>NW_017728911.1:20343403-20371394 GCF_001723895.1 Crocodylus porosus
TATGCCCTGTTGTCCCCAGATCACGCGAGTGGCCCTCCTCTGGACCCTCTCAATGTTGTCCACATCCCTCCTGAAATGGGGTGCACAGAACTGGACACAGTACTCCAGCTGTGGCCTGACCAGTGTCATGTAGAGGGGGAGGATCGCCTCCCTGGCCCTACTTGAGATGCACCTGTGGATGCATGACAAGGTGTGGTTAGCCCTGCCAACCAGGACCTCACATTGTCGGCCCATGTTCATCTTGGAGTCAGTAATGACTCCAAGATCCCTTTCTGCCTCCATGCTCTCAAGAACGGAGTTTCCCATCTTATAAGTGTGCTGCTGGTTACTACTGCCGAAGTGCAGCACCCTGCACTTGTCAGTATTGAAGGGCATCCTGTTTTTGTTAGCCCACCCCTGTAACCTATCCAGGTCTTGCTGCAGTCTTTCCCTCCCTACTACCGTGCTCACCTCCCGCCACATTTTGGTGTCATCAGCAAATTTAAACAGGTTGCCTTTCACCCCATTGTCCAAATCGCTGATAAAGAGATTGAACAGCACAGGCCCCAGGACCAAGCCCTGGGGGACTCTGCTGTCCACTTCCCCCCAGGTCGAATATGACCCATCCACCACCACCCTCTGAGTGCGACCCTTCAGCCAATCTGCAATCCATAAACTGGTTTGACCCAAATCAGTTAAGTCTGATACTGCATTCAACCAAGTTTATCTTAAACCAGTTTTGGCCCTTTTGAACCAGTTTAAACCAGTTTCTGATCATTTAAACCAGTTTGTGTGCAACTTCTGTCCTTAGCCAGAGTGTTTAGATCCAAGAGATTTTTGACTGAATAGGTTGTGAAACCTTGAGAAATGGTAATTTGAGAAAGGAAATGCAAAATGTGATTTAAGCAGAGGGAATGAGGACAACCAGGATAATTAGTCTTGAAATGTTGCATAGCAAAGGAAATATTAGTTATTCATATGGACCATGGAAACATCTTGTAGGTCTGAAGATGAAAGTGGAACAGATGGTGACAAAGTATTTCACGAAGGAAAACAGCCAGCCAGAGAAGAAGATATGTAATAACGACTAAAAGAAACTCTTATTAAAGATGATAGTGCAATTAGCTACTTTAATAAAACCACAGGTCAACAATTTTTTCTGAGCTCTTACAGAACGAGCTCCTACCAAACGGGTAACAGCTGTGGTAAACAGTCCATCTCCAGGGGAGGGAAGAGGAAAAAAGAAAAAAAAAACCTTTTTGGTAAAATGATTAATGCCTGAAACTATTTATTTGCTTGCTTTCCTAGTAGTGTAATCACACAAGTTATTTCTGACATGTCTATTGTCTATGTCTCAGAATCACTGCCTAGAACCCTGATCATCCCAAATCAAGTGGCAGGGATACACTTGAAAATCTTCCAACTCCACCATATTCCCCCAGTGATACTGAATGAGACAGTAATGCTATCAAGAATTTTGTCACAGTACAAGGATCATTGTATACAAGACCCTACTACCAATGTTACAGTTTTGATCTATAATCAATCTAATATTTTCTAGAATTGGTTTCTGAGGGAAGATTTCATTTTATTTTTAGAAATTGAACAATTTTGTTCAAAATTGAACACTTGGTTTTTAAGCACCTGTTTTCATGCTCACATTAAGTATATGTGCATTTGCACACCCCTCTTCCCCTCCTTGATTCTCATCTCCTGTGCTCCAGGTCAAGTCATTCAGGTAACCATATAGGAAGAGTCTCTCACTCACACTGAATAACCCTGTTGCCCCCCAATATCTCCACTTCCCTCTACCCTAGATTCTTCTCCTGACCAGACTTAAGTTTTCTGCTCTCACGCTTCCCAGAATGTGCTGCTGGTCTGCCAGAAACAACGAACAGCGCTCCAAAATACCATGATCCAGTTTGAACCTTTAATTGTAATTTTAAGTTTCCCCTTCCTAGCACTGCTTTGTACCTACATCTAGGTTATGAACATTAATAGTAATAATAATAATCACCACTGCTATAAATAGGCAAGTCTCCCTCTTCCACAACCTGACACACGCACAGTATATTTTTCCCTTAAGCTTCTAAAGCATAGAGATTAGGGAGGATTTATCCTGTATAGGCTTTGCCTAACTTGGCAGAGTGGACCAAGATGGCCCAACAGCAATACAGACTCATTTCCAAGACTTCTCTCTCAGATTTGAGGGTTCACAGATTATAAAGGGAAAAATGTAATTCTCCCTTTTTGCACAATTACTAAAGAAAAGGTCTCGTCTACAATAAGACCAAAGGCTTTAGGTGCTGCACAGTCATCTATTTCCTCACAGGCTGCCTGCTTTAACTGGGCACTGCCTGAATTTCACAAACTAACATCTAGTGCATCCCCGTTACCCTGCCCTTTGGGTGAACTTCCCTTTGTCTCCAAGAGGCCTAGAGAGCCAGGCAAAGCACATTCAGCAAGATAAAGATAAACCAGTTTACAGCCATGCAGCTTGGAAGATAGTAAAAAGATCAAACAAGTTTTCAAAAGAAGCTGTATTCCCAGTCAAGGTCAAGCTCTCTCTTTACAGAGGATGAATTATTATCCATTTATTTTTCCCTTGCTGGGATGTCCCTTCCCAGAGACAGCTATCAAATAATTGCTGCATTTGCAGCTTCTTATGGTGGCTATCAATGTTTAAGAAACACAGTAAATCAGTAAGTGCTTTATGGTTCAAGGAAGCTGACATGTGATCCTGATGCAGCCTCTGGCCAAACCGGTAATCAAAGATTACATGTCAGAGTGGATCTATTCTATCAAATTGCAGCACACTTTCAGCTCCTCTTGTTGAAATATTAGTACTTAGCCGGGAAAAAAAGTCTGGTGAGAAAGAGTAGTTGGGCCTACTACTGGTTGGAAGAGGTTTGTAGCCTTGAGCAAAGAAATATTCTTCCATTTGATTCCTTCTGTGTCCAGAGAAACAGCACACTATGTTCTTTAACACTATCATTCATCTCTTCCTAACAACCATTCAGACTTTGACTATGCATTCGGGCTGAATGAATTGAAGGCCAAAGGGGTTTCTGCATGTAGAAATGGAAACGTAAAGTTTCAAGCACGAAAGCTTGGAAAAAAGAAATCATACTCACAAATGAAAGAGCTTGCTACCTTCCTGTTCTTGTTCACCGCATACAGTTAGAAAGGTGACTAAGGGACAGGTAGGATTTGATTACTGTTCATTCAGTAAAAGCCTATTTCAGCCTAATCACTTCTTGGGAGACTAAATTCAATGGCTAAGTACAGACAGTTAAAAATCCCAAGGCTGAATCAATTCAGTCTTTGCAGGTTAATCGAAGCTGTGGAGATTGAATCGGCAAACAAGCAAACAGACATTTAATTTTGTTTCAGGAAATGCAGACACATACCTTCAGTAGCTCATGGCAGAAGGAGGGGGGCGCTAGAGCAGACCTCCCAGCCTGCCAGCTCCAAAGCTTTTCCCCCTTCTTGTTCTAGCAGAGTGGGTATGGCCAAGCTCCAGCCCACAGCTAGCTGGAGGGTCAGCACCTGCCAGGCTGAGGAGAGGGTGGGTCAGGAAAAAGGTAGTGGCATTGAATTCATAACAGCTTGAACAAGAATAGTCCTTTCTCTGAAGTGAGCATGTATTGAACAGAAGGGAACAACCCTGTGGATTCCTGCTGGCAGTGATCATGAACTACAAATCCCAGAGGCACCTGGAAGCAGGAACATGAAGTAATGAGCAACCCTGCAGAGTCCTACTGCTGTGAGTCTGGACTACAAATCCTGGAGACCTTGGAGGCAGCAGGAAGATGAAGTAAACACATGCTGGGGGGGGCCTCTGATTTACTATGAACCAGGAAGGGGTCTGGGATAGAAGTTTCATAAATTGGTTTGACCTAAATCAGTTTAGTCTGATACTGCATTCAACCAGGTCTATCTTAAACCAGTTTTAGCCATGTTGAAACTGGTTTATGTGCACTGAGCTTCTGTTCTGTTACAGGTTTAAACCAGTTTCTGAAGACTTAAACCAGTTTGTGTGTAATTTATGTCCCTAGCCAATGGGTTTCTAGTTTTACTCCCACCAGTCTTTTACTTTAAAATTCTGAAGTCACAGCCATAAACAGTCTACTTGATTTAGCACACCTTTGAGGATTAACATTAAACAGAAACTTCTCCCTTTATGCTGCCAGGTAAAGGAGTTATTGATGCAGAGATTCTGCTTAAAGTAATGATGAAAACTTTCAGGTGTGTGTGAAAACCAACTGTTAAGAGGCTTTAACTGCTGATCAAGATTCACAATGTTACATTTAAAAGTGTCCGGGAGCAGAGGCAGCTCTGATTTATACACAGGTTTGAAGGAGATGAACCCAACTCTTGAACTAGTGCAACCCCAGTAGGGTTCAATATCTAAATAATTGCTCAGATCAATTCACAGCCCATAGCTACAGAGACTAGGTTGTGAGATGGAGATGCGCTGTGATAGGCAGTGCACTGGTACATAGCAAGATCTCACGCCTGCCCAAAGTGAGCAGTATTATCATCCCTATGGACATGCATCTGGGAAATGAGCCATTTAGTGACTTGTCCACAGGAAATCTATGGCAGAGCTAGGAAGTGAACTCCGGAGCCCCAGTCACATACCTCATGCACAAGCCCATGCTTGCTCTGTCTGACGCCTCTCATCAAGACCTGCTACAAGTGACTTTCTAGGTCATGCCACAGTTGTGGCAGTAGGCCTCAAATATACAAGGAGGAAGCTGTGCCAATATTTGGAGGGAAATAGAATTTCTTTTTTAAGATGCCTGTCATCCTATTTACTTAAAGTTCCTGATGTGTTTTGAATATCCCAAAATGCCTTGGACTCATTAAAAATTATATGAGAAAAAGTGTGATAATTTTACAAATAAGCACTGAAATTTTCCAGTTTCTCAATGTTCTTGCTGGGGTGTTTGGGCATATCCTGTACATTTATAGTTCATTTCACAAATATATTTCTCAAATATACTTAAGCAATCAGTAAAACATATTTACTAAGGTTACTTCACTTTGTCCTGAGCATTACTGAAAGACCTCTGTGGAATTTATTTCAATAGTCTGCAGTGCAACTGTTTCCTTCAGGAAATTTTACTTCCTATGTGAAACAAGGAACTTCTGGTTATTCAACCCCCCCCAAAACAAAACAAACAAACAAAAAACCAACCCCCCCCAACAACAACAAACAAACAACCCCCATACAATCCCTTCCCCCCAGCAATTTTCTTTTTGAGCTTCTATTAAAAATCCAGATGCAGCATCTCTGAACCATTGCATTTCACCTAACCACTCATTTTTAATACACTCATGACTGCAATGTCTAGGGGCTAATCGTCATATTCCAGGCTCTTGAGTAAAGTTTTTTCAATTGTTCTGACACATGTTTATAAAAATTTCTTTTCCTCATGAAACTAAGTGCATTTAGTAAATACAAAACATTTCAGAATGACTTCCTCATCATACCCATTTTATTCCCAGAGCAATTCTAGCTTTCAGTGGGAATAGTGCTCTCAACAGGTTTTTATTCTAGATTAGAAAGGAGGTTATTAAATGCATGCCTCATCAGATCTTATTCTCATCACAAGAAAAAAAGTCTACCTTAAACTGGAAAAGTAACTTAAACATGAAAGCCTGTATTTTAAAATGCCTTTTCTCCTTCCTTGATTACTCCATGTTCAGAATTAAACTCCTAATTCAGTATTGATCAGTTCTGTGAGCCACTAGCTGAAATGCATTGACTGTGCAAAACCCTACTTGTAACAGAAGAAACAAATACTCTCACCAGAGACAAATTATATAGCCCTGGGCATCTTTTGTGTAAGGCTCTCTGTAAGCAACAGCTTTCTCAGAAAGGGAGAGCAGCTGGGGATGAGCAGACATTACTAGGAATGCTGTGGGAAGAGATCTCATCCAAATTCTGGCAAGCCGAAACAGCTGCCAAACAGATAAGCTCAGGCCCTTCTCCTCCTCTCCCCACAGACTTCCAGCACAGCATGACCTACACCACTGCCCCTCAGCCTGGTCACTAAACAGTGTACTGTGCATATGTGTCCACATGCCCTTGGTTTAGGAATCAAAATATGAATGCAAATGTTGCTGTGGCCAGGTCCTCTAGTAAATACACTCTCCAGGCCAGGGGCTTTATGCATCCTTCACCAGCAATTCCCTCCCTAAGGCAGGAGCTATGGATACTCCCCTCTTCCCCCTTCTCAGGACAGGGACTGCATGCACACACTCCTCAAATTCCAACTCCGGACCAGAGTCCCAAGCTCCCGCTCTCCTGCAGCATCAAGAACATTTTATCTGTCCAGCTTTCTGCACTTACTGAGACATGTCACTGGGAAAGCCAGGCAGGACCTCCCAGATCTTGAAGGGCCCTATCCTGCATAGGATCCTGCCCCTCAAGCCCCAGGAGAACACTTTGTCTGCGTAGGACAATGGGCAATGTGCTTTTTTGCCAAGAAAAGTGAATCAGCTGTGTCAGGATGTGTCCCAGCACACCTGATCCAGTTCATTTGGAGATGTCTATTTCTACCATCAGGGAGAGAGAATCCTATGCCAAGGCCCTACCACATCATAGCCCTTATTACAGGCAGACAATGAGTCAGTGATTTCCAGTGCTTCCAGGATTAACAACTGCAATACATTTTTAAATAAAGAAAACCACACTGGCAATTCTACCTGGTAGCAGAGGTCTTTTAAGCAAGCTGGTCTGTCTTTGCCATACAATTTTGCAATGAGTGCAGTGATTGCTTCCTATTCTATGAAATTAATCTATAAAGTCAGTCTATCAAGAAACAGCAGAGGATTAACATGGAAAATGGAAGGCACCTTTTTGCAGTCACTAATTTATTTATGTGACACAGACTTATCATAGGAAGGTAATTCTTCCATTTCCTCAGGTTCCTGCCAGCAGTGGAATTCATAGCAGGAAAATGCAAACTCTTAGTGCCAAAGAATGAAGCAGGCAGATTGGAGCAATCTTGTTTTACAGTGTTACTGTGTAGTAAATCTGCATATGATATTAACCAGACATGGCAGTAACAAAGGGATGTTGGATTCAGTGCAGAAATTAAAGCCTAAGAAGATAGTGAGGATTTCAGCAAAGAAAGGGAAAAGCTGGCTTTCAGCCATGACTCTCAGAGAATCAGCATTCATACCTTATTCATGTGCTGTATTTAACTTCTTCTCACTTTTTTCCAAGTCATCCTCCTAAGGACATTGGATGCCAGGGCAAACAACCCTGTCAATATGTCAGTGTTTGAAATTCAGGGGAAATTAAAAGTTGCTTGTCACAAACAGTAAGCAGCAATTTGACTCAAGTCTCACCAGCAGATGTCTACCACCACTACCTCCCTCCTGACTTACGACACAGAGCTTAGGTACACTGAGAACTATAGAAAACCCCTAAAATAGATTAAGCAATACAGTAAGAGCTAAACAGTAATAAGCAGTTGCTTTTTCCTGGATGATAAACTTACTTCCTTTTTTAAGACAAGCAAGGGCAGCACCCCTTCTGGTGTTATTTCCTCCCCTCTGCCAACACTGTTCCCATTCCCTCAGTTGTGAAGCTATTTCATGACATGGCCCATCCACAGAACGATACACTTTATTGTTCCCTTGGTCCCACCCTTACTCAGAAGTTCCAGGTGATCATTTGATGCCCTTTATTACAGGGACTGGAGACTCATGTTTCTAATGGCTGTTCAGGCCTTCTAGGTAGCTTTGTTGCCCTATGACACTATTTATTAGGTTCTGCTATGATATGTTTCACAGTTCATGTCTGCTTGTTGCTTCAGGGTAAAGATTAAAGTCTAGATCCTATAAACCTTTATGTACCTAAATGGCACTTTTCCAGCCATATAATTAGCATGATTGACACGTGCACAATTTGCAGTTCTGTTACATGTGCAGTATGGGTAGGGTGGCCATCACAGAGGACATTCCAGTTTTCTGCTACTCTGTCCACTATTGATACAAAACCCGATGCCTTTATGTTCTCTATTTTTCTCTTCAAGAAGAGATGACACAAAGGCATCCAGTTTTGTAGCAATAGAAGGCAGAAGACAACCGGACAACCTCTATGATGGCCACCCTAAGTATGAATGCAGAAGTGTCCATATGGCTACTATGCCTGTTCAGTATACACCACACTGGCCAAGCAGCTCCACGGCTACATACACATAGAAGTCACAAAATTCTGCCTCACTAAAAAGCCTATGCCTAGCAGGCATTGGATTTCATGGGAGGGTCCTGCCATAGGCCCCAAAGGTGGAAGAAGGAACAGGAGACCCAGGCTCTAGGCTTCTCTTACCCAAAGAGGGTTTTAATCTCCACCTTTCTGACTTGCCAGTACAGATTAGGTATTAGCTTTTGAAGCCCCCCTTTCCCCTCCACTCTAACCTCCATTAAGCAGTCAGAAGATGTGGGGCCAGGAGGAAGAAAGCAAATCAGCGGGTGTTCAGCCCAGCAAGATGGAGTCTGCCCTATAAGAGAGCAGGTCCTGCATTCTAGCCTTGACAGGGGCCAAGGGGCAGTAAAAACAAACCTCCTCACCACGCTTAATCCAATGAATACTAAATGGAAGCTGCACTGGCTCTGCTTCAAAAGGAGCACTGAAGAAGGGACTGGATAATACCTAAATATGCATGGTGATTAGAGCACTGTGCTGGAGAAGGGAAAGACTAGTCAGGGGAGCCTCACCAGGACAAATAAATAGGCTCTTGTGAAGTCAGTGCTCCTACCTGCGTGTTTGAGTTCCCCTTGAGACTCCTAAAGCAAAACCTTTTCCTCCACTCTGGGCCTCATTCTCTATTTCTCTATGCCCATGCGCACCTGTCACATTCAAACTAGGTAAAAGTGACTACAGAAAGGTGCAAGACAGTGGGGAATCAAACCCAGAGCATGTGTGGGGCATGATGGAAAATCAGAAGGTGAGTGCCAGGCACAGGCACTCAGGCCTACAGTATATTTTTGGTAGCTGTCAGACATGCATCACGCCAATGAGCGAGGAAGAGAGTGCAATTAGAGAAAGGCCAGGGTGCCAATATTCAGATCTGGCCTCAAACTTACCCATACACTGGGGCGGGGTTCTGTTTATATCCATGCCCAATTACTAATAGGTTATTTCAAAAGTCAAGCAGTCTTTCCACATCATGTAATAGCATGACACTACTTTGTGGAAGTATGAACAGGAAGGCACCAGTCTCTCCCTTACTGGATATACACAGCATTTCCTTGGCCAAGCATCAAAACAGTTGATAATCACTTGATTATGTTGTACCATAGAATTGGGGCATAGAAAATAGCCGTAGAATCTCGATACTTGGTATTTACTAGGTATCCTAGGAGAGGACATTGCTTCCTATGTGTTACACACTGCTCCCCTTCCCTTGCCTTTTCTGAAACACTTATAGGCAAGGAAGTGCTTTCATTGGTACAATGACAGCACTAGTCCTTTACTCTAGATGGAGAACCCTATTCTGTGCTTTTGCTGCTATATATCCAGCATCAGAGTTTGTTTTTGGCTTGGAAAACATGCTCATTTACAGGGGAGTTTGCTCATAATTCCCAACAAGGTGACATCCACTTAGGAGTCTCACACGTCCTCAGGGGAATTTTAGCTCCAGCTCTTGCCAAAGTTAGAGAGAGAATGGGCAGAAAGTCGTGGATGAATTAAAAAGCAGATACTGAGCACCGTAGTGGTGCAAGATGTTGGGGGCAGGGGAAAGTGGGGGCATTACAGAATCACAGAGAAATAATCCTCTTCAAAGTTATAAATTTTCCAGATTAAAAATTAAATGTGGTTAATCAAAAAACAAATAGAGCAACAGATTGAATTTATTATTTGATACCATTAAAAACAAGCTAAAAATAGGAGCAGAATCTTGAATGCATGCTCTTTCTTCAGAACTTGTGTTTTCTCTCCTCTGGCAAGAGTTCAGTAAACTGTCACTCCAAAGGAAATTAAAAGGTGATGTGTTATAAGATAACAAATGGGCTTGGCACACTATGTGGAAACTGTGGATTAATTACTACACAAGCAGGTTGGATGCAGATGGCTCCAGCTTAGCAATGATTTATGAGCCTTGATACACCAAAGAGAAGATTTCCAGTCGTAGATATTAGGAACATATATATCTCAGATGTGTCCTGGGGTGCCAGCCATGCAGAGCAGTTGTAACTCTGAAGTAAGTGAAAAAGGCAGTAGGTGCTCTGCAAGGAAGAAGTTGGGATGGACTAACTGCTGGTATCAGAACATCTACTGAGAGTTTTATTTTAATGTGACTTCAAATGGGAAGAGAGAAAAGAAGGAGGATGCCATTGAGCTGGTAACTGGTCTCTGTGCTCACATCCCTTGAAAACCTCTCGTCCCCTTCTAAGATGATTAAGGGATGTCTGGGGAGATGAGTCTCTGGGGAAAGAGTGTTACTAAAGGACCAGAATGGAAATAACTGGTAGAGAACTGAAGACAGCAATAAAAGAGCAACACCAGGTAACTGAAAGGCATCTTGGATCTGTGAACAAAAACCAGAAACTCCCAGCATGGATCCATCCCTCAGAAACTCTACCTCATTCAACACCATTAAACATGCTGGAGCACTGGTCAAACCCTTGCATGGAGTTTTCATCTCTGTTATCTAAATACAAGATAGTATCAGATTGAAACTACTGCACGCTGCTTTTGCACAGTGGTGAATGGCTGGGCATGTGCAGTGCAGAAGCAGGCCTATTAGAATGAAAGGAAACACGTGGTTATGAGTTCCTGGTACTTTTGAGGCTGTGTGTTTTTTACTGAAAGCCAATGCATAAGGGCCTTTAGATAGTCTAGAAAATCCAGCTAGTGATTGACAAGAGCAAAGCCCCCGGGGGGCATTAGCTCTGGTATAGATGGGCAGGCAGTAGATGGTAAAATTAGCAGGCTCAAGAGCTCTGGGTACTGCAGCAAAGAAGCACGTGGCAGACAATATACACAGTTTGAACATTAGGTAAAGTGTTTGTTTTTGATCATTTATGTAATCTGCTGAGGGGAAGCAAAATGGAGCCTGAGTGCCAATGAGAGCACTGACTCTGTTCTGGCACAGCTCTTATGCCAGGCCACTCCATTGGACCTATTTGATTTGGTGTCACAGACAATGTGACCAGAGACAGGGCCAGTGTCTATGATAACAGGTGAAAAAAGGGAAAGTACAGTGGTGAAAGGAAAAGTAAAGGATGAGATTGGAGGATGAGGATAGGGACTGGTGATGAAGGGAAAGTAGATGGAAGGTGCCCATGAAGGGGTATTGGAGTGGATAAACATAGTCTAGTACTTGGTGCATGAGACCATGAGTTTGAAATCCTGACTGCCTGTTGACTTCCTGGGCATTTTTGGAAGGGTGGCTCTGCAGGTCTTTGCTCTATTCAGTTTGTCTTCCACTGGACTCTTTCCAACTTGTCCACATCCTTTCTATAGTGGGGCGCGTAAAACTGGACACAGTGCTCCAGATGTAGCCTCACCAGTGCAAAATAGAGTGGAATAATCACTTCCCTCAATCTGCTGGCAACATTCCTACTAATGTAGCCCAGTATGTTATTAGCCTTCTTGGCAACAAGGGCACACCGATGACTCATAACCATCTTATTGTCCACTGTAACCCCCAGGTCCTTTTCTGCAGAGCTGCTTCCCAGCCAGTCAGCCCCCAGCCTGTACTGGTGCGTGGGATTGTTCCATCCGAAGTGCAGGACTTTCTTTGCACTTGTCCTTGTTGAACCTCATGTTTGGCCCAGTCTTCCAATTTGTTGAGGTCACTATGATTCCTAGCCCTACCCTCCAGTGTACCTACTACACCCCTCAGCTTGGTGTCATCTTCGAACTTGCTGAGGGTGCAATGCATGCCATCTTCCAATAAGAGTCCCCCTATTTACAACTGGCCTACAGCAAGCAAATGAAGCTCCTCTCTGCCCTGTCTTTCCTTTTTCATGAATTCTCTCCAACTCTTGCAAGTGCACACAGCCAACGGGAATGCCTGGACCCCTGTGGAGGGAAAGTTCAGGGAGACCTCTGCATTTCCTTTCTTTCCCTGAAGTTTTTCTTCAGGAACTACCAGCAACTGTTGCTAAAGGAGATTTCTCATGCTATACTCTCCTCATTAAATTTAGCATCTTTCTTTAAAGCAAGTAGACAGGACTAGACTTTCATCATCTGTGCTTTGCTTTGGGTTGTGAATTAAACATAGAGCTGACTACCCATCATACTCATTTGAGCAGTTTCTTTGAAGTCAATTAATGGCATGGGAATGACCAGAAGTCAACAAGAACATTCGGATTAGTTGCTTTGCTCTCCTAGGGTCCCCTACAACCCAGAGATCTACTTCCTTCCTTCTTCCTTGTGACAAGGTATTTAGCAGAATTTGCAGATCCATTGGAATCTGAAAGGGCCATGCCATGAGCACTTCTGCTGTGGCCTCAAACTTGCAAACTCTGGGTTGTCAACTGTAAGCCTTAGTGCCCACATCAAAATCTGTTAGATGTAGCTTTCATTGCAGAAAAAAAATAAAAGAACTGGCTTATAATGGCTTGGGGAAGGAGTTCCTGACTTTAGATGGCAGCCTGAAGAAACAGAGGTTATTAATGTGTCTGTACAAATTTCATACAAGTTTTAGTAGGAGACTGCTAACAGCACCAAAGCAAAAACAAAAGCTGCCAATAGAGATAATGGAGTAGTAGGAAAAAGTGAAGGAAAATGCCTGAGTTATACATATAATTATATATTAAATACACCCACATTATGAAACAGGAGACTTATCCCCTCGATCCCTAGTATTTTTCAAGGAAGCAACATATGCACAGTACCTAAGAAAGCAAACCAGCTCCAGAACATCAGTTAAGCCAGGCAGGCCATAGTTCTGTGATTAGACCCAAGCAGACAACCCCGCTGTGCCCAGGAGTTCCACTGAAGTCAGCTAGGGTTTTCCTGAGTGGAAGATCTGGTTTCAATTCAAAAGCCAAACACGCTCTTAATGTGGCAAGAGTCAAAAGCTAAGTTACTGTCATCGGGAGAAAGGAGGGTCTGGGGGTTACAGCACAAGTTTGGGAGGTTTAGGAGATTAGAGTTCAGTTCTCTGCTTCCCTAAAAACTGCATGATCTTGAACCAATAAGTCTCTTAATACCATTTTACAGAAAGGAGCTAACCGTGCTGTCTGCTTCTCTGGGAGTTATTCTAAAGAATACATAAAAGGTCAAGACACTCAACTAGTATGATATTAGGGATCATGTAAATACCATATATCATAAATATAAATGAATTCTTCAAAAATATACAGATCTCTCTCTGTCCCAAGTGTCTCCTATTGAAAAGTACCTCTAATAAACAGTTTGTATGAAAATATTTTTTTCTGTATTAGAAACAGCCAACCGTAACAAACCAGGAAGATAGACAGGGCTTTCTCCTCTTCTGTGTTTTTTTTAAATCTAATTAAGAACATTTTCTTTAGCCCACTGACTCTTGGCAGAGCTGAGATGGGAGCTAGTTTAGTAAATAAGATGCATAATGACACTTTAAGAACACCCACTCAGACAAGTGGATGCAGAAAAAGTTGTTATAGCTACATGAATAAACCATTGCTTGTAGTGAATCATTTAGCTGCCATATTGTCATATAGGCTATGCTGTCACCAAAAAGGCTGAGAAATCCCTCATTATGTACAGTAGAGAATGAACGGAGGTAAGGAGGGGAAGTATTTTATTCTTTTCTCTCTGCCTATTTTACATGAGCCCTTTCCCATAAATTGCCTCAATTATATCTATTATTAGTTTACATGTCAATGACAATATTGCTGAATATCTAGTTACAGCCAGAGTTTTTATATTTCTCTAATTTAAAACCCTTCAATGAGGCCAAAAGCAAGCTGTTTCACTGAATACAAAACTTTGTGCCCACTTAATATTCTGCAAGACAAAAATACTATGTTAACTTAAAGCAAAGGTACAGTATTCTAAAAAAGGATTAGTGGCTGTTGGGTTAGGAGCTAGGGTTCATGGCTTGGTTGGGAGGCAGGTGCAGCTGAGCACAGAGAACATGTCGGGGGAGGCAGTTAGGTGAAGAATGGGGTAGTGGGAAGGTGAAGATCTATCAGTTGAGTTAAGGATGATTTTAACCATTACTCTGCTGCACTGTAAACACAAGTGCTCAGTGCTACTGTGCCCCCCTCAGAGAAGTTCTTTTCTAGGGATGAAACTTGTGAAATGGTATCCTGGGTTTTACAAGTGTTTGCAAGAATATATTTTAGGAAAAAAAGAAAAATTTACCACGCTTCTATTTTTCAAAGAAAGTTTTACTGCAAATTTTTCAATGACTAGGGACAGATGTTACACATAAACTGGTTTAAGTGATCAGAAACTAGTTTAAACCTGTAGCAGAACAGATGTTCAGTGCACATAAACCAGTCTGAAAATGGCTGAAACTGGTTTGAGATAAACTTGGTTGAATGTAGTATCAGACTTAACCGATTTGGGTCAACCAATTTCTGTAATGTCTGTGCCAGACCCCTTCCTGGTTTAAGTTAAACCAGACTCCCCCAGCATCCCAGCATGCTCTCTGGACTGGGCTTTCTGCTCCACAGCAGACCTGGCCCCTCCCCTCTGCTCCCTGGTTGGAGCTCTGGCAGTGACTGTAGGCTGCCTGGCTTTCCTCTGCTCCCCCCCCTCCCCTCTGTAGAGGTGCCTCTACACAGGCACCTCTTAGCATTAGCTAGCAGACGGCATGCTGGCTACAGTCTGTGGTATAGCAGATGGGACAAAAGCAGACAGGACTGTGTCCTTTCTGAAGCTAATCAACAGGTAGCTGGTAATGTTCCTCTTTGGATGTTCCCTTCTTTGGAAAAAAAGGTTATTTAAGAAGAGCTTGAACTTATGAGAAGGGCTTTGTTTTTGGATGGGGTGTTAAATGCTGATAACAGAGCTGATAAATGCTCTGTTATGGGCGGGGGGAACCCCTTCCTAATCAGAGCATACTGGCCATGCCCCCCCTCCACTCAGTACTGTAGAAGGGAACGGAGGGCTGGTCTAGTGCCCCCTGGCTTCTAGCCTGAGCCACTGCACGCATGTACCTGCATTTCTGGAATGAAAAGGGAATGTCTATCCACCTCCAAATCGGTTCAAGCTTTGCAGGTTAGAGTAAGTGAAGGTTAGACTAACTTGCAAAGAATTCAGGTTCAGGCTTTTTGAATGTCTGTCTCTAGCCAATCTGTTCTATTTACTTTGCTGGTCTCTGCACTCCCACATATACCTGCAATAGTCTTATCACTGTCCAAATTGGTTTGGAACCGTACCAGCCGAAGATAGCAGCTCTTTACATCTGCTTGGGCCAAGTGTGAACAACAACATAAGTGTAAGGTACTGAAGAATCAAGGGTGTTTTCTCTAAGTTACTTCAAATCAAAATAGACTCTGGTGGCAAGGAAAGGTGCAGTTTTCTTATAGCAAGTCTGCAAACTCAAAATAGGGTGATGAAAGCCTATATGTCTCCCACCCCCAGTAGCAGTGAAGTTTCAAGACTGGTGTATGGAAGAGTTAGTTTACTGTGTGCCCCTCTCATACACGTTATTTGATAAATACATAGCCCACTGATGATGAGGCATGAATTCTGGAAAGATCACAACTTGACTTTTTAGCTGTGAACTGAGAACATTTAATTTAGAAGTCACTGAGAGACAATAAACACAGAATCCCAGGATGCCATTTTAAAAAATCACTTCTCTGAGTAGAATAACACTTTACATGGTTTATGAAGCTAATGAGCATATGTTCTCTCTCCAAATGCTTCTTCCTTCTGCTCTGTTGACTTTGTCATTTGGGCACTTATTAACTAAGTAAAGCTGTAAATGGTCTAATTTTCTGAGTTTCTGACTTAGTGACAGATTTACTGTTTTTAGCCATTTTATCCCTTGCCCAACAAGAACCATGAGCAAACAGACCAGAAACTATCACTGTGAGTCCTACTCACTACAGTGCCAGCTGCGATTCCTTCACCTCCCAAGTTACATCAGAGCAGTGTGGCATGTAGGCCCAACCTGGCCCATTAAATTCTCCAGTGAGGAAAGTGACTGGTTTCTTTGCCAACAGAAAGGTGCAGATGGCAGGGTCCAGCTTACTTGGATCAGCCAGCCTGTTTTCATCAAGAGTGGGTGTTACTCATGTGATCTAAGTGAGTTGCGCATCCCATATTTGACATGAAAGCAAATGGTATCTACTCCATTCTTAAGCAAATGGAGATTGAGTCCCCAAGCTCTTTGATAGCTGCCAGCATGGCCCTCAGTAGAGCAATTTGACTGTCACTAAAAAAGCATTTCTTTTTATTATTTTTGTCCTGTGGGCCTAGATCCTGTTTTTAATGAAGTCAATGGCCAAACTCCATTACCTCCAGCAAGGCTAAGTAGAGACATTCAGTTAAATGAGGTTCAATATGGCTGCCCAATTAAAATTTAGCTTATTCCGGTGCCAACCTTACACTTACAGACCTGGTCTCGGTGATCGGCACTTAGTATAAACCTGTATCTATATATAAGTTCCATGCACATAAACTGGTTTAAAAATTGCAGAACCCAGTTTAAGATAGATGTGGATCTATGTAGTATCAGACTCATTCGATTTAAGTCAAACTGCTGCCTGGAACTTCTCTTGCCCAGCCCCAGGGCTGGGAAAACACAGTCACTGGCCCCAGCCCTGGGAATGCTCTTTTCACTGGTCTATTTTTTGCACCGCCCTGGCCCCTTGCTTCCACCCCACTCCCAGCCAGCACTATCAACCCCCATCCCACAAACTGCTCTGGGTGCAGTCACTTTTATCAGTGTTCACTGCTGCCAAAGCCAAGCAAGTAAGTCCTTGAGGGGAGGAAGGGGGAAGGGCAGGAATGATGGGGGTGTAGATTTGCTGGGGGGGGGATACCCCACCCCACCCCACCTGCAGGTCATGTCTACCCTCCTACCCCGCTCCACTTATGGGTCATGCCTGCCCACATCCCCTGGTGAACCCCCAACCCCTTGGTTAGCCTGCACATCCTGACTTACCTGCTATTGGGCAGCCATTTTGAATTGATTTCACCTCCCCCTAATGCCCCTGAATGTTTGTATTTAGCTTTGGGAAGGAGGATCAAACCTTTAGTCTTTACAGGTTGATCCAAACTACATGGCCTGCCCTTTAAATAAGACATAACATGTGATCTACTGTTGCAAAAGGCCTAAGAAGACTGCTTTAAAATTCTCCATCCTTTTAACATATTTACATATCTTCTCAGGAACAGCACCCTATTGCATGTATTCACATGGTCATGTGGGTGACATCCAGGCAGATCACAGAAGAAAGGGATAACCTTCTGAGGAGTAGTCTCCAATAGTGCAGGAAAGGAAGAGTAGGCACAGAATAATTAGGGGTCCTGTTCTATTTTAGCATTCATAAGTGCAGCAATACTTCAGTAGACTCAGCCATAGGGAGGGAGGACTGACCCCCACAGGTTTGGATGATGTCTTTAGCCCCTTCCCCACCACATTACATGGAGAATTCCATGATGCCAGCAAACACAGTATCAGTACCTATCCAAATAATTTTCCTAAACTGCTGACTGGGATCCTGACCCCCCTTTTTTTTCCCCTTGAGGATGGTTTTGGTGTCACCACCTCCTGGAAAGAACTCCTATTCTTTGGCTTATAGAAGTCATGATACCAAGTGGCAGAAGATACATGGGAAAACAAAGGGCCTCCAGGTAGCTTGGGATACTGATAGCAACCTAGGCTGATCTTTGCCAATGTAGATAGCAGAAGAGAAAGGGGTGTAACTCCACAAACTCCCACAGAATAATACTAAAGGGGTCTTGTGAGCCGAAACTTATAGCAGGGAATGGACCCAAGAGCAGATAACATCTCCCATGGATAACACTTCCTTGAAACCTTATTACTGAACCCATAGCAACTATAGCCAGGGGCATTAATTCTTAATGATGACCCACATCTGTTACTGCTAGAAAATTACATATTTTGGTAGGAAAACATGTTCAGGGCTTAAGTCCTTTTGAAATACTTGCAGGACCCTCTATCTTTGCTACACATTCAGTACTTAGTGCTATTACATTTGAAACAAAGACACAATAAAGGATTTGCTTCTTTCATCTTTTTCCTCTATTTAGTTTATTACACCAACAAATTTATGGAAGGTTGCAGATATGGCCAGAAGTAGCATGCATTTCCTCCTCCCCCCAAAACCATTTGGATCTACAGGACTCTTGTTCCAAAGGCAGGGATTCTCAACCAGAATGTTGCAGTACCCTAGGATACCACAAGATCATTTCATGAGTGTTGTGGGGTGCCATGAGAGAGTAGCACTGTTAAGTTTTTAAAACCTGATTCACAAGATAAACTCAGATATTTCAAATAGGAATCCATGGTATTAAAAACATTTTGCCCCATTGTCATCTTTTTTAGTTCTTTTCAGCAGAAAAATTGTTCTATTAGTTTTCCATAGTAAAAGAGTGGAGACAAAGAGCTGGCATTTTCTGAGGGATGCCTTGAATCTAAGAAGGTTAAGAACCTCCCTTGTCTCTGCTTCTCTCCCCCAAGAACCTACCTGAGCTGTCGCTCACTGCAGCAGGAGGGTAACGACATCAGCTGTGGATGCTGTTGGTAGGTTCAGAAGCCTGGATGCAGAACCGGCCAGTGGTGTCCACAGCTGATGCCGTCACCTTCCTGGTGCAATGGAAGTTCCTGCCTGGAGCCCTGACCCAGAGCCTATCACTATCTGAGTAAATTGTGAGCAATTGTTCTGGGGCAGTTCTTTGTAAGGCTTTGTAAGGGCAGTCCTTCATTAAGCTGCAATTTTGGCCACAACCTCTGCATATTGAGCAGAATGGACTGTACATTTTCCCAAGATAGTTTTTTCTTGTACAGGGTGGGCAATTAAGTCATAACCTGTGTGGAAGCAGAAATTTTCATAATAACTGGACTCATCTGTAAATCACATCTGTGTGTTTTCACTTGTGAAGGTTTTTTCCAGGGAGGCTTCCTTCCACTAAATAGGTTTTTCTGAATGCCTGTGGTAGAGGACATTTATGTGGTTCCTTCTTATACAACAAGCCATTTGATAAAGGAGAGGGTCCCCTAGATGTTTCTATTTGTAGGTGTCTGTCTATTAACATTAGTATTCGCTGTGCTATCCAGGAAGGCTTAGACACAAGCCTTTCTGATTTTTTCCAGTTACTATGAATTTTAGAGGGGTATGTGGAATATTGTAAATGACTGTATTGAACTCTATAATGCAGCTAAAATGTTCCACTGCCCAATACAGTGCTAAGATTTGTTTTATTCATATGAATTATGCTCAAGCATAGCCCTTGTTAGGACCCTGGAGGCATAAGCCATGGGTTTTTGTTTTACCAGGAATTTTCAGCTAAGCCCCACTCCTGGGTCTGTCTGCAGCTCCCAACTCTAAAATAAAAGGGGCATTGAGATCTGGGTGTGATAGGACTGGTGCCTGCATTAAGGCTTGTTTAAGAGTTTTACTGCTTGTGTACACTGCAGCATCCATTTCAAGGGTACTCCATTATTTAACAAACCATACAGAGGGCTGGCGATGGTGGCATTAATCATTGTGAGTCTTGACAAAAACCAGTTAGCCCCAGAAAGGACTGAAGGTTCTGACATCAGTAGGCAGGGACAGCTGGCAGACTAACTGCACACATGGCTGATCTGCCTTGTCCATTATCTGTTATTCCTAAAAAGGGCACTGTTTGCTGACAGCTGGCCTTAAAGTAAATGGCAAAAAGGCCCAGCTACTTTAGCAATGTTTGCATAACTGTTTTAAGTGCTAGTAAATGGCTGTCTCAGTCTAGTGTACTAATTAAGAGATCATCTACATGAGCAATTTCTTGTTTTTGCACTGCAGTTTTTCTAGTATTATACTTTTATGCATTGAAAAAATGCGTAGAGTGTTATGAAAACCCTTAAGGGACTTGAGTCCAATTCCCTCTAAGGTTAAACGGTAAAGAAGGCAAATTTGTATAGAGGGGTTGCCCAGAAACCTTTAGAAATGTCTGATACTGAACTTTAGTTATGGCTGTAATCACATCCTGATAGTACCTGTAGGGCCTCTTAACTGGTGTATTATCCCACTACTTGTCAGTAGTCATAAAAAATAGGAAATCTCCCTTACACATCGTCCTACTCACAAGAAACAATTCCTAAACAGTCTTTGTGAACTGCAGCTAAAATACATACCCCATAAACTATGGCCAAATAAACTACTAAGCAGCAAATGCATTTACTCAACCCAAAGGACCAAAGACTTACACGACTATCCAAGGAGAAGTCCCACAAAATCTTCCCTGCTCACCTTCTACCAGCTTCCCTAGCTGCTTGGCTTTATAAGGCTTTTGCCTAGGTCAGTCTTGCATGCCTTAATTTAAGTATGACAGTTAATTGTCAGTCATCTGCGATCAAAGGACAGGAAACTTCCTTTATATTTTCCCTAGCAAAGCTTCAGGCCTGCAAACAACATTCAGCCCTCCTTAAATATTGAAGCACTTGTATTTTAAGGCCTGATTCTGCTGCTTCTTGTGCTACTGCTACCAGTACTAGCAAATTCATATACTTCCTTTGTATATACAGAAGTAAAAGGACTTTACAAATGAAACAGATTTCTCCATTTTATGGATGGGAAAAATGAGCAGGGAAGTATATAGTGTAAGGGTATACCATAGGTGAAGGAATAAATTCCAAGGTCTCTTGAACTTTGAACTATTTCTCCTTACAGCACATTCCAGGCATTTTTATTCCTTAATCATTCATAATGGGTGTTGCCCATGGGATCTGGGGGAAGGGCTGCCACAGCTGGGAGGGGGACACAACAAAGGCAGACCAAGATCTTGAACTCCAGAGGCCAACACACCTGCCACTGTGCTTCTACACCAGGGCGGGCAATTATTTTGGGCAGAGGGCTGTCTACTGAATTTTGGCAAGCCATTGAGGGCCGTATGATAGGCAGCCAGGGGCAGATAAATATTCATTTTCTAAATTGTTTAGGGGCCCTGTGGGCAAGATAGAACAGCCTGGTGGGCTGCATCTGGCCCCCGGGCCACATTTTGCCCACCCCTGTCCTACACGGAGCTTAAAACCTGCTCCATGGCACTCTTTGATCAATGATGACTGAGGGAGATGGGGAAATTAAAAAAAAAAAAAAAAAGTAAATGCCAGCAAGGGGAGTGATGCAGCCAAGCCAGAGCCAGAGGCAGAGCCAGAGGTCAGAGCCAGAGCCAGGTCTTGAATCCAGCACCACAGACCAGGGGTCTTGCTCTGCCTTTGCACTAATGCTCCTCATTTGGGCTGTTGGTCTTCCAGGAGACTAGGCCAGAACCCAGCCTTGAGGTACTAGTGCATCCCTGGCCTCTCGCACCTTTTTTCCCCCACAATACAGCCACTGCAATTTTGTGGCATAAAGTGAGAAGCCACATGGGGGTCTGGCTCTGGGTCCCAAGCCACACCTTTGAGGGATCTGGACTAGAGCCAGGCCCCAGGCAGTAGTCTGACAGGCTTGGGAGGCTGGCAGCACTCTGCTCAGGCGTTCCCTTGCCATGCCCTCCCACTGGTGCACCTTCCATGGGACAAGGCCAGCCCAGTCATGATGCGCTGACCAACCCATAGGCTCATTCTCCTCTCTTCCCACACTGCAGCTCTGCACCCCACTCCCATGGCAGTAGTTAGGTGGACTTGGAAGCCAAGCACCGTATTGACCAGGGCTGGGGAGAAAAATAAGCAATCTAGCCAAGCAGCCAACCCTGTGCCTTATTCTGGCAAGACACAGGAAAGAAGGTCAGATAGCAAGGTAGATGGTGGTCTCAGACTCAAGACCTTGCACTCAGGAAACCCAGGAGGGCGACATAGCTGAGACAGACCAGGATCTTGAACCTAAGAGCTCACATGCAGGAGGCTAACAAGCCTTCCATGGCATCATTACACAGGACAAGGAGCCTATTCCATGGCCCACTTTAACCAGTGATGCCTAAGGGCTGTAGGTTAAATTAAATAGCTAACTAACTAAAGAAATGGCCAGAAGGGGGCATGACCTAGCCGGACTCTGCTGAAGACAGATTTCAGTTTGCTTGTCAAACACCTTTTAACACTAATTGATATTGTATGTTCAGGTCCCTACATTAGCAATATTAAACAACATTTCCATTTTATAATACTGTAGTTTCCCTTTGCTAAAAGCTACTTTAGCTGAACTCATTAGTTTAAATAATAATTCTATCTCTAGGTAAATGTCCAGAAATTTGTAGTATCCACTGATCAACCCTAAAAGGCTGAAGTTAAAATAAGAGGTGTGGAGCAACATACATAGAAGGCATTTTAGTAAATCCTGAGCTGCAGTGTTCATTCACTAGGTGGGATGTGGTTGAGTTGCAGATGCAGTTCAGCTGCAGAGGCTGTCAAACTGAATTTTCCTACAAAAGGTGGTGGTTAAAATAGTACAGGCTGCATTAGTGTGAATTGGTCTCCATATCTTTGTTTGGCTGGCACATTTACTGCACAAGGGAATTCTCATGCTTTCTCAGCCTTCCAAAATCCATACTGTGACTGAGATATTAAAAGTGTGATTGCAGGAAATGCTTAATCTGGCATTTTCTGTTGCTTAAATGCTGCATGGCTTGCCTAAAGCTGCCTTATTCAGCCACTGGTGAAGTGATTCTTGTCTTACTCTCTCCCCAGAGCCACTGCAGATTAGCAGAGCAGTGTTTTAAATTCCCTCCATCCTGTTCTTTGGGTTTGGAATGGTGTGTGCCAATCCCAGGATTAGTGCTGGGGTGCAGAGGTCACTTTAAGCAGGTTTTTTCCCCATCTCAATCCTGATCTATGCACAGTGTTCCTTGGCATATATAAAGATGCAACTGAAGAACTGACAAAAGGCAAGGCAGGGTGGCACCTTAGAGCAGTGGTTTTCAGCCTATTTTAGACTCAGGGCACCTCTCAGAAAATGCCAGCTCTGAGCTTTCACTCATTTTTGACTATGAAAAAATAATAATGCAATTCTTTTGTCACAGAACTCAGATGACAACTGTCAGAATGGTTTTGACACTGTGGATGCCTATGTGATGAATAACTGCGATGCATTTAAAACCCCAAATAGGATATGATGTCACGATGGACTTTTTTTGTATTTCTAATCAATGCATTTATATGAATATGTAATTTGGTTGAGGCTACACCGCCCTACTTCCCCACTTTGTGGAAGGTCAGGCCAAAGATCTCTCTTTTCAGGACTTTATAGGAAATATCACCCATCACTGATCTTGAAAGTTGCCAGTCACATTGCAGACAGGGAGTGCCATGCACACAATAAAACAGACATTTCATGCACCCAGAATACACTGTAAGAAAAATAGGATAAATAGGATTTTGAATACCACAGAATAACTCTGACCCATAAATTACAATGAGATTGCAAATCTATTGGTGTTCCTTATACAGACTTCATCACTTTGTTACTATTTTATGTATTCAGATACAAGTTTCAGCGTACCTTCTACACTGTAACTCTCCCCTCTGATATTTGGTCAGAGATCTTTTCTCAGTCTCCTGATATGCAGTGTCTGTGTCATCTTGACTATTCAAGCGGGAGTAAAAGCCAGCATCTGTCTTTTCAGAACACTCAGAAGGGATTTCAACAGAGAGCAGCACTCCAGCCCTAGGGCTGAGGTTGGCCCATCCTCAGCTGCTGGTGAAACAAAAAAACCTAAGCAGTATGGGTTTGGGGGACACAACCCTCATTTTCAGCATCTATTGGCCACGATGATGGCTTTAACTCACTGTGTTTATAACTGCCCCAAGGTACTCTTATTGGCTTAGCCTGCAAAGGGTGGCTTGCCCAGAACAAAATTTTCCTCTACAGCTTCAGAAACAGCACATCACATTTCTGGACCTGTTTTGCTGAGTTCCCTTCTCTGTCTTGTACACAGATGCAAAAAGCAAATTAAAATCTATGTCTCCTTTCTAGCTTCTTTAATTTCCATTGGGCCCAGCAATGCCAAAGGCTGAGTATAAAACAAACGAACAGATCTATTTTATATGAATGTCCATTGCTGCAGCCAGCCCTCAGAGGCCATCACTGAACTCACCTTTCCCACTACCCTCTGTTCAGCTGCAACAACCTCACCTACCAGTGAGTTTCTGGTTTAGGATATGAGCCCACAGCACTGAAAGCCAGGATAAGCTTGGGCTCTGAATCTAGTCCTAAGGTTCTGGGTGAACTAAAGCAGTGCTTGAAATAGCTACTCTCTTACTTTACCTTGTCATTGCATTTCCCAGGCCTATTCGCTGCTTTGAAATGCTTTGGATTAGAATACTTGTGTGTGAAAGGTGAGAGACAGAGCGAGATGAAACCACATTCTTACAATATGCTAGGAGTGAATCATGAAACTTACTACAGAGAATTTTTGTTGGAATGAAGACAATAAGAGGATGTGTATAAGGTGAATACTGCACTCACCTAGAAATGTATAAAAGTTCAACCAAGGCCCTAATTTACTCTTGTTGTGATCAGTAGAGAACCAACACAAGAAACTTCCTAAACTGTGTTTTGCAGGTATTTCTGTACAGATTTAAAGACATGTATGCTTGCAGCAAGTTATTGCTAAGCAACTGGTGAACTGTATGCAACTGGAAATACAGAGGTACAAGGGCAAGTCTATGTCATGGCATCACATTGCACAGTAAAAGCTTATGTGCAGCAGTGTACATCTTTCTTGTACACAGGGAAATCAGATGCAGAAAAAGAGCATTTTTATTTTTAGAAGATAGTAACTAAACTCAAGTGAGATCATCAGCTGATATAGGTCAAAGCATTGTACATGCCAAAAAGAAAAGGCTGTTCTCTTCAGTCATTTTTTAACTGTCAGAACAAAATGAGATTAGCTTAGAGGTTGCTAGTTAGCTCTTTCAGAAAGCTCTCAAAGTGGGGCCCAGCTGAGGCCTGGCCTGGATGGCTGGCACCTGACATAACATTTTATGTTTTTCTTTTCAGTCTCGAAAATAAGGAAATGCGGTCTGCTGCCTGGGGCTTTCCGAGAGAACCCTGGTGTGCTTATTTCAGTTCTAAAATAGATCTGTAGAGCACTCAGCAGGGCTGCAGGCCCTGGCAAGTGACTGCTCAGCAAGGACTCCTGGCCATTGAGGCTGCTGTAGTCCCCGCACTATAGTCTAGTGGAGATTTCTCTCCTCCCTCCTGCAGGCATCCACTCAATCCTGGAACAATTAGGGGAGAGGTATTTGGAGTTGGTCACTTTAAGGTCCTACCAGCAGGGAGGAGAGGGATGAACATAGCAAACAGCAGCTTAAAGGAAGACAAACATGAATGGAGAGGGGGAGAATTTGGAGGTTAAGGCTGGGGGATGATGTCTCCCCTTTAGTATCATATGCACATTTAGCCTTCCAGGTTCCTCAGGAAGGTATACAGGACCTCTCCAGTATGGGTCAAGTTTTCTCCAGCCAGCTTTCTCAGTGAAACCACTTTGTCACTGAGAACTATGGCCATGTGCAGACGAAAGGAGGGGAATGTGTGCACAACACTTTAAAGTGGGTTAAATGCTTTTGCACTGCTTTAATGGTGTTGGTGTTTGCATGCATCAGTGTCGTATTGTGTAGTAATTCCAGCTGCTGTAGCAAATTTGGTGGCATAATGCGCTTTAAATACCTTGGGGTGCAGCAAACTAAAGCTCCTGCGAGGAGTTTTAGTTTGCTGCTCTACAGATGTGGAGTGAAGCGCCAGGCTTCATGCCACTCAGGGGCTCTGCTGGAAGCCCATGCAGGCAGTCTGGCAGCAGCCTGGGAAGGTAGGCTCTGCCCATGTTTTTTTTTCACGCCCCCCAGGAGCCTGCCTGCCTTCCTGAGCTACGCGGGGGCCCAGTGCTTCCCTCCATGGCTGTGGTGCCCCACAGGACTGCCTGAGCCAGGTACCTGCAGCTGGGTGCTGCCTGGGGTGGGGAGGGGCGCCACTGCCATGGAGGGAAGCACCAGCCCTCCCCCTGGGGCTGCTCTGCCCCCTGGCAGCTTGCCCTCCCCTCCCCGCCACTGGGGAGGCAGGTAAGTTTGGGTGTGTGCACAACATGGGGGTTTAAAGGGCCCTAAATTGAAGTGGTGTTTTTAAAACCCCACTGCTTCAATTTAGGGCTGTTTCATCTACACACGCCCTATAACAACAAGGTTATGACTGCACGTTCTTTTGTCTTCTACTATTTCAGTCACAGACAGATATATCTATGAATATAATCTCTTACACATGGAAAGATGGAAAATGAAACATTTGCTTTGACAGAAAGAGGAGGCTGATAGCAAATAGTGTGAGAACCACTGCTCTCAAAAAGGGCTCTCTTCTTTTCAATGTGGGCTGCAGTGAAGAGGATTTAAAAAGCACCTCCTAATCTAGACACAATAATCTGATCACTGCCATGATCAAAATCCATATTTCAAATTTTTATCATGCCTGTGTCACTGGCAATCCATATTACTGCCAGACAGAAGTGCTGAATATATCAGTGTCAGCACAATTAAAAGCTGTCGAGAAAGAATTGATTTTGGTTTGACTCCCAGGATTCAGGGAAATAACACAGATTGCATAATCTCATGAAAAACACTTATTTCAAAGGATGGAAGGCATTTAAAAAGCTAACTATTGCCTTCTCCCCATACCGCAAGGAACTGCACTATGCACTTTATGGTTTCCATAAACACCGTCTACCTGCATTTCTCTCCTATGGTTAAATGAAGCTTCTTGTGCTGCAGGCATTTGTGCCCTCACAGGACTAAATTATTGGCCACAGAACCATGGGATGTAGCATATAAAGTCAATTTTGTCCATGTTTGTAGCCCATAGCATTAAGAGATTATAAACTTAATCCTAAAGGGAAATCAAGTTGCTGTTTATGTATACAATGCAGATGAGAATATTTGATGACATAAAACATTCCCCTGTGCTGTCAAAGTGCTATGAGTTGTCCTTTTAGCTAGGACAGATCATGTTCCTCCATTCATTTCCATCACCATCTGAGGCTGGTAACAGACAATTGGTTTACTTCAGGATAAAGAATTTTATCCTGGAATCTTGCAGATGTACACACTCATCCCACTTCACGCACCTGTGAAGTAGCTGGATTAACACTTTGCTCCAGATAATAAAGGATAATTTGAGGAAAGCATTGAAACTGAGTGTGTAAATGACTGTCCCAGCCTATTTTCCATGCAAGTCAAAATCTGGGGCAATCAACTCTGGATTAAACTGGTCACCTGTTTTTAGCCTAACAGAGGCTGGGAAGATTTGCTCTGTATATAGACTAGCTCAAGAAAATGGATGGGACAAGTCAGCTGCCAATGGACTCCAAAGGTGCCACAACCTCAGCCAAGTGACAGACTGTTTCCAGGTAACGTGTCATGCCCTCAAAGCAGATAAGAGAGAACGGAGGAAGGAAAAGGAGAGGTAGCCCAGCCTGCAGCCTACTCTCCCTGGTAGAAAGACCTGCAGCTTCTGCAGACAGCTCTGTGGCTCAAGGACTGGACTCTTAAATCACTTCAAGACCCATTGATGAGCCATGGTAGAGATCATTCTCCGATTGAGGGACTGCTGAGGATGCTATAATTTATAGCACAAGCTTTTGTGAGCTGAACTTCACTTTATGAGATGCTTACAATGGGAGTTTCACCTCAGGAAAGTTTGTCCTAAATAAGTCCTAGAACATAGACACACATATATACACACACACAACTAACCCATGTGTGTATGTGTGTACACACACAGGTTAGTCATTATCTATCCATATAGAGATATAGATATATATAGAGAGAGAGAGACACACACACTAGCAAATTGCCCGTCAGGAATGACGAGGGGCAGGGTGGGTGGGAACAGAGGGGGGAAATCTTGCTAATCCTAACCTGATCCCCACCCACACACACACACAATGCCG
>NW_017728911.1:20371494-20375104 GCF_001723895.1 Crocodylus porosus
GGGGGCGGGGGAAGATTGCCCCGTCATCCCCTCCGCCCCGCCTGCCAGCACCCTGTGCCACCGCTGCCTCCAAGAGGGCCGCTGGCTTGCCACCCTGCTCCGTCATGGCAGCACTTTTCTGTGCCACTGCCGCCGCCTCCTGTCCCTAACGCTCTTGGACGACGCGGATTGGCTGTTCCAGTACTGGGCTGTTCCGAGACCGTTACGGACAGGCGGACTGAGCCCTTTTTATATTAGAATTCTAATATAATAAAAGCGTGTCTGTCCGTCTGTCTGTAACGCTTCTGACCAACTGCGCATGTGCTGCCGAGAGGGCGGGTGGCGATTGGTTGGGTGGCCTGTGCTGCCCTGGCCCAAGTTTGCGCGGCTGCCAGGGAAGTTTGGTGGCTGGGAGTGTATCCCAGCCATCAGAGCAGTGGGATTTCCCCCTCGCCTCCCTGCCTGAGGGCAAAGGGGCGGGGGGAATCACGGTGGGGGTGTCCCCCAGAACAGCCGGCAGGGAGTGGTAGGAGGGAGGAAGGGAGGGGAATGGGGAGGCTGGCGGACCAGGGGTGGGGGGAGCGGAAATATGCAAGCCCATCGTTTTGTGGCCAATAGTCTAGTTCTGCGAAGCTGCCATACAAGCCACATCCCGCCTGCGAGCACCGGACAGCGGAAGGGCAGAGGCTTCCTATCCCCCCACGGCGCATGCGCAACCCTCGGCGCATGCGCGTGAGTAGCGCGGCGGGGGCACGGCCTGCACCAGGGCATCCCCGCCCCTGCCCCCACCCCTAGGCCGGTCAGGGCCTACGGCCGCTGCAGCCATGCGCTCAGGCCGGAGCTGAGCGCGGCCATGGCCGAGTTCGTGCCGGCGTCGCTGTCGCTGCGGGAGGAGCCGCCAGGCGAGTCGGAGGCCGAGCTGTCGCAGAGCCTGGCCCGCACCAAGACGCGCTCGTACGGTAGCACGGCCTGCGTGGCGGCGCCGCTGGCCGAGCGCTACGTGGAGCACCGGCTGCGCGCGGGCGACACGCTGCAGGGCATCGCGCTCAAGTACGGCGTCACGGTAAGGCTCGGTCGCCCCCCGCCCCGTTGGGGCCGCGAGGCCTTGTCCGTCGCGTGCCGTCTCTCGCTCAGTTTTTGGAGCGTCAGAAGAGGCCAGAGAATGGCCAGGGCCGGGCCAGGCCTCAGACCCTCTTGCCCCACCGGGTCCCGGGACCAAGCTAAGCCCCCCCCTTTCTGAGCAGCAAGGAGACCGGGGTTGTTTTCTCTGTCTACGGGCTCCCTGGTCTCCGTAGGCTCGGCTTCCCTCCCTTAGAGCGTGTGTTGTCAACCCTTGCTGCTGTCCCTGTTATCGTTTTACATTGGCCCACACCTAATAGCACCCCTTGAGCAACAGGAGAAGTAGCCCCTGCCACGGGTGCCAGAGCAGGGCACATGAAGGCATTTTGCTTGGCACACGCACCTCAGGTTGGATGGCAGGGGAGTGGCCAGAGTGGTGCTGCCACAAGGGGCAGCTCCCTCATGGCTCCCCCCCCACCAGCATCCTACAAGTTGAGCTTGTGGGTGTCATTGCTGACCCCTGGGATAGGGGCTACCATTTCTTGTGGGCACAGGCCAGAAGGACTGTGGGCATCATGTCATGCAGTGGCAGTGAGCAGATTCTGAAAGGGGAGTGACCTGGGTCTGACTAGGGTTCCTCCCAACCCGGTTCCCCTCAATTGTAGCCTCCAGTATTTAAGGTCTAGGGAGTTCTGCGAAAGAGACTACACTGCTGTGTTCAGAGGGGATCCTGCGCCTTTCCTCCAAGAGTGTATCCAGCCCCTCTCTGAGCCTGGCTAAACTGTCAGCTTGCACAACATCCGGTGGCTGCGAGTCCCACACGGTGTGAAAACAAACTTCCTCTTGTAGTTTAACATTCTTCTGCTGCTGAGAACTCCCACCCCAGCAGGGTAAAGTGGTTTTAACGCTACCATGTCCTACTTAAATTTTTTCCATTTATCAGGGCAAATCATAGTTGAACACTTAACAGCACCAATGGTGTTCAACACTCCCGTCACCCTTGAAAGGAGAATGAGGCACCTTGCCTGAGAATAACTGCCGTCTGCACAAAAGGGGCATATAGTGTAGTTTTCTCTTCTGAGGTGTGGTGCGTTTGCCACAGTTTGCTTCAGCTGTATGTGGTGTAGGTCTTCAGTGGGCACTGATGAAATGGCTCCTGAGCCAGTTAGGTCCTAGGGCAACTGGGCTGTGCACTGTGGGAAATCCTCAGCTAGCTGCTCTGAGAGATGTGGAGGTTGTGATTAGGAATCTTTAGTTACAATGCCAGTCCTAAAACAAATGAGGTGCAGTACAAATTCCTGGTTAGTGTGAATGAGAAATCTTGGGGAGATTTGAGCCTCAGGAACTGAATAGCTGGACCTCTGTGAGCCGGTGGTTGATGATGGTAGAGGAATGCCTGCTCTGGGGTGTTGAATCTCAAGGTGCAGAGGGGTGTGGTGGTGCTAATGAAGGGGTGAGATGGGGTCTCCCCATCTAGTCTTCTCAGGCCAAGTATTCCTACCCCAACTCATCTAACAAGAGTCAGTGAATTTTATTACAGAGATAAAAAATTGTTCATTCAAATTCCAGAAAGCTTTGGAGAGTTCTCTGATAGTGAGCAGAATTTGCTACTGTTGATGAAAAATATTCAAGAGAAAGCAGTTCTCCTACTTCTGTGCAAATTATAATTGCTGGCCAATACCAGGGTGGAATGCATCTTGTTGTTATAGAGTAGGACAGTTAGCCAGATGCTTTGTGAATTTTATTTTCTGTCCTTCCTGTGAAGCATCAGCTGGGAGTTAGGATTGTAGTCAAGCAACTGGTTTAGATGGTTCACTGCCCATCTGGGATGGTAAATCATCAGACCATTAACTATTTGGAATTCACATTAAAAATAAGTGAATTTTTAAAATTAAAAAATAAGTGAATCTAGGATCAGAAAAGGTGTCAGACTTATAGAATGAATTGGTGTCTATGTAGCAGGTTTTCTAACTGTAAATGAATGAGCAAGAGAGCAAGCAAGACTCTTATTATGAAATGCCATCTTTTCGGGGTCAATCTGAAATGTACTGGCATGAACAGATAGCTACTGTGAACAACTGAAAAATTCTTCCAACAGCATTACAACTAGCAATTTTTACTCTGCATATGCTAATTTAGGCAGCTTGCTGCCCACCTACCCAGATATGTCAGTTATAAATCATGGCAACAGACTTTCTTTGCTTTCTTACTGTGAAATATCTCTATTGCATAAAGGGCCAATGCAAGGCTTTTTCTGCTTCAACCATTCCTTGGGGCAGGACCAGAACTAAAGAGCAGAGCAGGGAGAATTTACTGAAGAGCCCCACAATAGATGAGGAAAGGTCTCAGTCAGCCCTCTGTAGTCGGGTGCAGACAGCCATAAAGGGAAAGTCAGCCATGGACGTCTCTCTAGATGCCTTCACTAGTTGTTATACACCATATGAAAGTTATGGGATCATGTATCAGCCTCCTCATTGGACTAGTGGTAGTTTTCCATTCCACCTCCTGCAAAGAGCCCAAGTCTCCCAGATCTTTACAAAGGAGGAGTGAGCTACTCTCTCTTCAATAAGTG
>NW_017728911.1:20375906-20416089 GCF_001723895.1 Crocodylus porosus
AATACTGTCTAAAATGTTTCTTCCTGGACAGAATTTTTCAGCCCAGAAAGACTCCCCGTGCTCCAAAGTTTCATCAGTATAGGGTTTTGTCTTACTCCTTGATGCATTGTTAAATAATTTGCCCTTCACTGGTTTTTAAAGTAGATTGAAGTAGGACTAGAGAAGAAAGGCAAGCTGTGGGCTCACTGCTTGTCTGCCATAGAGGGCAAAGAGGAGCTGCATTCTATGTGGGCCCCTATTTCCCCTTACTTTACCCCCTGATGAAGCTGACAGTTCTATCAGGCAGTGGTCTAGCAGCTTGCATGAGCTCTCATACATCCATATTTCCCTGTTCCCTCTCAACCATCATTTAAAAAGTACACCTTTTAGCTGTCTACATAGGATTAGAATTGTGGATGCCACACATTATTTCTAATATGCTGTCTCACATCAGCATATACAGGAATAGCCTACACAGACAGCTATATATCTTTTGCTCCAACATACAAGTAGAGCTACATCTTATCCTGACACACCAGTACAAAACAGCATCATACATTGTTTAAACAAACACTTACCTAAACACTCTGGCCATGCAAAGCATTCTAAAACTCCTAGCAGCAATATTTCCATAAAGTTCTCTTAATCTCCTTTACTGAAAATGGTCAAAGTCTGTACATCCTCCCAGAAATAAATTAAAAAACCCCCAGTTTGGACTCAAACCCATCACTGAGTTCAGTGACATTGTTCTGGGTTGCTGATACATGCTGATGCAAAATGTAAGCAAAGTCTGGCTCTGTAGAGGCTTGCCTAATCAAGGCAAAACTGAATTTGCCCTTGTCTAAATTTTTGTTCATTATTACAATTTTGATTTTCTGCCAGTATTTCTTGCTTTTAGTGGTGTAAATTGTTTTGGTAGGTTTAAATTTCCTTTAGAATTGGGACTAACATATAAGTTGTACTCTAGACAAGTCATTTGTATAAACATTTTGCTTCAGTCTTCCAGAGTGGAATTGCCATCTGGACTTTAACCTTTAAACCTCTCAATTTTTTGTTTTGATTAACTGATTTAACATACTTTAAAGTCATATCAATCAAAGAATATACTCTGAAACAAAACAGTATTCTAACCTTCAAATTTCAGATACTTTTTTTAAAGTTCTCCCCATGTTAAATATATCCTCATGACAGAATAAATAGTACGTTCTGCTTTTTGTTCACTCCCATTTGCTATCTGATATGAGATGGATTGGGTTACAGGTAAAGCCTTTATAATGTAAACCAAAGAACTTAAATGGAAACTTAGGACTAGCTTTTGTTGAAAAATCTCTTTGTATAAATAAAATGGACAGAATGAAAGGGGACTGAGCAAAAGTCCTGAAGACAATGAGTTCCATTTCATAGGGCTCAACTTAAGTCCCATTAAAGTCAATTGTCACATTAATTTTGATGGGATTTTGGTGGGTTTTAGGTTCCTGGGGCTTAGAAGTGCTCTGCAGGCCACACACACTTTTCCGTAGGAGAGAGTAGTGAGGGGAGTGAAGGGCTATGGCTTCCTACAAAATGACTTCCATGCAGTCTAAGGCTGTCTTTGCCTACACAATAGTTGCTTTTAAAAGTTTCCCACTCTGATTTCCATCATTTGGAGTTCTAGTGCAAGACAAGACGCTGCCAACTGCTACTGTCTTAGCCACTGTTATTTACACCTTTTCTGAGCAGGGGTAACACAATATATATGTAGCCGAAGACATGGATCATTTAAATGCATGTGCATGTGTGTATGTGGTGGGGCAGAGAATGTGAAGCTGTATCAACTAAAGTCTTCAGTTGAAATACAGTGAGCAAGTAGCTGAATATATAGCGGTAAGAATTAAGAGTGATGGCTGCAATATTTCATATTGTTCTCAAAGCTAGGAAGATGTTTGCTTTATAATGGAGATGCTAATCCCTTCAGCACCCAATTGGAAAGAGAAATGTGCAAGTACCATTTCCCATCCCCAAACACAAGGTACCTTTACAATAAGAAAGTTTTATGATCAGTTTGTCATAGCACAGCTCCACTGATGGCAGTACTAGTGGCATAGGTTTTTATGCTACTTACAGTCCAGTTGCAGAGTTGACCACCATGGAGGTCATAGCTGTGCTCGTTACATACTTGTACAGCTTTGACTCATGCTACCATTCTATATTTGTATTAGAAAAATGCTTACCAATTTTCCTGAGCATAGACAAGGTCAGTGATCAGTTCTGTCCTTGGTTATCACTGTGAATCCTTACTAAAGTCAGGGGAGTTGAGTGGAACCAGGGACAGAATTTAGCTCACATACTGTGCAACTTGCTTAAGGCCATGCAAGGAGTTGGCCTTGAAACAGGAATTAAAAACTTGATGGTCCCTCAGTTTCTACCTCTGTTCAGTATCCTAAATTCCTAGTTTCTAACAAATCCATGAAAAAGTATTTCAAGATGGAAGAACAATATACCAGGGACAGAGTTACAGTGTAGCACAGAAAATAGCTCTAGAGTAAATTATTTATTAGTTAGTGATGCATCATCTTGCTAGTCCCCTTTACAAAAGCAAGCTATGGTAGAAGTATTAGATTCCAACTTCTGCGGCATTCTGTATATGGAGCTCTTTAGAGAAAGTTACATCTTCCAGGTACTGTTGTAATTAGAATTTTGGTAACCAACAAGTAACTGAAAATATTTAGTACCTTTTGGGAACTCAGCTGTGGTTAGGGTCCTTTATTTATTACTGTCAGTTATAGGGACTATTCAACTGGGCAAACGTCCCACGGACTTCACAAACAAGTAATCTGTAAGGTGCACCTCAGCCTTGCTTTTTTCCCAATTGACTTTAGTGAGTTTTGCTTGAGTGAAGATTTCAATATAGAGCCTGTAATGTGTGCTGAATATTTGTGAGTCCTTCTTTCCCCAGAATTTTAGAAAAGAGTGAGCACCGTGTGCTTCTACAGGTTGTCCAAAAGCAAAAATCCACCTATTTGGCAGTTACTGATGGAACTTAACTATTGTCAGCCCTCAGCTTCTGCTGTCTTAAGAACTCTGTATTCTGCTCCACCGCCACTAGTAGAAGTCTGACTTTGTCTTATTATTGGTCAGGGTTGACTTGTTGAGGGAACAAGGTGTGTTTAGTAATATTTCATTGTACCAACTTTATAATTGGGAGAGATGTAGACAAGCCTTCAAGCACAAATTGCCCTTTCTTGAGTCTGGGGGGAAAAAAGTAGATGCTTGATATATCGCTTAGGTTGTGAAACAGTGACTTGTTTAATGCCAATATGTAAATTAAGTTTGTAATTTAAAAGGTTGCAGAACAAGACAGATGCTATGTATTCATCTTAGTGACCAATGAAAATATAGAAATAGGGTTATCTTAATATTCGCAAGCTTTATGCAGTATTCTCCTAACTTCCCAGAGTTTGTTTATTAAGTTACAAACAGCCATTAAATACAGGATGCAGGATTGAAAAAAAACAAACAAACAAAATTTAAAACTTCATCACAGGTTATGAGCTGAAATTAACACAATCTACCCTACAGCTGCTAGCCCAGCAGCTAAGTCCATTACTTTGTCTGAAAAATCCAACATGCCATACACCCAAGCCTAGGTCTCTGGAAGAGATTTCCTGCTATTTAAGAATACAGTTGCTTCATGTTTGTTGCATCTAATTGTAAATTTTGTTGATCAACTTTTTATTTAAATGCAACTCACTTGCAGCGGCAAGCAGAGAAATACTTTTTTCTGTTAGTATGATCAAGATACAGAACTATGGAGCTAGTCAGCTGCTTCAGGTTGAAGAATGTGGTGTAACAAAGTATTCATTGGTTAAGTATCATTTACAGGGCAGAGTAGATTTGCCCCTTACAGACTAATCAAAAGTTAGAGGTATCTGTAGGAGAGATACAAGGAATAATTTTGGTTAAAGAGGACTCTGTGCCATAGTGTGCCACATTAGTCTGAAGTCAAGCAGGAGGCAGGGTAGATTTGCCCTTTAGGCTGCCTGTATACCTGCTTGTTAGTGCTCCCGTTAGAACACTTCAGCATCATGCGTATTAAGGCCCTGTGCATTTTTAAGTGACCACAGGGTGCTTTAAACCTCATTGAATGAGGTTTAGATAAAGTGTCCTGCAGCCATTTTTAAGTGCTCAGGGGCTTAATATGCATCATGGTGAGATGTTTTAGTAAGAGTGGCTGCCTGGAAACCTTTCTAATTTAAATGCCCTCCTCCAAGCACGTGTATAGGCAGCCTTAAAAACTAACCAGAGTAAGAGAGATCTATAAAAGGATCTCTAAGGAGCAAATCTACCCTACTTTCTGTTTGACTTCAGACTAACATGACTTAACACATCTCTTTTAGAGTCTTCTTTAACCAGGAATATTCCCTACATTGTATTCAATATCTCTATCTTCCCCTTTTTTCTTTTGCTCTTTCCCGTTGTACTTTTTAATTTTTCTACTGTGCTTTACCTTCCCACTCTAGAAAGTCCTTTTTTATTTTTTTTAAAACATGCCTCATCAGGCTCTCCTCAATTCCTAGGTCCCACGAGTACCTACGCACAACAATTTCCATTTGAAGGCCATGGAAATTCTACAAGGTTCTTTGGGTAAATCCAATATCTTTTATTAAACCAGCTCAAATAGTTGGAAAAATTTGTCTTAGCAAGCTTTCCGGCAGAAACCCCCTTTGTCAGGCTGAGGAAGCATCTGCAGTAGTAAAGACCATCTGCAGATATGTGGGTGGGCGGGCAGGGATGGAGCACCACTGCCAACTAGGAGCAGGTCTGGGGCAGGGTGGGGGGCAGCCATGCCCCACTGTGAGGTGGGGAAGCTCGCACACTGTGGCCACTGCTGCCACCCACCAGCCCAGTGATCTTCCCTGCCCTGCAGAGGGGTGCCACTGCCCTCCCCCAGCCTGGTGAGCTTACTGGCCCTGCTCCTGGGAGACAGTGGTGCCTTCCCCTCCCGCCTCCCTGCTTTCCGCATCCAGCCACCAGGGATCCTTTGATTTTAAAAAGGTTGAAAACCCCTGCCTTAGATCAATACAGTTACAACCTACACCCCTGAAACAAGAGCCTGAGGCATTCTTCTGCACCTTAGAAAAACCAGAGCAACAGAAGCATCAGTGCTATGAGCAGACTGATGCAGCAGTTAAGATTCAGATTACTTTTTGTAAGCTTTCTATATGACCAGAAGGGCTAGAAAAAAAAAAAATTTAAACAAAACCTGAAATTCTACAGAAGTAAATAGCTGTTGCCAGGGAGAGTTTTTGATTCACTCTGGGCAGTTAGATTAAATGCACGCCATTATTATAGAATTTGCAAGAATAATTTATTCATATCCAATTTAGCTTGCTTTCTCTATTTTTCTTAAAATAGGATGGTATGTTGTTACAAACAGTATCTTCCCACTTCCCTGCATACTTGTTTTCAAGTATGTTTTTATAGTATGTGCTTGTTATTTTAGTTATGTAGCTATGGGAACATACGTTGCTCATTCCAGTCATCAGGAATCTGTCTTTCTTTGCAGTAAATTAGGACATTTTCTTAGCACTATCAGAAATGTGAGGGTTTTATATAAATTATTGCAGTAATCTAATTGGAGCATTGGGATTTCACAATATTGCAAGTCTGGGTCCTCTCAATTCCTTTAGGATTTCAACAAATAAATTGAAGGAAAACTGAATTTTACAGGCTATAACTTGTGTGGGTGAATGAATATATAAGTACCCTCTGCAAGCATGCTTATTAGTCTGAGACTAGAGTTTCTACTTGCTTGAAGAGTGACTGTAAAAGCTTCCAGCATAAAACAACCATAGGCCATTTCACATACTGCATCACATTTGTCTGAATCGTACACAGTCTAGGGCTTCAGCTGCTGCCATGTTCTCTTAACTCCAGCTCTGTCTCCTTAATTCCCACTGCCTGGCTGTACAGAACAGTGGAGGAGGTCTGCTATAATCCATTTGCCTGTCTACATGAGGAGAACAAGGGGCAGCTGCAGGCAGGTCCTGATGGGGAAGGGAGTAAAACTAAATGTCACATGTCTGGCTGCAGTGGACTATCATATCCCACTGCAGAAGTGCTCATTTCCTAGTATTTTCACAGCCGTGGAATCATGGGGATCCAATTGAGGCAGTTCACCACTCTCGGAACTATCATTTCAAGCTCCCTATAGACATCATTGTGGTGGCTTGCTCTTTGTTTATGTGTAAGGTTCTAGGGTTAAATGAAAAATATGAATGCTCAGGTTATGAAGCCTGAATGCACTGGGGGTAAGAGTGATAGTTTCATAGACGTTAGGGTTGGAAGGGACCTATTAGATCATCGAGTCCAACCCCCTGCCTGGGGCAGGAATGAGTGTTGGAGTCAGATGTTCCCAGCCAGGTGTTTGTCCAATCTCCTTTTAAACGCCTCCGAAGAAGAAGACAGCACCACCTCCCTTGGAAGCATATTCCATATTTTGGCAACCCTCACCGTAAAGAATTTTCTCTTGATGTCCAATCTGAATTTGCTCCTTCCAGTTTGTGGCCATTATTTCTAGTTACACCGTCAAGTGCCCTGGTAAACATTGTATCCCCTTTTTCTTGCTGGCCCCTGCTGATGAATTTGTAGGTGGTCACGAGAGCTCTTCAGCCTCTCCAAGAGGCTGAGTGGTGGTTCAGGTCTCCCAGTCAGTCGACATAGGGTTTTTCCTGTAGGCCTTTAACTAGATGAGTGGCCCTCCTCTAAATCCTGTCCAGGCCATCCACATCCCTCCTGAAGTGCAGCACCCAAAACTGGATGCAGTCCTTCAGCTGTAGCCTCACCAGTGCTGCACAGAAGGAAAGTTACCTCCCTGGATCTATTTGTGATGCACCTACTTATGCAAGAAGGGGTGCAGTTAGCTTTATTTATTCCTTCATCCTCCCCTTCTTGAAAATAGGGACCACACTGGCCCTTTTCCAATCCTCTGGAACCTGTCCTGAGTGCCACGAGTGCTCAAACAGTTGTGCCAGTGGTTCTGCTGTGACTCTAGCTAATTCCCTATGTGCCCTAAGATGAAGATCATCAGGGCCTGTTAACTTAAATACATTCAACCCCTCCAGCTGCCCTTTTACGAGGTCAGCACAAACATTTGGTGGGTTGGTATCTATCCTGGGCTTACCAAAAGTCCCAGTGGGATGCGTATTTGTATTTATGCCCAGGAACATGGAAGCAAAGAAATCATTTAGAAGTTCCACTTTGGCTGTCCTATCTGTTATCAGTTGCCCTAGTTCATCCTGAAGGGGCCCTAAGTTACCCTGCACCTTATTTTTGCTTCCTGTGTACTTAAAGAATGACTTTTTGTTATCTTTAACTTTTGCTGCCAGCCTAAGCTCCATTTCCACTTTGGCTCTCCTCCCTGTTTTCCTGCAAACTCGAGCCAAGCAAGTATACTCCTCCTTGGTGCAGCCCCCTGCTTTCAGAGCCTGTAGGCCTCTTTTTTTTTTTTTTTTTTTTGCCCCCCCGAATAGATCACAATTTCCTCAAAAAGGTATGTTTTGTTTTGTTTAAAATTCTTCTCTCTTGGCCAAATCTTTTTTTTTTTTTTTTTTTTCCCCCCCCTCCAGGCTCTCCTGTATTTCCCTGCTCCACCAAGAGGGTTTCTTTGCTTTTTTTGCCCTCTTTTATGTGTACTGGGATGGTCCTTTTCTGTGCCTGCAGGATTAGTCCTTTCAGAAACGCCCACCCTTCCTGGACTCCCATCTGTCCATGGCTTTTACCAGTCAGTCCCTCCCTAACTAATCTCCTGAGCTTATTGAAGTTGGCCTTCCTAAAGTCTAGCACTTCTGCCCTACTAGTTATTTTCCCCACCTTTCTCCAGATAGTGAACCCTATTAATAGGTGGTCACTATTTTCTAGGTTACCTTGCACCTGCAGTTCCCCCCCAGGTTGTCCCCTGTGGCCAGTACTAAGTTTAATAAGGCATTTCCCCTGGTGGGACATGTACCTCCTGTGATAGGTAAAGGTCCTGTAAGGAGGTTAGAAACTTTCGTGCCTGTTTCTTGCAGCAGATGTCTGAGAAGTTAACATCACCCATGATGACGAGGTCCTTTGAGTGTGCTGCTTCTGAGAGCCATCTCTAGACACCAGCTACCAAGTCCCTTTCACCCCGCCTCCCCTGTAACCTGACCTGTAGTATCTCAATTTGTCCTTCTTCCTGGCCCAGTTTAACTACGGAAGATGTATATTGCTCCGTAATTAACATAGAGAGGAACGCCTCCTTCCTTTTTTCCCCACTCTTGTGCTGTCTGTACAGCCTGTAGCCCTCAATGTCCACTGCCCATTCGTGGGTAGGATCCCACCAAGTTTCTGTTAGCCCAGCCAGGTCGAATTCTTATTTGCATGGTCATGGCAGATTCAACTGTTGCAGAATACATGGGACACAACCAGTAATACCTAGAGAGGAAGGTGGACTGTCACTCAGAGTTCCATCTAACGACTGGGTTTCTTGAATCGAGATGAAGCACCTTCAGGCTATGCCTCTTATTAAAAACACTTAAAAACTGGCACTCACTTTATCTTTGCTCATATATGCGTGTTATTTAAAATTAAAGAATATAGCTGCTGATGAGGCTGTAAAACTGCTTTTGCTCCTTTTGGCCTGCCAAGCTATCAGTAACATTGTTCACAACATAGGCAGCCAAATTTAGGACCCCACAATGGGAAGTAACACAACCTAACTTAATCTGGCTCCCACAAAGCCTGTGGGGTTTACTGTTCATGAGTCATATCGGACCATGCGCTTGATTACAGAGCTCATCTTAGTGAAACTCTACGGACCTTCATATGCTGGGATTAATTGCACTTTAGTTCAAAGTAATTTGCTTGGGCAGCCAACTGCAAATTTCTCTCCCAGCCTGCTTGCAGTAGAAACACAAAACAACTCTGCTTTGCAGCAATATTTGTTATTTCCTACTAAATAAAGGAATTCTGACCCACGAAGGGAAAGGAAGACTAAAGTCAAGCAAAAGCTTCTTTATGTAGTGCAAAGTGTGTACCCTTAGGGAGACTTCTGATATCATAAAGCCTAGAAACACATAAAGAGGAAGGAGCAAAAGCTAAAAGGCTGATTTTTACAAGGACAAGACAATATAATTTGAAAATGGATGTTCTAAATTCACCAGCTTCTTTCTTAAGGGAGAAAATAATTGTTGCAAGAAAATAAGTCTTTGATTGACAAAGTTAGACTAGTATGGTGTACTACTTAGGATGGTGGCATATTTTGTATTTTACAGAAATCAGTGGTATTTCAATTTAATTCCTTTTCCTTTATCTTTTTCAGATGGAACAGATAAAAAGGGCAAATAAACTATTTACCAATGACTGTATATTTCTGAGGAAAACCTTGAATATTCCAGTTATATCAGAGAAGCCGTTACTGTTTAATGGACTCAATTCACTGGAATCACCTGAAAATGAAACTATTGACAGTTCTCCTTCATGTGATGAAGGACCAGTGACAGTTCAGGAAGACAGTAGTTCTTCTCCCAGTCCTCAAGAATCTGACAGTCAGCCTGCTGCACCTGAAGAACTGTCTGCCAAAGACTTTCTACAGAGACTGGACTTGCAGATTAAGCTGTCCAAACAGGCAGCCAGGAAACTAAAAGAAGATGATATCAGGTAAACAGTGGTCTAAAACACCAAGCATCTTAAATTTCAGACTAAAAGTTCTCTCTTTAAATCTGAGTTCTGAATCAATTTTTGTAGTATGTGGTTAAACAGCTCTAATCAATCTACAGATGACAGATTAGATTAACTATAGCAGAAGTGTCAAAGATATGGTCTGTGGACTGGATCTGGCACATGGAACCTTATTGTCTAGCCCCCAGTGCTGCCTGTGGGTCTTGAGTAGACACATGGGCAGCATGCAGAATGCACCAGATAGCCTTGTGCACCGTATATGGTACCCACTCAAGCTGCTCTGGGAGTGCACTGCACTATACCCAGTACTTGTTTCAGCACACACCTGCTATGTGCAGGATGATACATTCTGGAACACCAAGAGCAGACATCACATGCAACATGGCCCTGGATTGGGCTGTGTGCAGTGCAGTCCCAGAGTGACTTGTCTGGGACCATGTAGCACACGGTGTCCACTTTGGCTGCTCCAGGATGTGCACTGAATCTGGCATGGAGTAGATGCATGCTAGAGTGGGTGCCACATTCAGTGAGGTACTAGAACAGTCTGTCTGGGGCGTGCATCACATGCAGTATCCAGTTCAGCTGCTCCATGACAGGTGCTGGGTCTGGCATGCAGGGTCAATCTGTTGGCTCAAGTCTATCCCACAGACCAGCCCTATACCATTCATCTGGCCCATGGAGGCAGCTGAGTTTGACACCCCTGATATGTAGCATTCACATCAGTAAGAATAGTGTAAGAACCTGTAAAGAAAACGGTTGGAAATGAGCAGTGTATGAATCAGACAGGCGCTAATATCATCCAGGCATTGCTATATTGTTTAAGAGCTGGATTTCTGATTTAGATGTTCATCTATATAAGCCCTGATTTAGTGAAGTACTGCAAAGACCATGTGCAAGATAAAGGTTTATAATGAGACATTACCTGCATTCCCAAGGAAAAATCTGCAGTTAGGGCACCAGTACTATAAAGATATAGTATGTCCCATTTTGCACAGGTTTTCCTTTCACAGAAGCAATTCCTTCCTTTCCCTTGGTAGCATTCCTAACACATGTACGTTGTCCTCATTAGGAAAAAAGTGTTAACACTGGCTCTAGTGAAGGCCAGGTCCTTGTGGCTTCACCTCATCTCTTATCAATTCCCTTCAACGGGAATTAGCTCTTGCAGGGATTTTCCAGAGTGCTGGCCTCAAGTGCGCCAAGGGTGGCATTTCCACTGTCCCTGCTCAGTGCTGTATGAACCAACTTCCTCTCTCTCCAGAGAATTAAATATAAAAGTCTATTCACATAAGTATTTTATTGTAGTCAGATTCAGGGTATTACTTTAATGCATGTCTATGCAATCTTAATTCAGGAACCCCATGTAGTAATGATTTCAAATGACAGTATCTGGTAAGTAGAATATTTATGGGGGGGCATTTGGCAATTCAGTTCTTGGATAAACTTGTCATATCAAGAGTCAATTTCATTTTCCTTGTCACTCAGTAAACTTAAATATGCATTCTCAGGGTAACTTTCACATGGAAAGTTGTGGATGTTCTGAGTTCAGCATCTCATCTAGAAAGCACATTTGTTTATAAGGTTTACTTTCTGAACTGATAATGTAAAAGCATGTTCTATCCTGACTTTTTTGCTATGGCTCTACTTGACTGCTTGACTTGGGTTGTGTATTGATGCTGCATTTCCCCCTGGCACTGGTTTTATAAAAGTTGCTCTTGGATCCAGACAGACTTGAATCACTCAGAAAGTAAAGAGCTTTCCTTCCCACTGCCCCACCACTCACTTTATGTAAATACACAATTAAAAAGGGAATGTAAGTTTCTTCTTCCTTCCCCAAAAAACAAAAATGCATCTAATGCTTGTAGAGCTTCATTGCAAAGCAATTGCCAGGAAACCAATTGCTGGGTTTGGTGATGGGGAAACACCTTCAGAAAGTAAAAGCAGCATTGGATACCTAACAAGCAAACATTATAGTTTAACAAACCATTTAAAATGTATTTCTTTGTGAAAATTCTGATCTCTCTAACTTCTTCTGTTAGCAGTTGACAGAACTTTAAATCATTGCAGTGTAGTTATGAATTTCTCAAGGAGTTGAATTTCTCAAGAAGTTATGCCATGAAGTCCAAATTTGTAATTCACTTCCATTTCCACACTTCAGAATGCAGGAGTCACAGTTTTGCTCTAGTATTCTGTTTTGGTGTATCTATTTATACAGGCATTCAAATTTAGGATTTGGATTTCCATCTTCCCTCTCATGCTTGGGAAATTTAGTTCTGGATTCCTGTCCATTTCATGGATTGTTTTCATCTGTAGCCATCGGTGAACTTGCGTCATCCTTAACACTGAGAATACTGTGTGCAGGGCACCACTCTTAACAGCTGCTCCTGATATTTCTCATGATAAGCCTGGCAGAAAGGCGACATTAGCATACGAGTAGGTGTTGTTGACTTGGCGATTAAGCTGGGTTGACCGAGACCACAGGTCCTCTACAAGCTTTTAACTTATTTTAACAGATCTTTTGCAAAATGAGATTTTAATGTGTAGGAGGGAATTCATTTTGGGACCTTGACAAGCTCCATACAGAAAGAGCTGATGTGGTCAGAGTGACTTCATAAAAATGGCACCATTACTACTGCTCATATCAGCTTCCTGTGTCTCGAATTATAGCTTGGAAAACCCATTTTTATTACTGCATTTTCTCTGTAGTGATTATAGCTGTAGAAGGGTAAACTCTGTTCTCTGTGCATCATTAACAAAATTACCATTCTAAATCTGAGGTGCAGATTTTTATTGGTTGTGTTGCTGTTACACAAAGAGCACAGCTTGAGCCTGCACAGAAACAGGTTTGCATTTATAATTTATGAGGAAAAAAGCAAAAAAGACAGAGTAAGGAAAAAAATATGGAACTCTAATGGGCAGCACTATAGAGTTGTAGGAAGATAAAATCTTGCACATAACTTTCATTGATAACATGGGAACGCAGTAGTAAAACACCATCCACAACAGAGAAAAAACAAGCTCTTGGTGTATCTACATGTGCAATTAATGCGACACAGACTCCGGAGCACTTTGAGCCAGGGTTAACTGCTCCCAGCACAGTGTCTACATATGTGCCTGGGACGGCAGCAGTTTGAGTGATGCAGAGCAGGGCCCTGGTTGGATGAGCTGCCTGGGCATAGTGAAGTACTCCACCATAAGATAGTACTGTCCCCAAAAGTACTATCCTATGGTGGACTTAATTAGTTTATTACTAAGCCCAAATACAGGTGCATGCACAGATGGTGATGATTTACTGTAGAGCTAATTAGCCTACTCTGCAGTAAAGCAGGCATACAGATGGACCCACTTGGTACCTTTTTAGTGCCTTTTCTAAGTTTATGCCTTAAATATAATGAGTACTTGGTGACATGTACACAGGTGGATTGTACTAACTAAGGGATTTAGCTGCTATAATGTCAAACACTGAGAATCTTCAGTGTTCTTTTTCTACAGGATCACCATGCAGCTGTTTACTTGCATATGATGTTATCACTTGAGCCAAGTAATGTAGACCTCTGTCAGTGTTATAGATGAGACAAAGACTTCCACTCCTGTGAATGCAATATATATAGTCACACGTCTGTAATCTAGACCTCTGTCAGTGTTATAAATGACACAGACACACACGGCTCTGTATATAATGTATAAATATGTAATGTGCAAGTGTAATGTGTGCGTGTATGTGTATAGTTTAGACCTCTGTCAATGTTGTAGATAGGACATGTGTGCGCATGCACATACACAGCACTGCTTGAAGAAAATATAATATTTTTCCTGAAAGCACTTACAAAGGACTTTAATATGTCGTCACGCTGATGCAAGCTAAAGTAACTTTTTTGAATTTATTAGAGTTGCCTAGCATTTATAACAGCATGACAGACTTCAGGTTTGGATGCTTTCTTCGCCTATATGTAGGGAGAGTATGTGTACACACACATCTAGAATATGCTATCCCAAGTCTGTCTTTATGGCTGTGTACTCTTATAATTACGTAACTTCTTCTCGCTGACCAAGTGCTAGCTTTTCAGACTCCATTATGTTTACTCTGGTGCTGCTTGCCTTTTCATGTGCCCCAAACAATTCTTCTGGCTTCCTGCATATCTCAGTACCCGGATTAAGATTCCTATCTCTCAAACCCTGCATTTATTCTTACCTCATTTTCTCTAGCATCTCTCTTCTGTGTCTTTCTATGTCATCTTGCTGTTGTTCAAGGAGCCTGCTTTTTGGCAGTGTCTGACATCTGGCAAAGTCTCTCTGTTTTCTCCCATTTCATCAGCTCTCTCTCGAGCCACAACTGAAAACGGCTAATCCCTTTGTAGATCTTGTCATGTTCCAATCCATTTGCTATACGTTTTCTGCTTCTCTAATTTGTATTCAGTTCTGTAAAGTAATTTAGTTTGTATGAAAGATTCTACTTTAATAAATGCATTATAGTATCATCCAACTGTACCCATTGTGCTACGGGATATTGGTGTCTATGCTATGGTCACAGCAGATTCTTGTGGAAGGGTTAAAAAAAATGAACCAAGTAGAAATGCTGTGTTTTCAGGCTGCCCTGGCTGCCCCCATGCTTTCCATCTGCAATGGTCTTGGCACACAGCTGAAATCTAAGCTTATTCAATTTGCACCAGCATGGGACTGTACCAAATGTCATTTTGGAGAGACAGAAGCAAAACGGTAATATACTGTCACACCTTGATCAAGGGAGTAGACGGGTCTCCCATCTGAGGAGCAGGATACCAGTAGCAGAGGATTGACTCAAATTCTAAACACTCAGTCATCGATCTCCTCTCTGCAATCGTGGCTTGCAGGCAATGGGGCATGGCAGCATGTGGTAAGTTGCTCATTTAATAGTCCTTCTCTTAAGGATTTTTTTTATTTGCTATGTAAAAGCACATGGGGAGTTTCATACCTTGTTGTTCATATTAAGCCTATTCAGTCAGCAGAGGTTCCCAGTTTAGAGGTGTTGCAGAGTCAGTCCTAATGTAAGTGGAATAAACTTAGTAAGTGGATTGAGTTTTTAAAATACGTCCATATCTGCTACCAATGCAGCCATTTCCCTTTTGCAGAATGAAAACAGAAGAGTGGGGAGGTGGTGGGAAGATAAAGGACTCTTTTGAATGAGACACTAAACCTTAATCCCAAAGGTTCTATTTGTGTAGCACAAATGTTAAAGTTTAAGCAAAACTTCATCACTGCTGCTGTTGTTGCACAACATTTGGGTACAGCCATCCTCCCAGACGCAAGGGTACTCGATTCTGTTGTTTGCAAATTGTTTATAAGGTATTCTGCGTTCCTTCAAATGTGAAGGTTAGGGTAAAATTTGAGTGACATGTAGCTTGCCCTTGGGTTGGGGAACAAGTCAGATCTTTCAAAGATTTTCTTTAGGTCGCAGTTTGGAATGACAATGACTTTGAACCAAGCCACCGTAAGAATACTTGACTGCATACATAAGCAGACCCTGTAGTGCTGGTTAATTGCCAGCATGAGGAACAGAACTGTAAACTTGTTCTGCTGAATTGTCTAGTACTAAGTGTATTCAAGAGGAGAGCAGATGGGGTCTTGAAAGTATAGTTTTTGACATCCAAGATAAAAATTGCTAATGAATTTGTGTTTAATTTACAGTGCTCTCTTACCATTGCCAGCCATCAGCAAAGAGAGAAATGTAGAGAAAACTATGAACTGAAGAAGCCTTTGGAGCTGCAGTGCTTCTTCCAAGATCCCAGGAGCTATTAACTCAAGAGCTTAGATTAATGCTCTTTTGACAGCTTAGCACTATGAGTGTTGATAAAAGTAGGGTTAAATGTCAACTGCTCATTGTTGCGTGTGCTGTTCCCGTTCTGTAAGCAATCGGTTTTTAGTGAATGAAACAGATGAGTGCAAGTACAGAGACTTGAAGAGTACTGAATTTCTGCACCTGAAATTTCCTGGGAACTGCAGCTGTGAAGGGAGGGAGGGGTAGTACTGTAATGAGTTGTAATGCCTTCTTTCAATTCCCTTTGCCTGAAGGGGGAAGTAGAAGAGTGACCAGTCATTTTGCTATTTGAGACTCTTTAAAAACAAAATATGAAATAACTTTATCATCAGAACCCTGTTTAATCGCTAAATAAAACTGCAGTAAACACTTATATATACTACCATGTTAAATGTTTACGTGGGGCACGCCCCGCCCCAATGGCTACTATATGCAAAATGTTGTTGTTGTTTTTTTTTACTAAAGGGGGAAAGTAACTCTTATCTTAAGATCGGTCATCTTTACAGCCAAATCACAATTCTAAAAACCTGTGCTTAAGCTTTCCTGATATGTAGTTGAATGTAGAGAATAAGCTAATCAGCACACAGGTCCTCAGTAGACAGTGCTAATAAGCAATGCAAAACTCATGTTGAAAAAACCTGTCTGCATACAAAATTTTTGCAAAACCTTTGTTTGTAATTGATGCATCAAATCCTTCTTGGAATGACTAAAACAAGTATTTTAAGCTCTTTTGTAGCACAAGCAAAAGGAACAGCTGTGCTAGATTCAAGTCTAGTAACACTGTCACTGTATCTTCCTTATGTTCTTACTGTGTGAAATAAAAATTACTTTAAAGCTTGGCAACAAACCAACCTTTATATCTGGTACCAGTTCATTGTCCTCTATATTGACAGCTACTAGAGAGATTTAGAACACACTTGTATGTACAACAGAAATACAGATCCTAAATAATTAATGGATGTGGAGAAAAAAAATCTGTTGGACTAAAGGATTTCCATTTTGCATTTGAGTATCCAACCTTCAAAAAACATGAGCAGCTCTGCTCACTCAAGCCAAATGTAATTTCTCCTTTCCAGTTCTTTTATCAACCCTTCCAAGATACTGTGGCCAACCAAGACTTGTTGAACTTGCTGCTGTAGACAACTTTAATTTTTCAGAAACCTCTAAGTTTCTGTCATGGTGGAAAGGGCTCAAAGAGATTCAGCTCAAAACCAGACTCAGCCAGATTGCTAGAGATAACACCAGGATCCTTTTATATATAAAATCTATTAAAAAATATTTTCAAAAGTGCAAGAATTATGGCTACACCCAGCTCCCATAGTTCATGGTGGCACTTGATTGTTCTGATTTCCTTCCTAGAATGGCTCTGGAGATGTAAAGGCTATTTCATGTTTCTTGTGGCAGCCTTAGTGGAATTTTTCTACAGCTATAGAAGAATTAACCCTGGTGTCTTAGCACAAAACCCTGCAGTGTATTCCCAGATGCATATAGTGCAAAATCATTGAGAGTGTGTGTGTATACACATATACATAAATACACACACACACACACTTAAAGAAGGATCACTTAGGTAGAAAAACAATAGCCATGGTGCTCAAACTTCCAGCTCCTGTTCACAGATATGGTCCAGCGTGGCCCCACACACCAGACCTGGTTAAGGGGCGCAACAACTTTGTGCATGGTGCTTTGTCATCTAACTTGCTGCCCAGAAGTTAAGCATTGTGGTGTGGTATTGGCTCTGGAAGTTGAGGCAATTAATGATAGCACTAAATCCCCTACCACCAAATTTCTGAAACCATGGGGAGCCCTGCAGGCTGAAGGTTAAGCACTCCTGGCTTATAGGCTTTTGAGAGAGAGGAAGACCCAACATGCAGAGTAGACACTGAAATAAGAAACTACTTTCACTCCAGCTGGAACACAGCAGAGCCTAGAGAACTATTTGAAGATATGCTGGTATCTGTTACATCTCCTTATATTGTGGTCAGTTCAGGGCTGCTTAACTTAGATCAGAACTTAAGGACAGCTTATGATGAGAAGTTAGCTCAGACATTCAAAACAAAACAAAAACCACCACTAGAATTACTAGATCAGTTTGGTTCCAGCAGCCTCCCTGAAGATCCTCTATGATATTCAGCTATTATGAATATCATTTCTTGTAATGGAGACACGACACTCCATTCTGTAAGCCCATCCAACAATACATCCAGAAGCTTTTAGCTTTTGACAGCAGAGCAATTAATGTTACTGCAAATACACAGCAAAAAGTACCTATTACTAAAACCTAGATGGGATGTTTTCTGGGGTGTTAGGTTTAAAATATTAGACTCGTTGCAACTCAGACAAAATTTTGCCTGGAGGCATCCTGAAAGAATGAAGTATGCAATAGGGCTGTGTGAAACAGCTGTGTTTCAATTCCGTTTCGGATTTAGCTGTTTTAGAGGACAGTGATTAGTTTCGGTGTTTTGGATCACTGTCCTGTTTAGTTTTGGCCTGCAAGGGAAGCTTCACAGAGCCCTACCCAACTGGGCGGGGCTCGGGGCCCCAGTTGGGGAGCAGGATGAGACCATGGGTGGCTCGTCCAGGGGAGGGCTGCCCCCCTCTGTGCAAATGAGGAGACTCCCACACAGATCTCTGATCCCTGTCACGTCAGGCAGTGCAAAGTGACGTGGGACTGCACGGGGCAGGCAGCAGTGGCAAAGAGACCCTGGCATGGATCTCTGCTTCCTACAGAGCCAAGTCGTGCGGCAGGGACCAGCACTGCCCTGCTGCATAACCTGGCTCCACAGGGAGCAGAGATCTACGCTGGGGTCTCCATGCCACCACTGCCCTCCCCATGCAGCCCCAGATTTCTGCTCCCTGTGGAGCCAGGTCGTGCAGCAGGGACCAGCACTGCCCTGCCGTGTGACCTGGCTCTGCAGGGAGCAGAGACCTGTGCCAGGGTTTCCTCACCACTGCTGCCCTCCCCGCGCAGCCCCGGGGCAGTGCTGACAAGAAGACCCCCAGCACAGATCTCTGAGCCTTCCGTTTTGATTTGGATTCCGTGTTTAGGGCACCGAAATAGCCTGAAACACCACCGAAACGAAACAGCTGCTGAAATTTTGCACAGCCCTAGTATGCAGTACCGTGCCATATCGTAATGGGCAACAGACAGAATTCATTCCTAGTGCCCTTCAGTTACAGTGTCTGGTTCACCCTGTGGCACTTTTCTGCCACAAGTTAATTGTGAAAATGGGAGTCTGATTAGCTCAATACCCCATACTGTTGCATATGCAAGCTACTATCCAATAACAGCAAGGGCAAGGAGTGTGCTACCTCATGTCTGTTTGCATCCTCTCTCCCAAGGCCCAGCTCTGTTTGCTTGGCTGTTTGGCCTTTAAGCAAGGCCAGATCACAGTTTGGGTCTGTCTTTTCAGAAGTGCAAGAATTATGGCTACACCCAGCTCCCGTAGTTCATGGAGGCACCTGATTGTTCCAATTTCCTTCCTAGAATAGTTCTGGAGATGTAAAGGCTGTTTCATGTGGCAGCCTTAGTGGAATTTGTCTACATTTTAGTATTGGCACCTACCACTAGTTTTGTCCCAGCTAACTACTATCTGGTATCTACATAGAAAATTCTGAAGCATGTGCATGCTTGCTTTACAGCTGCTAGTATAGATTTTAGCTTGGGCTAAAATCAGCCTAAATTTATAGGGAGGATACGGGCAGATCATACATATGCTCACAATTCTCCAAGTCCCTCCCATGACAAACCAGTTCTACAGCTATAGAAGAATTAACCCTGGTGTCTTAGCACAAAACCCTGCAGTGTATTCCCAGATGCATATAGTGCAAAATCATTGAGAATAGTAATGAAGGCAGGGTAGGCTCGCTTGAAGGAAAGTTGACACACAATATATAACTGTGTTAGGTTCTGTTTGACGTAGAGTAGAGAACCTCTTACTGAAGTTAAAAACAACAACAACACCCAAAAGCTCTCATTGCTTGAACAGAAATTGAGCATAAGAGTTATATTAGATCTCACCAGTCACTAAAAAAGGATTCCTGTTGATAACAGTCTGCTCTGGTGTTTGTAAATGCATTCCACCCAGTATTAAAACCAAGTAATACAGCATGAAGCTTACATTATTAATACTGTGGTGTTTAAAAAGCAAAAGGACTTCTTCAGTATATGGTATGGCTCTGTTATTCAGTAAAATAGAGAGATCTTGGTAAGTAAACTAATAATTTTATTTATAGTGAATTCTTATATAATTGCATACACTGAAAAATAGTGACAGACACTCAGTGTTGCATCCCTTGTTCCCAAGAAGGATTTTTTAGTTGTAGCTTCCTGGAAGGGTAAGTAAATATGTCTTATAATAAGTCTGATACTTCTCCTATCAGCCTAACGCTACCTTAGTATATAGAATGAGTAGAGAGTGAAGCAGGTGTGCTGCCTGAAAACTGGGTAACATAAAAAGGCCTTTTAAAAAAAGAAAAAAGGCTACCTTAGAACATACAGTGTTGGTTTTAGAATATTAAGGCTTCATCCCCAGTTTGACATGTCTTTCTGCCCTCATTTACAATGGTGACTTTGAGGAACTTTTCCATTGCTTTACATACCTACATTTAGCAGTTGATACAAGACTTGAATATCAGAGGTATTCATTACAGCAATGATAAGATACGGGAATATCTGAGATACTCAGAGACCTGTATCTACTGTCAAGGAAAACAGATTAATGTCTTGTATAGCTCCCATAATATTTATGCTTCAGATGTGCCCCCTATAGCGCTGCATGCCATAAAGATGTAAAACAATAGCCCCTCTCCCAAAGATTTTTAGTATCCATCCCTATTTTCTGCTTTTTGTATATTCACAGATTTCAGGGGAAAAAAATGCTTCAACCAAATGTAATAAGTCATAGATAACCTAAATAGAAGCTTTGATATTTTAAGGATATGGTACATTGTTCTTCAAGACAAAGTATATATATCCCTTTCAGAATCTTATATGGAAATGCTAACTCTCTTCTTTCAGGTAAAAGTGGGACACAGCTGCAGTAGATTCTTTGAAATGGTTCCTCAAAATGGTTCTCTTTAGTGAGGAATGTACATAAAGTTTAAATACCAATTAGGAAAAAGCCATGTTTTCTGTTAATTTTGTAACATGAAGTTGAGAGCTCTCCTGACATGTTTATGTAGCTCAGACTGTTCACTGAAACACATGCAGCTGTCTCTATTTAAAATGATTGCTTATTACTTGCTTTTATTAGCATATTGGAATGATTGTGCCATTGTATAAATGCATTTGACTGTATCATTTAAATCTCACACTAAAATAACATTTTTAGCATGGTTAAACCTCCCAGCACTTACTACAATGCAGCTGTTGCCCATTTTAGCATTTTTACTTTTAAAAGGATATTATCTCGGATCATCATGATGTGTAAATTCTAAAATTAGAAATTTTGAAAAGAACCAATAGTCTTTGGAGTATCTGGCTCTGAACTAGTGCTGTGTTGCTGTGCTACAGTCTATTTACATGACTGCTCTTTTGTTATGTCATTCTGTTATACTCCCTACATATGTTTTCGTGACTCATTCTCATCAAGCAGACACAGTAGGTGGACTGATTTTCTTCAGATATTTTAATATTTATGCAACTCTTTCAGCTGTTAGGCATTGCATTGGTGATATATGGTTCATAAAGTTGTGGATAACATTTTCTGTGGTAAAAAAGTTATAACACATGATTGGTCTGTTTACTAAAGATCATTTCAGGTGGTTTTGGCGTAGTGCAGTAGCTATTTGCATACTGCCTTAAAATCCCATAACTTGGGTCCAGTTAAGATGTCATAAAGAAAAAGTGCTCTGGTACAGGACTGTTCTGCATTTCCAGGACAGACAGCAATAATCGGAGCTGTCTGATCCTCTGTATGTTGTCAAAGTATTAAACATCATACCTCATACCAGCCTTAAAAACAAACCCACCTTGTAACTGACCTTCCCTCCACCTTGCCCTGCCACCTGAAGCCGGGTCTCTGTATGTTGCGGGGAGGATGGCAACATATTTCCTCACCCTCTTTCCCACCGTCTCCATCCTAGCTCTGCTGTAGAAGCTGCATAAAGAGGCCGGGGTGGGGGAGGGTCTTAGAAAGGATGGATGGGCCACCACAGCCTGGATAGTTTATGAGGGATGGAGGTACTCCATGGATATGTGTGAGCATTTCCATTATAGAAAGCAAGTGACTCTTTCAGGATGTAATCATGTGTTTGGTTGTTTGTGTAAGGAGAATGCTCAATTCAGTATCCTATTTTTAACTGTTCTTCTAGAATTTTTACAATACAGATGTTCCCACATTATGCTTGTATGTAAGAGATAGTGGATATAGAAAGGCACTTGGGAAGGGTGGCAGTGGAGCGATCAAGTGGAAAAGCCAAATCTTTATATTTGTGAAAAACTGCTCATAAGTTTCCCATTGAAAGCAAAGAAACAACTCATATAAATAACTGCTCACTAGTGCTACAGAAAGATTTTGCATTTGAACTCTAATGCTTCCATTTTCAATGCATATGTTTTGTGTTCAGTATCTGCGTGTTTATAAGATATGTATATGGGCTGGTTTGGGAAACTGGTCAAATGCATTCAAGTAGAGAAGGGCCAAGATAATTATTTTCATTGATCCTCTCTGACCTTCTCTCTATTTGCATCATTTTCTTTAATCTATAAACAGGAGAAGCTATTTGAAATAAATTATATACAATCCTGGAGGGGAGTATATAAGGTGTACTTGTTCAAACCTGCTAAGTGCCAGGTTTTTTCCTAAAAAACTACTGTTTTGTGATACTTTCCACAGATCTGTATAGAAGCCTGGCCAACTTGCTTTATGTAGTGCCAGATTCTGGACTTAATGCAGGGGAAAAAGGCATATGAAGTATGTAGCAATATGAATTTGGAAACAGTTTTTTATTCTGCAGATACCAAAGCAGTCTTGCCATCACAATTTACATTATTCAAAACTTTATTCTCAATATCCCCTCCTAGGGCATGATCCTAGGTCATATTTCCCATGGCTTTTTCATTCCCTTCAAGGTTGTAATTTACCCAGAGCTTTTTGGGTCTTCCCTTGAAGTTGTTTAGTGTGTTCCTTAAAGTTAGCATGGAAATTTCTTTACAGATTGGTGAGCGTTAGTTTTGTACTCCAGTATTCCCCTGTACAATGTGAAAGGGTCAGTATTTTTTTTTTGAATTAAACCACTATCAAGCTGTTGGATCTGGCTTAATCTTTTAATGTTGCCAAAGGAAATTAAGTGATCACTAATGCTAACAGGAACTTCCCTCCAATTAAAATGAAACAGAACACCCCCCCTTAATGCATTGCTGGCAGGTATACAGAAAATAACATCATGAGCTAGGTAAGTTTGGTAGAAGAATCTAGATACTGTACAGTTTCTTCTTTTTTATGGGATTTGTAGTTGTGAAGGAGTTGTGATATAGTAATAGCAGTGGATTTCTTCTCCTGTGTATGTGGTATACATCACAAACATTATGGTCACCGTCTGTTCCAGATTAAGGATTGATTATGGAATAGTTTTAAAATGGTGAAAAAATAAGATTCCCATGGTCTGAAAATTGAGAAATACTGCAGTACAGCCAAAAAGCTCTAGTTAGGTTCCAAGCCTTATGATACATAATGAAGCTGTCCTCGTGCTCAAGAACAAACAAGATTACTCCTAGAACCTGCATTCCTGTTAAGAAACACTGACAGGCATTCTGTGATCTTCACTCTCTGTAAAAGGAGCCACTATGGACTATGTGAGATGTGGGTCTGCACGTAGCAGGGGCAGAGAGAATGGACAGACATTGAAGAACTGCAGAAAGCCTAACTTTACTTTCTCAACAAGTGGTAGACAGAAACTTTTTCTAATACTTTAAAAAGTCTGCTGCAAAAAAATAACCCCTCTCACTGGCTCAACCCCCCCTGCCTTCCCTCTTAACAGGGGTGTAAAAAGGCATGGCCTACAGGCTGGATCTGAACCCCAGTGCTGCCGCTGTCTCTTGAGTTGACTTAAGCAGTGTGTGCCAGATTGGCCCAACACCTGAGCCATAAATGGTACCTGCCCTAGCAAGTCCAGGATAGGGCTGAAATGCAGCACCTGCTCTGGTATCTGCACTGCATGCAGTGTTCGCTCTGGCCAGTTCAGGACCCGAGCTGCAGACTGGCCAGAGTAGGTGCTATGGATCTGGCATTTGGGGGGAGGAGGGGGGCACATAGGCAGACGGACAGGGGAGGTTTGAGGGTCCAGTCCAACATGCAGGGCTGGCCCAGTGCCATTCATCTTACTCATGGACTAGTCCCATGCCATGCTTCCACAGGGCCAGGTGAGTTCGACCAATTTTTCCATAAAAGGAGCTTTGCTATGCATCTTGGACCTCCAGCATGCCTTAGAGCATTTCAGCCTCTTTTATATGTTCAAGCATGGTAGAGTAAGCAGGTGTACCTGGCTTTGTCACATAGCCTTAGCATGGCTAAAAATTTCCTAGTTTAAGTTGCAAAGAAGGATTTTTTTTTTTCCCCTCAGGAGCATGCCTCAAGCTGTTTTTATTGTGTGGTGTTGTGTTTTGGACAGCAGACATGCAGTATAACTTTGTTAGTGCCTCACTTGTTTGCTTTTTCATTTACCACAGATAAGCAGCATCAGGGCTTTTTGGTCCAAGAAAACAATGAAGCTGCCAAAGTTCTTATAGAACTGCACACTGTTTTACTTGTGGGAAAAAAAGAAAAGAGCGATCGACTTTTAGGGCCAAATTCTGCCTGCCTGACTCATCTAAGTAAAGTTTAAATGTCAGCAGGCCTACATGTAAGAGAAAGATGAGCCAGGAGTTAGAACCTGATCCAGACCCCAAGAGATTAAATAGGTTTCCCCCTTCTCCCCCAGCTTTAATGGGCTTTAAATTAGATCCTTATTCCCCTTGGATGGTAGATTGCATCAGACACTCATTTCAAGGGATGCTATTTAGCGTACAGCATATTCTCAAGAAAGTGATGTTGCAGGCATTTATGCTTCTTACAAAGAAACATTTGTAACCAGAAGTGCTGTTTATTACAGAACCTGAACAAACAGCAGTCAGCTTAAAAATCTGGTCGATGCATCTTTGATTTGCATATTTTCTCCCTACTTTAAAAACAGATGGTGCATAAGAGCTTTATTACTTGGGAGAGAGCAGTGTTTTGGAAAGATCTCTTTTGTGCAGAGAATATGCCTTCGTGTTACATTCATCCAGATTCAGGGCAGCTATCTGTATAAAAGCTGGAAATGGCTCTTTGAAATTGCCATACCATATTTACCCAAATCCAAAGACAACTGTGAATTTAAGAGGAACCCCTCCACACCCCCAGTAATTACGTTCTGTACATTGTGGGGGAGGGGGGTGGAATCGATACGTTTCTTAGAGTTTTCCATGTAAAGAATCAAATAATTGGTGGACCCTCTTAAATTCATCCCCCTCACTACTGCTGCAGGGAAAGTGGTGGGGGGTATCAAGCAGCTGCTGATGGTCCCCTCCCTCCCCCATATCCTTTGCCTTCTTGTTCCTTTGTCTCCCCCACTCCCTCTCTGTAGTCTCTGCCCCACCCACCCCCTCTTCTTGCTCTGGCAGGCTTCATCCCTGCTCCAGCCTGGCCCAGTAGCAGCAGTGGTGACATGGCAGCTCTGGCCCCAGCCCTAACCCAGCTGGCGTTGCCACACCACTGCCACTAGTGGGCTGTGTTCCATGCCCAAGACTGGAGCAAGGGGCAGTAGAAGGGATAAATGGGGGGGGGGGGGACAGGTAGCAGTTGCCTGCCCCTACCACCTCATACTCTCTTTCAAGATGAGGGAGGCACTTCTCTCCTCCATATTAATGGAGGCGTGTGCACACACACGCACACTCTCTTTAGATTCAAATAAATATGGTAGTCACCACAAGGACTTCATCATTTTTCTGAAAAAGCATCTACTAAATCAGATTTAGTAGGTGCGAGTTGTGTTTGCATCCATTCTTTGGGAAAAAAAGAAATTCTTAGCATATGCCTCTTCAAACAGTTTTTAGAAATATCTTCACCGTGTCCAGTGATTATTGTGGGCTGAGCTAACAGCAGTCCTGCTTTTCTGTTACTCAGTTGTGCCTCATAAGGCAAACCATGTACAAGCAGTTTGAAAAGGCTGTGGCAACTGTTTTCAAGTCAGTAACCAGCCTAAACCCCATTTCAAGATGCTGGATAGTCTTAGTTTAACAGCCTTTCTGTTAACAACAATATGGAAAAAGTATATATTTTTCCCCTCTTAAGTTATAGTAAAATTAAAAACTTCTTGTAAATTGGCTTTATATTTTTTCATTCCAATTTAGTACTGCCATTTGCCTTTACAGATTGTCCCTCATTTGCAGAGCGCCACTGTGATTCTGATCTGTGCACATTAATCCCTGGTTAAGTAGTGTGGCTAAGCCTTGGAGCTTGGCATTTGCCTATTGTTCCACTGTCTACACTAGTGGGGGCCAGCTTTCGTGGTAGGCACAAATTAGCGCCACCCTTGAGTGCCACTCCAGTCTCCTTTCCCTGTCCAATTAGCTACTCCGCCTTCTGCTCCCTGCCTGATCTGCTTCTGCTTCCTGACCAATCTCGTGTTTTGTGCTCCCTGGCCTATCCCTTCCCCAGTCTGTTGCATGGCATACACAGGCTGCCTGTGCCACTCATGGCAGCAGCGCTCCAATTCTCAAGCTAGGTGCAATTTGTTTTAAAAATATACCATCTCAGAGAAACCACCAGGACATATAGAGCATCTTTTCCCCACCTTGCATCGGTAGTTTGCAACTTTTCATGTCTTGCAAAATCCTGTAGGCCATTGCGGGTGGCTGGGAGCTGTGGGTCTTGTCTGGATAGCCCATATGCAGTCATTTGAGGTGTAGTTAAGATTTTTTTTTTTTTTTTTTTTTTTTAATTCCTTCCTACTTAGGCATCTTCTGTAGAGATAAAATCTAACACTTAGATTACAATTAGGATCCAGTGCTTTTGCCTGAATGACATAATTATTGGAATAGGGAGCATCTACTACAACATTTAGTTAGGCCATGGTGCAAACTTGCATTTGGATGAATATTTTGGCATTCTAGGAAGTCAGTAGTTTGTCTAGTACATAGAACAGGAGAGTCAAGATTCAGTGTTTCCAAAGAAGAGTGGGACCTTGGATATGCAATTGAATCTTCTGCAAACTAGTTTACTTCCGTACTAGAGCAGCTGTGAGAATTAGTATTAGTGAAGCAAACAAGCTTATTGACAGGAGAAAATGGGCTTAAGGCAGGTGGTGCTCTCCTCTACCTTAGGGGTTTTAAAGAAGAAGCTGGATAAGCACCTGGCTCGGCTCATCGCTCTTTCCCGCCCAGGACAGGAGGTTGGACTCTGATCTGTTGAGGTCCCTTCCAACCCTAGCATCTATGAATCTATGAGCCTACAGGAGAGCTAGGTTTAAGGCAGAACAGCCCTTCTTAGGAAAGGTTCAAAGCACAGACATTGCCCCAGATATTTTAAAATGCATTCTCTCGGGAAAAGATGATCCTCTTGTTAAGATTTCCCTCCTCCATTAATAAATATTCAGCTCACGTAAGTGATGTGGTTGTTAGTAACAAAGCACGACTATTTTTAGCAATGTCTAAAAGAACTCAGGTATCATTTTACTATTGCCAATCAGGGAGCTGCTAATCACAATGGATGACTGAATAAGGCCCCTGCCAGACATGCAGGTAAAGATGCAGTGGGATCTGATGTGGCATGGCAGGAAGAGTGACTGTACAGATCACATATGCATGGTAGGTAGTGTGATTGTGGGAACTGAGCACAGATCCCATTGTGTTTTATTGCTTTGGCAAATAGCAAGTTCCTACAGCTGGGAACCTCAGCAGATGGACTGATAGTTGCTGGGCACACCATACATCCCTACAGTAAGAAAGCCCAGGTCAGCTGCTGGCTCCCAGGCTCAGGGGCTCATGGTGTTCCCCCCAGCTGGGAGCCCTGTTACCAATGGGCACACCTGGCCACATGGTCAGGTAATATGCGATTATATAAATATTCTTTCATGGCAGGCTTCCCCACTTAACTAGCATAAGAAGATGCTTTGTATCTATTACCTGTGGAAAAAAGAGTAGAAGTATGATTAGTTTGACAATGCTCACATACACAGTGCCTGATTTATTACTTAATGTTGCATTTGTTAAGGGTTCACTGTGCAACTGTAATACGCATTTATTACTTTTTGATAAGCAGAGGCCAAAATTTGTTTGCCTTTATTCATTTGAGAAGCACCTTTCTTCAGAAATAGCCACCGTGTCTAAAATGCTTCTAAAAGAATAATCAGAGAAGTCATATTTGATGTTTTTGTAATGTCATCCCTTACCATTGTGCTGGCTGGAACATAACAGAGACCAAGTGCAACAAAACAGCTTTAGGAGTCCATGTTGGTATAGTTAAGGCAGCACATATAGTTGTCAGAATTCTTGAAAGTCATGCTATTGCTAAATGTAGTCAAAGCATGGGAATGTAGTAAGTCATGCACATGATTGTAAATGAAGAGACAAAATAATTTATTGCAACCCAAAAGGCAAAGATGAAGGTGTTGAGAAGCTGGCTGTTATCACTACCTTGTAAAATTCTGTTTATAACCTGGAAAATCATGTTATTTACTTTTCATTAGCTACTAAGCAATGGGATGACTCGACAGGAAGTATTCTGTTTCATACCCATAAACTTTAAATCCTTCAAGTGAAATTTTAGGTCTACTGAGAAAAAAAAAAAAAAAAAAAAAAAAAGTGTTAAAAGGTGATGGGGGTGAACACATTTATTCCCATCAGCAATAGTTCAGTGGCATTTTTACTGAGGGAGTATATTTTACATAAATTGGCAATGTCATTCAAGGAGATGAAGCATAGGGACCAGAACACAATTTAAAAATCATTTTCCATTTACTGGATCTAAATTCTGTCTGCATAAGAAATTAATTATAAAGTTTTGTGCTAGCTGCTATTGATGGAAGCGGGAGTCCATATACAAGTATGAATTCTGGATAAACAATTACTTAAGCAAATTCCTAATCTTTATTTAATTATGGGTAAACAAAGAAAATCCCAAAGACTCTGGAGTAAAGCACCATGGGTTTCTATATTAACATCAAGGTTAGTAGAATTACTACTTGCACACAAATCCAAATACTTTCTCTAAACAAGATGAAGTCACATGGACTGAGGCATTAACAAGCTAGAGGGGGAAGAATCCTTCACAAAGGGTGCCTCCACTTCCTTGAATTAGGGTGCATGTAACACATACCTCCATCAGTTCTTCTCCAGCCACATAACAGATCCTTCAGGAAACCATATGGTTCCTACAGTTTGCATTTGACATCAGACCATCCAAACAGTGCAGAGGACTTAAGCAGCTGCCTCCCTAGAACTACACTATCAGCCCTGGCCAGATCTCAAAAGAACAGTCTGCACCAGTAATTCAGACTACATTCTCTGTCCTGCAAATAACCAAGCGTAGGTATTCACTGAAAAGTTTACTTGGATGCCATCTCCAATCCTGTCCTGTTTCCAACCCATTCTCTCACTGGAGTTTAGAGGTGCTTGCTGGTCTGTCCCAAGGCATAGGACAAACTCAGGGCTTCGGTTCCATTCGGATTGGTAGTCCACGCTCTGTAGTGAGGAGATGCAGGCAAAGCCACCTGAGCATTGACACTTGCAGTGTCATATTATTTCCCTGACCTCCTGTGCCCGGGAAGACAGACATGTTATCCCATAAAACACAGACAGAAATCTGAAGTGTTTAACGTATTGCATCAAGAACAATAGGATAGGATCCCAAAGTCTCAGCCACACAAGCAGGAGTTACACCATTATCAGAGTAACTGCTCACACCTGGACACCACAGAACATTGAGTGAAGCTCTCTTTTTGGTACAGGGATCCCAGTGCACTACAGCACACGGTAAGCATTTTCAGATAGGGCCCCATTTAGGCTCATAAATACCTTCACGATTCTGGGGCCACAGATTTTAATTATGAAGGAAGTTACTTGAAAGTCTTTTTTTTTTTTTTTTTAAAAAACAATACTACTATTGCTGCTACTTGCAGTGAGGATACTTAACATCCACTTCAGCCTTCTCGAGGGCTTTGAACCAGATATGTTCATACAGCATTTAAGGTGTAGAACACATTTTTAGTGCTTCCATTAAGAGCCACATGGATAGCAGGGCCTACAGGAAAGGGTAGTTCCTTTTGCTATATAAAGCAAGTCTTTCTCCAAGCCAGACCAGTAAGTCTTTGGAGTCCCAGACAGATCAGGACTCTACTGTGGTATTCACATCCTAGGGATTTCCATTTATAGTAAATCTTTAGCTCATACTGGCATATTTAGCAGAATCTAAAGAAACAGAATTTCTCAGGGCAAGTTTGATTCCCGTCAGCTTGCAGAAGCTAAATGGCATGATTTGGTCATTGGTTGGCATTTTTTAGGCTTGCATTTTTTATCTAAAATGCATTTCCACTTATTTGGAATGTTTTCTGTAAATGAGCATGCATAAGTTATTATGCTAGCCACATACATACTACTATGTATTTGATAAGCACATTTTTCCAAATTTGGACAGATGCATGCAAATTTAGCATTATCCAGATTCCTTTTAATAGTGTTTTAGTTGAGGTACAATTGAAGGTATGTTTAATATGAGTTTTATTACTCACTTAGTGTGGTCTCAGTTTCCCCAAGTCAATTGGAGCCCTCTAGTAGCCTGCTGAGACTTGTTTAAGCACCTTAAACACCCCACCAGTCACCTCCCTCACTCTTGCCTGCCACAGCTTTTCTGTTCTTAGGTGTGTTTGGGAAGATACCTTCCAATAACTGGAGTGTGGCTTAAAGTGTCCAGCTCCACTCTGCGCTATACACTGGGCTCCCCCCTCTCCTCATCTTAGCCCACAAGCTCTTTTTGTCCTTTGTACGGCACTCAGGGCCTGCACCATCTGCACTAGCTCACAGGCTTCCAACAGCCTGCCCAGTAGTGGGATCTAAGCCCCACTGTGGGGAGTCTTCAGTGGCCTACTTTTCTCCCCTTCAGCCACTCCCATGCCTCCTGGCCTTGCAACCAGTCCACAACAAACAAAATAAACTTTCCCCACTTATCTTTAGGCAGTCCCTCATAGTAGCTCCTTTCAGCCAGGGCTGATGTACTGCCTGGCATCCCAAGTCCACAAACTCAACACTCTGAAGTGCTTGCTCCTCAGGATATATCAAGTCCTGCTTCTGTTAAAGCCAGCCCAAAACCTGAGGCTGCAACCCCCAGGCCTGGCTTATAGGAGTCTCTGTTCCATCCCTTCCTGGCCATCTGACCCAAGGTTCCTTAAACAGCAGTCAGTGGCTCCCTATTAGCCTAATTAACAGGCCAGCTGCTATTCTTCCTGTAGTGAACTGCTCAGGGCTTGGCTCCTGCAGCTTGTCAATTTAACCCTTTGGTTACAGCAGCTCCCTCAATTCTGCTGCTTGATGCCATCCTCTTGCAGGGCTTGGGTAGTGCCTCTCAACTTACTGGAGACTTGACTGCCACTTCTCCCACAGCTCTGGGCCTGGCAGTGGCCTCTCCGTAGTCTGAAGGCTTATGTCCCCTGTGGGGTGCCCTTGAAGGTACAGCGTCTCTCTCTGGGCTTTCCTGTTTTAGTAACAGGGGTCCTGTTACAGTGATGTTGAGGCTTGTAGCAAGTATTACCAGCAATTATAGAATTCAAGCTTTGATTTAAAAGTACAACACTTATGGTTGCAGAGTTGACTGTCTGCACATGAACCAAGTATAATCACTGACATCTAAAGAGAGAGGGCTGTGTGCCACTGTTCTTAGTCAGAGCACTGAGCAATTCACACTCAAAGGCAGGCTCCCCAATCCCCAGCCTACTAAGGAGAAGAGCCTGCAGGGACAGGCACGGAGGTCTCAAGAGTGGACTATGTTTGTATCACCTCATGCAACATACCTGAAGGCATACACAACTTACATGCGTTTCCACTGCTGCTAGAACTGCCTTGTATGCACCTTGAGGTAGAGACCCCATCTTACTATACATTGGTTGTACTGCAGTAGTGCCTAGGAGTCCTTGCCATAGACCAGGCCCCTACTGTGTCAAGTGCTGTGCAGTCCAGAGATCTCTCTAAGTGTCCATAGCATGTCTGGTTAGAAGGGGCCAGTTAATCTTCGGGTGTCCTTTATATCATAGTTCATTAATTCTGACCAGTTATCCCTGTGTCCAACCTGCTAACAGTGTTACTTTGCTTCATGTATGATGCTTTACAATAGGGCTGTCCAACATGCTGCCTGCAGCCACAGCTGCAGCCACAGTTAGGGTCTCCAGGCTGCTCTCTCTCAGCCCAGGAAGCTGTCAGGGGTAGGTAGGTGACTGTGTACAATGCTCAGAGGATGGGGTTGGGGGGTGCTGCATGCAGCACAGTGCAGCATGTTGGGGGCACCTGCGTGCATGACCCACGGGGGGAGGCGGGGAGGCATGGCATGGCATGCAGCCCCCGCCACTTAGAAGTTGGACAGTCCTGCTCTATAAATAATAGTTCCAAAGAAATTAAAATGTTTAACCATTTGGTTCAAATGCTTTTTTCTGGATACTTCAATTTCAAAATAATAAAACTTTAGACCAAGGACTTTCTTTGTTACTAGGCAGGGCTAGATTACACATGCATGCATATACCACATAAACACATGCTTCCAGGGTACACATTGTCACTGTGGGATGCAGGCATGCTTCTTGTATGTTCTTCATATCTGCTTTAGAAGCAAGAAATTAAGTTTCATTAGGATTTCACAAACACACACCCATATATGTAATGGGCATATTACATGCCATGTCTCCTCCTGCTTTTGCTAAACTGATGTTGGATAAGCATACCCTAATGATTACTAGCTTTTTAAAGATTTTAATAGTCTTTTAATGAGTATATGATTGGACTTCCTGCAAGAACAAGTTTATTAGCAATGCATTCTTGAATAAAATGGATTCTGGACTCTCTGCCAGGTCCCTCCACCCTCTTTTTCATTGCCTTTTTGTTCGCCAGATTTCCATACAAATGCTTTTTATACCCTCAGATCACCACAGAAGTACAAGTGATGACAACCATGCTGATTCCTTGGCCTTGCAAGGTTGCAGTTTGCTTTTACACTTGTCCTTCCCAATTTCCTTCATTCTTTAATATGGTCTAAGGCTTTTTCAGTGGGTGATGAAGTTATCATTGTAGGGACATCTTGCCTAATGTGAAATGCTTCCTTTGGACATGCAGGCAGTTTCATGTGATCCACAGGTGACAGTTATGATACAGATTGACTAAAAAAAGATACTAGTGTCCCACTAGTAAGAAAGAAAGATTCTTTCTTTTAAGCAGCACAGAACAGTTAAAGAAAAAAAGGATTTTGCTCTTCTCCTGACTCCTTGTCATTCAGTTCACTGCAGCACTTCAAAATTTGCAAACAATAGTATTTGTTGGTTTCTCAACAAAATCAAGTGGGTCAGAATTTTAATGATTTCCTCCTTCCTCTTTGAGTCAGATTCATAATAGGTGTTAGGATTTAGAACTCATTGTTACAGTTGCCATTCTCTTTATTATAATCTTCAGAACGAAATTTGATTTTTATAAGCTTCTTCAGATGATGGTTGCAGGAGGAGCTGGCCAAGCCAAGGATGCTTAGTGTGGACCATGGTAGAGCAGGGATGGGCAAAAATATGGCACACTGGCTGCATCTGGCCAGCCAAATGGTTTCACCCAACCTATGGATGGGTGTCTACTAATTCACTCCATCTGGCTTGACCCCAGGCTGCCCCTGCTGTGCTTACATGGGGCAGGGGCAGCATGTGTTGTGCTCCCATTTTTGCTTGTGGGATGGCCTTGACTCCAGCCCTGCAGGTAGAGAAGTGGTGGGGGAGGGGGGAACTGGCAGCAGTGGCAGTAGGACTGGCAGCGTGCAGGGTGGGGGGAGGTGGCTGCAGCATAGGTAGGTGCACAGGATGGAAAGTAGGGAAACAGCAGAGGAAGGGTGGCAGCAGTGGTGAAGTGGTAGCGGTGGGTGGGAGCAAAGCGGCAGCTGGGCAGGAGCACAGGCCCCATGCCAGTGCCCTGGAGCTGGGCCAGCAGGAAACCAGAGTGGGGCAGCAGGACCATGGAGCCCGGGCCCAGGGTCAACCTGGCTTCATAGTGTGAATTTCACATGCAGTCCACCCAAGCTATGCACCTCTGGGGAGATCTCTGCGCGATAGAGCTGGTGGCCTGGCCCTGCTTGCTGCTATGTGCAGGCCATGGGAGATGGCGGGGAGCTCTGCGTTATGGGGCTGCACTGGCCCCACCCCTCTCCCTGCCACCTTGGCTGAGCCCCATGACCTGCATTGCCAGCTTCATTGTGCAGGTCTTGGTGGGGCTGGACCTGCACACTGCCACCATGTGCAGCTTCAGGAGCTAGGACATTCCAGGGACTGGGGACCCCGCGTACACGCATTCCCATCTCAGCCACCCACACACAATATACAAGAGTAAGACCGTATTTTGAGCTCTTATGCAATTGCCTTCAGATAAACTATGCAAAAACGTAGATCAGTACAAAAATAATTTTAAATACAATTAAAATAAGTTCTAGTAAATGTTTGATTTTTTTAGTATACGATTTGCTTTTTTTATTTCCTGTGGCAAGATGGCAGCACCCTCCCTCTCAAAAGGAGTACTTCCAGGGCAAGGGGAGGGACTTCTCATGACAAAGGTTAGGGGTTAGAGATGGGACTTCTGGTCCCACGGTGGCAATCAGGAAGTGGGGCACCCAACAGGGGGCATGGCTACCCTTGTGGCCCTGGACAGCTCACCAGAACTCATTAAGCAGCCCTCTAGCCAAAGTAATTGCCTGCCCCTGTGGTAGATGTTTTGCACCTGTTCTGATCACTTGCCGAGATTTTTCCTGAGTCTGTATGTGGGGTTGAGCCAGAAACATAGGTATGGCTTCATCATCTATCTCCCTTGTTGCTAGGAATGTAAAGGAATGAGTTAACCAGAGAAGAAGAGGACAAGTTTGTAACCCAGAACAGTTAAGCAAATTTAGTTTTCTCTTATTCCCTGCCCTGCCTTCCAAATTTTTCATTTGGGCAGATTGAAGAGGACAAACACCTTGTCCTCTTCACTCATGCTACTCAGCCAGGGTGTTTTTTTCCAGTTTAGGATATCTATGTGAACCCTTTCAGACAGGGAGAGTCTGTACATCACCTAACACACAAGGCCCCATGGAATCATGATGCACAAATTCCTCTTCCAAGGCAGCAGGAGTGGGACGTGACAGACTGAAACACTGCACTTGCTGGTCCCTCGGGCTGCCTTCAGGACAGGGATTGTAGTAAGCATAGAATTCAGGCTCTGGTTCCTAACCGCAGGGCCTCATGGTATTCAGTTAGTACTGCTTTTCCTACTTCCAGCTTCATGTTCTTGAAATCATCAATTAGCCTAATGATTCTGCTGATGTAATATTGTAGCTGTAGAGAGCAGTTGAGATCAGTGCCTTTCATCTTGAACAAATATGGATATGTTTTATTGGTTTTGAGACCAATTCTCTTGTCTTTCAGTTATCCTCCCTCCTTATCTGACCATACTATTTTTCCCTTCTCAGAGAGGAAGATGAGGAAAGCCCCTATGCAACTTCTTCCTATCAGCAGTAGAAGACAGACACATGATGACCTAGAAACCTGGAATGAAGACACAGTTCTTAAACTAAGCAGCTGATTACTCTGAAGCAAGTTGTTTAGACTGAGCATTGCCATGTGCTTTTTACAAGTCTCAATTGGGTCATTTCACTGACTGTAATTGCACTGAAAATTTGACCTCTGCCTTCCATAGGTAAATGTCCTTATACTATATCAAAAAAGGATTTTAAGCCTTTCAAAACTAGCAATTGCCTTTGTATCCCTTCTGTGCAAATTGTAGCATGGTAGCAACAATATATCCTTAAGGTCACCTTTACACAGGACATATCAATCTTTAGTACATATTTTGTAAATACTTCCTCAGATAAAGTGTGGGATATTGAATTAATTGTAAGTTCTGCTCGTCGGTGGAAACCATGTAAAAGTGACTGAGATGTCACAGTCTTGATTCAGCAGTCTTAGTGCAGATGTTTGCTATGGAAGGTCTTGCCCCTTGCCATGCCAGGGGCTCCCAAAGCTGTCCTTGAATTGTGTCTGTATGGATGCATGTGTGTATATAAACAGCATCCATCCGTTTCAGAAATGATGAGTTTGACCCATGTTGAATGGGTGAGAAAGCCTTTATCAGCAAATAAACTATTTAAGTTTGCAATCTTGACTTTTTGGAAATAAAAGGGAAACAGTTATATTAAAAAAAAAGTATTTTTCTTTGTGCGATAGTGATTTGGCATATGAATGTGTGTTGTGTGCAATTATAAATTGTGTAATTTTAGTTTAATAAATACAAAAAGCTCATATAAATATTGTCTGTTATTCATATTGCAACCTGTCTGATTTCTACTAGAGATCGTGCTGAGCAAAGCCATTTGCAGATGCACATCAACTTTGAATGTTAGTACAAAGCAAAGAACAAGTGCCTGTTATTGCACTATAAAGTATAAAATCATCTGCCAGAAAAACCACACAGGTTTTCCCCTGAATTATTTTCATTTTGCACAGGAAGTGAAGATAAGCAGACTCCTACATCTCAATTTCCTGGGGACTTTTGTATTCTTTGGAGACCTGTGAACAAAACAGAAGAGAGTGAAAGCCTGTAAACTACTTCATTTTAATTGATCTATTTTAGGACTTTTTTTGTACTGAGAACTAGATTGTCCCTGTTCTTTCCCCACTCTGGATGGGTTAGCTAGGAAATCCACATTCTAAGCAAGCTAGTCACCATACCAACATTTTTAATCTCACAGGGCAAGTTCTGGACATTTGCCCAAAGTCCATTTCCTTAAACTTTATGTTTGTTCACAGAACTGTACAGAGACAGTTCTTTCCCTATACCAAGAACACAGCCTCCCAGAATACCTTCAAGTGCTGCCTACTCAACCTCCTGCCATATGCAAGAGGCTTCCTCCTGCCATTTTTTCCTGTCTTTAAATACCCCTTTTGCTACCACAAAGCACTGATCTATAATGAGCAAGAGTTGGGGGTCTTCTACCTCCCCTTTGCCTGCTCACCTTGTCCAGTACAGAACTGTTATGACGCCACATATAGGAGTCACTTTTGCTCACTGGGGATGGGGAAAGAGCCATTAGGCAATAGAGTTAAACAAGTAGGAAAAAAGGGCTAAGACTTGAGAAGTGTGAAACACCAAAGATATGGGCAATAGGGACATTTTGGACACTTTCAGAAGACTGTAGAAATCAAAGGTTAGGAGTTGATGTGAATGAGGACCAGGAGCTATGCTAGAGAATGACTTGAATATCTAAATCAGGGGCAGGCAATTATTTTGGGCAGAGGGCAGCTTACTGAGTTTTGGCAAGCCATCAAGGGCTGCATGACAGGCAGCCCAGGGCAGATTAATATTAATTCTCTAAATTTTTTAGGGGCCCTGCAGGCTGGTAGAATGGCCTGATGGGCTGGATCTGGCCCCCGGGCCGCATCGTGCCCACCCCTGATCTAAATCATTTAAGTAGATGCTGGGTAACTTTCAGTTTTAAAGAAGTTTCAAATAGCGCTGGAAAGAGAGGATGTGTTGTCAATATTGGTTTACCACACAATTCAAAATCAAAGTACCAGGCAACTGCTGGGAGGAGGCGGTTAATAATATCAGTGTTGCATGCAGAATTGGAGCCTGCAATAAGACCAAACATGCCTTCACTACTCCCTCTAAGCACTTTGCTTTCCAGCTTGGCAAAGCTGTATTCCAAATAGGCAAACACGCAAGCTAGGAAAACTAGCTGGACTTGTGCGAGTCAGTATGTAAATTATGGGCATATTTATGTTAGTACCAGGCAGAGAGCAAGCTCGAGTTTTCTTTTTAAAAAGATCTCTTCGTAAGACAGACTTACTTGATAATAGGATCATCAGGAGCAAGGATGCAGTCACTACTCAACGTGGTTAAAAGAAAATTAGGTGGATAAATGAACAGCAAGAATAGAAACAGCAACCAAACTGTCAGGTTCCAGGAAAGGTGATGATTGCATTGTTTTCCCCACAGTAAAAGGGTTTCAGATGTCTGAGCACATAACTCCCTAGAGACAGTGCTAGAATTGATCCAGCTTTTAACGCTGCCCACAGCTCCAAGTCTAGTCTAAGCAGTAATACAGTTCACAGCTTGAAGGGTGTTTCCTTTTGTGACTGATGATTAGCAGGGATCTGGGTTTTCCATTCCCCACGGAAAAACGGAGTAAACTGTGGGTTTCATCTTTTAGCAGAGGCAAATGTGGATTTCTCGTTTTACCAGAGAAATCTGTGGATTTTGCACTTTTGCAAAGAGCTCTCTACAGGCCATGTTCTTTGGAGTGCCGGGTTGCACATGCTGGGCTGCGGAGGCCCTGGGGGAGGGCAGCAGGGCAGGAGCCCAAGCTTGAAGCAGGCAGCTCGCAACCCCTGCCCCGTGCGCAGATCTGGGGGGCATGGGTCTCCCCTGTTTGTCCCCCAGGAGTGCAAACTGTGGCAGGGAGCAGGCCTGAACTACCCAAGCCTACAGTGGGCAGGCAGCAGGACCAAGGCCATGACTACAAAATCCAATGTAACCAATCCCAAACATTCAGCGAAAACCTATTTAAAATAAAAGAATAAAATAAAAATAAAAGACAACAAGAGACATCCAAGTTCTTTTTTGTTTGTTCTTAGTATTTTAACAAGGACTTGTAAAAAACAAAAACCTCTCTGAACTTTGTTCTACTGCTCCTAATACATAGTAGTTTCAGATACCAGCACAACTTCAGGCATTGCATTTTCAAGATGAGAAATGAGAATTTAACTCTAAAATTCTCATCTGTATCAGTGCAATAAATACATAGTGCTGCTATTGAAGTGCATAGGTAATTGTTTTCTCAGTGTTGAGGGGAGGCAGAAATCACTGGCATGGATTTCCCACCCACCCAAAGAACAAAAAACACACCAAGCAAAGTCCCTTACATTCCTCATTTCTCAAAATGACTTTCAGAAGCTGCAGGAGCTCCAACTCAGAAAGTAAAAAGTTTGTGGGAATAAGAATTTGCAAGTCAGGGAAAAAAAAGAAATAGGAACAACATAGATACAAACAAAATCCAACTTGCAGAAAAAAGTCAGTGGTTTTCAATCATTGGGAGTGCTCTTGTCCCCAGTGAGAATACAGATATGAATACAGGAATTTTAACTTGCCAAATGGACTGTTTCAGTTCAAAGAGATAAAGAAGTACATCTTTGAAATACTGTTTCTGACACACCAACCCTGTGTCAGATCCACGAAGGGCTTCACAGCAAACAGACAAGTATATTTCCTGAGATGCTCTGTTCTTCGCATCACTCAGGTAAGGCTGTATTTTATTTGACCAAACAAAAATTGGAGTTATATTTATTCAGTTACTTATTTTTCCTCTCTTAAACACAGTAAACAGTTATCAAGAGGCTGAACATTTTGCTATGGAAAACCACTCACAACACCTACATCCCAACTTCATTTTTAGCTAAGCCAGCCTAAATCCACAGCAGCTCTGTTTCAATTAATAGAACATCTACAGCTCTTACAGTTACTTAGAGAGAAGCAAGTGATCCTAGAACTCCAGCTGCATTCTTGCCATCTGTCCCCACAAGCTCATTTAATTTGAATTTTCTACTACTCGATGCCATAGGCAAAGTATCAAGGAACTAGGCCCCTATTTGCCAAGTATATCGTTGGTACCTAGAACTCTGACCACAGCCCAAGACATTTCTAAAATCCATACTGCAGATAGAGTTCAGGCATTTCTATTCAGTGTCCTTCAGCCCCAAATATGTTGCATCTTCCACCATTGTGACCAACAGGATCAAATCACAGCTACCAGCATGATGGTGCGAATACAGCTATGGTTACCCCATGTAGGGTCTGATTTTACAGCCCTTGGACAGGAATGTTGCTGACAAGGATAGACGGCACATCTACACATGCATTAATGCACCTTTTTTAATGCACATTAGATTTAGTACCTCCCATGAGAGGTACTAAATTAATGCACATTAGGATGTGCTGATGCACAATAGCACGTTTGCACACTTTTTAGTGACAGTGTGCAATAGACTTACTGTGCATTAGTGCAGCGTCATTTTTTTTACATGACACTATGATGTGCAGTAAAATAGTCTACTGAGTATTAAAGTGCATGTATAGGCATGTCCTGAATTTTTCATCCCTATACGGACCACAGAGCCTGACATAAGCGTTCAAAAAACAGCATAGCACAGAAGAAGTATTTCAACCACCCTGGGTACAGACCAAAGCTTTTCTGCCAGTATTTTTAGCACCCAGAACTACTCAAAGTAAAGTCTGCCTGAAGCAGGCTCCTACCTCTTTGGCATCTGGTATAGTCCTGCCTCCATTCTCCCTCTTGAGTGGCGTCTCCAGTTGCAGGGTTTTCCTGGTTTTCTGGCCAGAGCCTGCAATGCGATGCTGTGGCTAGTAAAGTGACCAAAACGCTGGCTTGCATCCATAGATGCTTCTCAAGCAAATCCCGGGACGTCATTCTCCCCTTGTACTCGGCCTTGGTGAGGCCG
>NW_017728911.1:20416344-20432742 GCF_001723895.1 Crocodylus porosus
AGAGCAAATTGGATGCTTATCTTGCTGGGATCCTATGACCCCAGCTGACTTCCTGCCCTTTGGGCAGGGGGCTGGACTTGATTTTCTGTGGTCCCTTCCAGCCCTGATGTCTATGAAATCCATAGTTTTTTGGGTGAAAGGAGCAGGTGTCCCAAACAAACCCATACCCTCCTCTCTATACTAGGGGGATGCAGGGAAGAATACTCCTGCTTCTAGACAGTTCTGCCTTGAGCCTACTCAAGGCTCAGGCTCAGGCTCAGGCTCAGGCTCAGGCTCCTACTGTGTTGTCATATGACTTTCTCTCACTTCTAAGGTCCTGGTCCTGGGCCCTGTTCCTTTCCTTATCTACCTCTACACCCCTTTGCCAAGTCTTTTCCATTACCCTTCCCGGGCTGTCCCTCAGCTCTCCCAGTGCACAGTATGCTACAGACTTGCTTGCTCCCTTGCTTTGAATGAAGACTACTCAACCATTGAAACCCTCTCAGGAACTCTTCCTTCTGAGAATTAATCCTCCCAGAATCCCCTTGTTCTCTAATGAGCCAAGGCCAAGACAGGCTTAGCCACTTGCCCCCTTAAGGGGCAGCAGGCACTGTAAAATTACCACAGGTGTGACCTTTAGGGAACATATTCTGAGCAGGTGTGAATGTGTGTGACCCTATTAACTTTACCAGAGCTATGGCTATTGAAATAATGCTAACTCAGGCTTGGGTCCTTTTTTGCATAATACAATTAGCTTGCTCACAATTATAGTATTTAACTGTCACTTTGTCAGCCAACCTTTGCTAATATTAAGGGTGTTCAGCAATGAAGAAGTCACCATTTTGAGTCCATTTCTGGTTCTCAGCTGTTACTTTTCTGATTCAAATTTAAAAGGCAAATGCAAGAGATTGGGAGAGGAGGTTTTTAAAATAAAACATTGAAAATGGCCTGACTGCATTCCTCAGTAATTTTTACATGTCCTTTTATTCATGTGAAACAAAGGCTTCTACCAGGGAGATTGAAGGCTCCCACAAAATGAATTCAATTTAAGCTTGCCCTTTGGAAGTACTGTCAACTCATTTCCTGTGCTTTTGAAATAAAGGCCTCCAGTGGAAATGTTCAGCAGCTATTGCATATTTCTATGTGGTTTCTTTGTAGTATTGAACCTTCAGCAACTTGCACAGAAAGCAACTATTTTAGAGCACACTCTTATAGACACACATTAAAAATATCTCTTAACTGTGTTGAAGCCCAGGAGACTGAAAACAAAGAAACTACTGCTCCTAAGTACCATCTCCTTAATGGTGCAGTAATGGAAACTTCTGCAGGTAGTAAGTAAGGGTTTCTTGAGGTCCTGAAATATTTTATGCATCAGGATTTTAACTCTCCCTGTCATTTTGTCAGTCAATGCAATGAGTGATAAAATATCCTCTTTAACAGTCTTAAGGGGACAGTTCCCTCTTGTTTAATCCTTGTTGCTTTTCACTCTGCCTGTCATTACTGCACAGACGACTTGATTCTCTTGAGGGGACCCTGTTTTGTTCCTGTATTTATCTCAATTATACAGGGAGAAAAATGGTTTTCATGTATGGTTTGCATGCTAGAGAGTTCCAATGATATCAACCAAATGGAGTGTCAAGGAGGAACAAGTGAAAACTTGTTTGGATCAGAGCTTGGGGAAGGAAGCTCCATTTTTGTTTTACAAAACCTTGTCCTATTTGGAAAACAGAGGCTGGTTCAGGGTCTAAATGACCAAAGTTCAGCTGTGGTGGTGATGAATGGGGTGAGAGGACGTACAGATAAACATGCCACTTGTGGGAATCAAGGTATTTTTAAATTCTGCTTTGTAAACCTTCTTCAGTTAAGACTGGGTTCCCCTCTGTTCAGCAATGAGCTGAATGGGTATAATATAAAGCTTTTGGTCTGGGGTCTCATCTGCAGTGTGAATGAATGGAAGGAGGATATTAAACCAACATGAGATGAGACCATGGATGTCTTAACACAGACATTACACTGAGCCCCATAGTTCCCTCTACCATTTTGCTTCAGTGAGGCTTGCCTTACTCCAACTTGATAACTGTTGATGTCACTGGTGCAGGAGTGGATCCTTCAAATGTCAGTGAATGGGACTAAAGGATTTAGTTCATTTCAAAAGCAAAAAGACAACCTTGAACTACTGTGGCTTGTAGCAAAGTGTTTAATAAAGTACAGTATCAGAAACAATATTCTAATAGAAAAACTTGTAATGTGAATACTGTATATTTTGTACTTGTTACACCTATCTGTGATCCTTCAGAATGTGAAAGATATTTGCTGTATCTAGCAGAAATACAAACAACAACATAGAAAAGAATTGTCTGTGATAGGAAAACTAGTGACGTTCAGGGATGGAAAAGATTTTCCCTATTTGTTAGTAGATAAAATGCTGGCAGAGTATGGCCTGCTGATCAACACCAAGCATTGGTAGCCAACTTCCAATTGGCAATTTACTGTGTTGCCTTTCCCAAATAGATACGAAGCCACAGTGCTACACGTAGCTCCGATTACTCACGTTGACCTTCATTTAATACAAGCCACAGTGTTTCTGCAGTGCAGGAAGGTGCATCAAGCTGGCCCTGTCTTTCTTGTCATGTCATTTTATGAGAGGTGATATAACTGATAGAACTTGACTTTATGTTCCACCAATCAAACCAGCACTCAAAACATTCAAATAATAAGCTTGGCTGACTTCAGTCAGAGTGAGAAACAAATTCAGCTTGAAAAACCACTGCCTTAAAATGCTTTTATACTCACCAAAGTGCTTACCCTGTTCTTCGGGTTTTACTTGTGGTGACTTAAATAGGACTACATCTGTGAGTGACCAATACTGAGCGGAAGTAACAGCTGCAGAATTGGCTCAAATGCAAAATAATCTGCACTGGAGCTGGTTGAAGGCAAGACTTACATTTTTGGAAAAAAATTCCTGAAAAAAAGTCACTGTTTTTAATTGAAATTTTGCAAAAGTTCAATGATTTTTTTGGAACTGTGACGTGTAACCATTTTAGAGCAGCTCTACTGAAGACACCAATCTCATGTTGGCTGAGTGATTTAGCCTTTTTTATAATATCAGACCAATCAGACCCCTGTACAGACTCCTGACAGGACCTCAACCCTTGAAAAAAAAAAGCATTAGAAAGAATCTATAACTCAATATATTAATGGAGGTAGCAAAATTTAAAAAGAAGGAAGGAAAAAGGAAAAATAAGTAGCAGTTGGGGAAAAGAAGACAGAGGCTCTGACATTAGAAGATAAAATGCTTACACCTCCCAGATCAAAACTGACAGCCCTGATGTCTCAGAAAACCAAATGGAATGTAATATTTCCAGTTTATTTTTCAAATAAGACAATGAATTGACCCCCAAACTACTGATGAGACGGTAATGGCTTTTGAAGCCCATACAGAGGGAGAAGGGGCTAAATTGTCTAGGGAAACTTAGAGAAAGGATGAGAAGAAGACAAAGATCATATGCTTCTACAAGGAAATGTATTCTGTGGCCAAAGGTTACATCGCCTATGTTTCCCAACATTTTTTTTAAGTGGTTTTACTCTGTTTCCACTAGTGACCCCTATTACTTCCTAATTACTCATGTCCAGGTGTGTGGAAGCAGGCTCCGCTGTGCTGCTTTTATCCCTGAAGGCACTTGCCCACCCACATACTACTTAGCCTTTGATCGTAAACACTGTTAAAGCTTATTGCTGTCATGTCCAATTGATGTTTGTAGGTGGTAATGTTTTGTGGGATGAAAACCTTTTGTCCTTATTCACAAGAGAGGTAGGAAAATAAGGAGGTAAGTAGTCTCTTTTGTGACAGGATCACAATTTTGGGCTGGGCCGAAGTATGTTCTGTCCATAACAAGGCTAGGATTTACCTGTAGTCAGGTTATCTGACCTAAGCAATCACAGCACACCCTGGATTTCAGCAGTAATGTCAAATGGGTGATAAGCTCAAGCAGTAAAGAGGAGGGCAGGGAACTGGACTTCTTCAGGAGCCAGAACTCAGTCCTGCTCAAGGTAAGATTCACCACCACTCCCGACTTCCAGACCCAAGGCAAATCTAACTTCTTTGCCTCAGCTTTCCCTCCACAAATTCTTCACGCGCACAACTCACCCACTCGTACTGAAACACAAAATGTCCTTAAAACCTTATCCTTATAAATCCTATAAGCTGAGAAGGAGGAATAGAAACTCTGCTTTCTTGTATTTTCTATATTGGAATCCTTGAGAGCCTCTAAAACATTATGCTGTTGGTGGCCACATGGAAGCAAGAGACATACTCCCCCATAGTGCCGAAGTATAGGATACTGCCCAGTGCAGGTCAGAGGTCAGCAAGTAGTCCTACAACTCCCACTCAAGTCCATTTGAAAATTAGGCCGCATGCTCCTCAGCACATCACACCTCTAACTGCAAGTTCCTCCCATCATCATTTGATTTGCTTTATATTTTTTTTCTTAGAAATTAACAGCTATTTACAGGCTAGTTAGTCATGAATTCAGCTGTTTATACATGCACAAAAAACAAATAGTGTCAAAAGGGTGCACAAAAGACCTATGAATGGTGTCAGTGCCTCTGCTGTAGTTAACTGTGGAAACACTGAGAAAACAACTTTCCCTTTATCACCTATGTTAGAGGGAATTGCAGTGTCAGAGGAGCATTAGCTAGTTAATAGCCATATATGAAAGGAGGGGCAATACTGAATGCACAAATACAAACAGACATCAAAAGTAATGCTAGACCAGTGACTTAAGACCAAAACATTCTAGGCATGAAATATTAAGACTAATGAAAAGTTTAATATGTAAATTATTTCAAATATTTATTTGGAGAACTAATAACTGGAATTCATTGTCTAATAATGCCCTTTACAAGTACTTATAGTAGCATCTATGGAAAACTAATGTATTGGGAACAAACAGTCGCATTAAAACAGTTTTCCTACAAAATCTACTAGTTTATCTACTGGGGCAAATCAATGCAAACTGTAAGTTAAGGGAACATTATGTGAATATTTACCCTGTTAAATATAAATTGGATATCAGAATTTGGCCATGGGGATGTTTTTTATGTAGGAAAGTACAGTGTGCAGTCAGTGTACATTTGTGTGTAGAAAAGATTCAGTATGATGCAAACAGAGCACTTTCTAACGATACCTTCAAAATAACAGATTTTAGGTCACTGAGCTAGGAGTGGGTGAAGCTATCCTATAGTTTCCTAAGTGTTCAGGAGACACCATTCTTCCTGTGTTTTTACAGGCTGCTATAGATGCGCTTGATCACATCTGCCTCTTCTTTGTCCAGGATGCCTTTGTCCACATAAGCATCTGCTTGCTCATCGATGAAGTCTCGCAGTTTGGAAAGATCATAATCTGGAAAACACAAATTCATTAACACAATGAGCCTTTGCCACAAAAAAAATTCAGCTATGAAAGACTATAAATATTTACTCTGTAAATATTACCTATCCAGTCCAAGAAAAAAATGGGATTCACTACAAGTAAGACTTGTCACAACAATAAAAGCTGCCTCTGCCCAAAGCCCTGAGAGTGCAGCTAGTATTATTCATCTGCCTTTCATGCTTAGTAATTGTTTTTTCCCCCCAAGGGCAGAGATTTAGTGTGCTGGAAGACTGTATCCAGAAGCCCTTAAGACCCTATTATTTTCACAGTTTTATGGTTTTCACAGAAAAAGCTAAATTGACCATCTCCTATTTGTAAAAAAAAAAAAAAAAACCTCACAGAATTTGTGAAGTTCAACTCTCTGCCACTTTTTCATTTCCTACCAACATCCCTTACTGAGAACTGACAAGAAATTCAAGAAATGAGCTCACTGCAATTGTCTGGAAGGTATAATTATTCATCTTTGACAGGCTAGAGCAGAATATTTTCCTGATTTAAAAAATATTGCAATGAGTTGTCCTTACATGTCAATCGCTAGTACAAGCATTGAATGATCCTTTTAATGTTATGCTGCACTGTTAAATGATAAATGCAGGTGCATAAAACCAGTGAATATGCAATTGTAAAACATAATACAGCCTGAACTCAACTGAACAAAACTTTCCTATGGGGAATAATGTCATTGTTTTCCATGAAAAGGCACTAATCCTACAAAGGAAGGTAAAAAGCTTGCCCTGGAGAACCAATGGACAAATTTAACTCTGACAATAGCTTTAATATACTAATGCATACATGCATACAAGCTTTCATTTATGTAATTTCTGCATAAACTTCAATGCTAGATTTGGAACAATCCTCCCTACCCAGCATGGAGGAGCAGCCTTGAGAATCCCAAAGTTTAAAATGTTTAGGGTAATCTTAATTTTTTCATATAAACGCGTTCGTGTTTGGATTTTACTTTGTGAATGATTTATTCCATAGACAGGACCACAAGAAAAAATTGTGATTTGTTTAAATATGTATTATCATATAAATATGAATTAAAGATTTCTTCCTCAAACTGTACGCTATTTACACAGTAGGCCATAATAGCTTTTTCTATCTTGGTATGGCTGAATGCACAAGGATGGACAATGTGCAGAGAGGCATTATAAAGCAGACTGATTTATTCAATAGATTTTGTAATAATAATAGAAGCCATGGGAATTACAAGTGAACAGGGCCAAAAAGAAGGGACTAGCCTCCTGTTGGCTGCCAAAAAGAAGGGACTAGCCTTTTGGACTCCTAGACTGATATTCTGGCCCCATGGAAGTCGATAGGAGTTTTGCCATTCACTTTAATGTAGTCAAGGTTTCACTCCTGGTCTGTTAGTGACTTTTCGGTAGGTCAATAAACTAATTTATCTGCCCCCTCAATGAACCCATCTAAATAACAGGATGGTAATATTTACCTAGTTAAAAGAAGTACTGTGAGGTTTTATTAAAGTTTGGAAAATGTTTTTAGATTCTCAGATAAAAGTATCAAGACAGTGCAAATTATAAGCATGTTATGTATATATTATAATTTATGAATAACCAGCTTGCTACAAGCCTTTCCTTTTTCATCATGAACTTATTAGTGTGCCTCTGAGTTGCACTCTACCTGTGACCACCCTGGCACTTAACTAAATCAGATGGATGAATACTTCATAACCTTGGCTTGCAGTAAAGTGAGAATACAGAAAGGACACAGTTACAGAGAATTTTCTGGAGAAATAAAAGTAAAGTATCAAAAGAAGTGAATTTGAAGATGTCTGGTGAAGCCCCAATGCTTAGATCAAAGGGCCAAAGGCAGCCTTCATTTAAAAGTAGCATGACTGTGATGAAGTTTCACCAGAGCTGAATGAGACCAACAGATATCAGTTAACATGGGAGGCCAGAGGTAGGACATATTCTCCTTTTATGTGGAACAGTTACTGGTAGTAACTGAATAAATATAAAATGAACTGGTGCCCAGGTAGCATGAATTTCACATCTGTATTGGGTTTCAATGCTAAATTCCACATCCATCTTCTCAGAAACAGCACTTGATTACCATAAAACATTTAACGAGGTCAAAGAAGAGTGGACTACTTTGCATATATTTATAGCTACAAATTGAAATGTACCAGAGGAAAAAGCCTGAATTTAAGAAAAAATGTGTGTCATATTTTTGGAAAATATAGCATAAAATTAAAGATATGATCTATGAAATCAATTATTACTTTCGCATAATCTCCAGCGAGGTCAGTAGAATCACTGTGCATGTAAAAGGCAGTGGAATTAGGCATTTGAGTACTATATTCTCCAAGGCTAGGGACAGACATTCAAAAAGCCTGAGCTCGAATTGTTTCAATCTTTGCAGGTTAGTCTAACCTGGCTAGGCTAAATCAGCTTTGTAACCACATAGACATCCTTGAAATGCAGGCACATGCCTGCAGTGGCTCAAGCTAGAAGCCAGGGGGCGCTAGAGCAACCCTCCCTTCCCTTGCACAGGGCTAAGCTGGGTGGGGGGCGTGGCCTGGCTGGGGCAGGATGCTCTCATTAGGGAGGGTTCCCCCACTTCTGACTAGCCCAGCAGGGAATTGATAACACAGTATTTATCACCCCAAACTCAGTATTTATCATCCAAGTAAGAAAACAATAGAAGGACATTACGAGCTATCTATTGATTCTGCTTTGTCTCGTTTGCCACAGCATTGACTGTAGCCAGCATGTGGTCTGCTACCTAATGCTGTGTGTCTGTGTAAGGCAGAGGGGACTGGGAAATCCCTGCTTATCAGGGAGTGGTGAGTGGAAGGGGTTTCAAACCACCAGAAAAGGTGGTTTGAAACCAGTCTCCAGGTTCTCCTGCTCATGGGGCCTTGCAGGAACTATTTAGTTCCCAGTACGAGAGAGCTGAACAGACTAACCTGGTTGCATTCTACAATCAGGTCACAAAATACTTGGATGCAGGTGTTGCGGTAGACATAGTCTTTCTGGACCTTAGGAAGGCCTTCAACACTGTTTCTCACCCCATTCTCATTAAAAAAATAGGCAACTGTGGTGTTGATGCCTACACGGTCAGATGGGTGGCAAATTGGCTGGAAGGCTGCACCCAGAGAGTGGTGGTGGATGGGTAATTTTTGATCTGGAGGAATGTGGGCAGTGGGGTTCCCCAGGGCTCGGTCCTCAGGCCTGCACTGTTCAACATCTTCATCAGTGACTTGGACAAGGGGGTGAAAAGCAGGTGCAGGTGCTTTTCAAATTCACAGTGTCCAAATTCACAGGTGCTTTTCAAATTCACTGTGTCCAAATTCACAGATGACACTAAGATGTGGGGAGAAGTGGGCATGTTAGAGGAGAGGGACAGGCTGCAACTAGATCTGGACAGGTTACAGGGGTGGGCGGATGAGAACAGGATGGGTTTCAATACTGACAAGTGCAAGGTGATGCACCTGTGGAGGAAGAACCAGCAGCATACCTACAAGCTGGGGAGCTCTCTTCTCATCAGTGCAGAGACAGAAAAGGATCTTGGAGTCATTATTGATTCCAAGATAAATATAGGCTGCCAGTGTGAGGATGCGGTCAGCAAGGCTAACCGCACCTTGTCATGCATCCACAGAAGCATCCCAAGTAGGTCCAAGAATGTGATCCTCCCCCTCTATGTGACATTGGTCAGGGCGCAGTTGGAGTACTGATGCAGCAAGGCAGACCCTATGAGGGGAGGCTACGGAACCTGAACCTGGTCAGCCTCCACAAGAGAAGGCCGAGAGGAGATCTGGTGGCCATCTATAAACTGGCCAAGGGGGAACAGCAGGCAATGTTCCCCTGAGCACTACTGGGAGAAACAAGGAATAATGGCCATAAGTTGATGGAGAGTAGATTCAGGCTAGATATCAGGAAGCACTACTTCACAGTCAGGGCAGCTAGGATCTGGAACCAACTTCCAAGGAAAGTGGTGCTCGCTCCTACCCTGGAGGTCTTCAAGAGGAAGCTAGACAATCACCTAGGTGGGGTTGTTGGACCCCAGCACTCTTTCCTGCCCATGGCAGGGGGTTGGACTTGATGATCTGCTCAGGTCCCTTCTGACCCTACCAACTATGAAACTATGAACATATCCTTAAGGGGCCACACACTTCAGCTTTATGAGCCACTGACTGATTTGAGTGGGAAGTTTGCTTGACTAAAGGCACCAGGCACTAATTTGATTAGAACAATATATGTCTCCAAAATCTGCACTCACTTTTACATTAGTATTTGCAACTGCAGGATCACTTGCATAGACTGTGTTTTCAATTACTAGGGAATAAATGCTAATTGAAATTACTACTTTAAGATGTTATCCTACTTTGACTAATTTGCATATGTGAAATGGCAACATTGTTGCATTTTTCTCTAAGAAAAAAGTCTGTTATGTGATATGTCTAATTACAGTAATATTCTATTACTTGTGTAACCTGGGCGGTACTCCAAGAGGTACCCCTTCTCCAATTGAAGGGATCAAAGCAGGTGCACAAATGCTGTGGGAGGTGTAGGGACTCTCCTCCCCCTATAGAGCAGAGCCAGACCACCAATGGGGACTTAACCATATACCTTTCAATACTGGGAACATAACAGGCATAAATCAGACGGTACAGTGGACACTACAATGCCCCAAGGGGGGAGGATTCAACAAAGGTTAGACATTTACAATCACTGACAAAAAACAGGGTTAACAAAATATAAAACACAAACAGCAGAACAAACAATCTGGGTTGGTGAAATATAAAAAGGCGCAAAATGCAAAATGTCAAATGACAAGGAAATATAGGGCCTTGATACCTGGAGGGGGAGAAAAACACAATGGCCCCTTTCTACTGCAAAAAAGATTTGTTTCTTGTTATCTCACTCACCCCAAATCACTTCAGCTAGGACTTGAACCCAGATCTCCCATGTGATAAGCAGGAACACCACCACACAGCCACCACTGGTAGCATTATGCTAGCTTGCTAGGGGTCTTGTTGGAAACAGAGCTGGGAACCTCTCAGGTCACTGCTCAGAGCCTTCCTGGAGCAGGGAAGGCCTCTCCTGCTGGCTGCAGCCTCTTGTAGGGGATCTTGGAGCCCAGTGGGGAGCCTCTCCTGCTGACTGCATGCTGCGCTGCTGGGGGTCCCACTGCTGCCTGCAGGTCCTGCTCTTTCAGGCTCTTCTGGGGCACTGCTTCTGCCCCACTGGCTCAGCTCTTGCAGGGGGGTGAGTCTCTGGGGCCTGATTGGTGCGGAAAGGGAATCCCAAGTCCTCCAATCATCTTTTGCCCTTTCAAAACCCCTGGGCTAGGTTACTGCCAGCTAGCCCGTCACATCCTCCCCGGCGGAACCCTTCACCATCCCTGGTGAAGCACAGGCCTCAGCCTGGGGGACTATGGACCCAAGGCGCAGCTATGTGGACCACCCCCCGGCACGTCTGGGGCATTGCAGGTGAAGCGACAGACTGGTCGAAGCTCCTGCCTTGGTCGTGGGGTGCGGTCTGGGGCAGGACTCCATGAGGGCTCCAGTGGCTCAGGTTCCCTCTCACTGGAGGAGTCTGCCCCACTGGCATGTAAAGGCGTGGGGATGCTTTCTCCTTTGGTCTTGCCAGGCAGGGCCCCACCAGCAGCAGTCCCTGTCTCCCCTTTGCCCTGAGGAGTGGCAGGTCCTAAGCTTGGGTAAAAGTCAGCAGGGTACCACCAGAGTCCAAGTCCTCCAGGGGAGTTGCAGGTACAACTGCCATCTGGGTGGTATGAGGCCTCCTTCTATGGGGAGACCTAGGTCTCTCTTCTCGTGGCTCTCTCTCAGGTGGAGGGGGCCCCACCAATTCGCCAATAGGCAGCAGGAAGTTCCAGTGGACCATGCGACTTCGACCCAGTCTGGACTCAGGGGAGATTTCATATACTGGGAGGTCTCCCAGTTGTCGCATCACTGTATAGGGTTTAGCCAGCCACTGATCAGCGATTTTGTGTCTCCCAGTTAGCCCCAGGTTTCGCAGCAGCACCTGTTTTCCTTCTTGTAACCCCTGCTCACACATGCGAGCATCATAAAGCTGCTTATGGCGTTGCTGGTTTCTTCCAGCAGTTTCGGCTGCCAGTCGGTGCACGACAGAGACGGTTCCGAAGCTGTTGTGCATATTGACCACGAGTCAAATGTTGTTGGTAGACTCGTTCTACCTCAAAGCACAAATCTATGGGTAACCAGGGCTCCCTTCTGAACATGAGTAAATATGGACTGACCCCTGTTGCATCATTCCTAGTGCAGTTGTAGGCATGCACCAGGTATGCGATGTGCTGGCTCCATGCGGCCTTCTGTTCCTGTTTGAGGGTATCCAGCATATTCAAGACAGTGCGACTGAAGCGCTCAGGTTGGGGATCCCCTTGGGGGTGGTAGGGTGTAGTCTTTGATTTCTGTATGCCAGCCACTGTCAGTACTTCACGCAACAACCAGCTCTCAAAATCTTTTGCCCTTGACTGGAGTGGATTCTTGCGGGCAGCCCAAACATGAAGTACTTTTCCCACAGTACTTTGGCAACTGTTCTTGCTGTTTGATCTCACGTAGGGAAGGCCTGGGCATATCGTGTGAAGTGGTCTGTCACAACCAGCACATTCCCCTTTTGGTGCCCCTCCCCTTCTATGGTTAGGAAATCCATGCATATGAGATCCATGGGTTTTGAGCTCTGGATGGTGTGTAGATAGGCAGTTCGAGTGGGCAGGGTCTTTCTCTATACACACCAATCACAGTTTGAGCATTTAGTCCTTACGTCTTCAGCCATTTTGGGCCAAAAGAACCGCTCATGGGCTAGAACCAGAGTGCGCTCCACCCCCATGTGCCCGAAGTTATCATGTAAGGCCCATAACGCAAGGGCTTTATACTTCCGAGAGAGGACCAGATGCCAATATTTCCATCCTTCTGGGTCCTGCACCTCCTGATGTATCACTCCATCAAACAAGCGAAGCCTTTCCCACTCCCTCAACAGGAGGTGGGCTGCTCAGGTAGCATTATTAAGGGTCATGGGGCAGGTATTCCTTGATCTCCAGGCACACAGCACCTCTCGCACATCTGGGTCCTGTTCTTGCACCAACCACCATTCTGTGGCTGTGACTTGGGGCAATGAAGAGGGAGTCAGCGTGGTGTATTGAACCCAGGCCTATGGGATCCCCTCAGGGGGCAACCCCCACACCTCAGCCATGCAAACAGTACTTTTCCTCGTCCCCACAGTGTCTTGTATCTGCAGGTCACAAATGGTCTTCACTGTCTCAGAGCTCCAAACACTTCCGGGGTTGCTGGGGAGTTGTCGAGACAGGGCATCAGCATCCATGTTCTTTCGTCCCGCTCAATAGTGCAGGCTGAAGGTGTAGTTGGCTAGTGCTGCAATCCAGCTTTGGCTGGTCGCATCCAACTTGGCGCTGGTGAGTACATAGGTAAGGGGATTATTGTCTGTCTACACCTGGAAGGTAGTCCCCTACAGATAGTCCCAAAATTTCTCAGTGACAGCCCACTTGAGGGCCAGGAATTCAAGCTTATGTACCGGGTAGTGCGTCTCACTGGGTGACAATCCCCTGCTGGCAAAAGCCACTGGTTGCCAGTGTCCTTCATGTTCCTGGTACAGTACAGCCCCCAGTACTGACAGGCTAGTATCTGTGTGCAAAATAAAAGGGCAGTTGGGATCAGCATATGCCAGCACAGGTGCCCAAGTCAACCGCCGGATCACCTCCTGTAAGGCATCTTCACACCATAAGTCCCACCGTGGACCAAAAGGCTCTGTGGGGCTTCGTGTCGCAGGAAGACCATTTAAGCCATTGTTTTGCCCCTTCTTGTGGGGCGACCTTCCTACCTGGTGTCCGTGAGTTAGGGCATTTAAAGGTCCGGTTATTGTAGCATAGTCTTTAACGAATCGCCGATAGAAACCAGCAAAGCCCAGGAACCTAAAGTTCCTGGGTCGAGACCAGGTGGTCATAGCACTTACTTTCTCTGGATCAGTGCTGACCCCTTCCTGTGATACAATGTGTCCTACGTACTTCACAGAAGCCTGGCAGAACTTACATTTATCAATGGCCAACTTAAGTCCAGCGGTTTCCAGCCAATCGAGTACCCAGAGTAGCCATTCTTTGTGTTCCTCCAGGGTCTTTCCGAAAACAACAATATAATCTAAATAAACCAGTATTTGGGTCATATGCATATCCCCAACCACCTTCTCCATTAGCTGCTGGAAGGTGGCAGGAGCCCCAGGTATCCCTCGAGGCATTCATTCAAACTGATAGAATCCCAAGGGGCAAATAAAAGCAGTTTTCTCTTTGTCCTCTTCCCACAGAGGTATCTGGTAGTAGCCACTGTGGAGGTCTAGTACTGAAAACCATTTGCTCCCTACTAAACAGTCCAAAGCCTCCTGCACCCATGGGACAGTGTATTGATCAGTGATGGTCCGGGCGTTCAAAGTCCGGTAATCAATACGTATATGGAGTTGGCCGTTCTTCTTCTGCACACTCATAATGGGAGAGGCGTAAGGGCTCTTAGATTCTGTGATGATGCGGTGGTCCATGAGCTCCTGCAGATGATGTCTTACTTCCCCCATCTTAGCGAGGGGAATGCACTGAGACCTTTTGCAAAAGGGTCGTGGGTTGCTCAGATGAATGTGATGCTCCACCCCCTTAGCCTCCCCCACACTCCAGTCATGCAGGGAGAACACATGGGCTCGAGCCCCGAGTTTGTCCCTGAGATGAGCTTTACAGGCTTCAGGCACTGGAGAGTTCCTGAAAAAGAACCTCGAAGGGTCAATTGGAGGGGGGTTTTCCTCTTGCTCAGGGTTCACCACTTCAGCTTCCTTTATTAAGGCCATCTTCTGTCCCGGGTGGACCACAATATCTTTCAAGGTTGGGTTAATCACTATCACTGTAACCAGGTCTTGGTTGAGCCCTTTTGTCTCGATCATGCCATCAGGGACCCTCAGCGTACCCAGTTTCTCTCTCCCGATGGGGGTCTCCACCACCACCAGCAGCTTATTTTTTTCATCCCTCTCAAACCAATTGCATACAGTAGACAAAGCCCATTGGCCCTATGCAGGGACTCGCTGGGGCTTTGCTCCAGAGAAGTGCAGGGTCCCCAAAACCTCAAGGTGACCCATCTCTCTATGCTCCCGTAAGTCATATGCCTCTGAGCACAAGGCATGCAATGTTAACTGTTGTTAGTAATCTGGGCCAGCCTGTTGTTTACAGTAGCAAGCAAGAACCTGGAAAAGGCTGGAGTTGGTCCCTACAATGAGAGTGGCCCCTTTCATCCACCCTAGATCAGGGCACACTAGAGTGATGGTTGACACTTCTTCCTCTACCCCAGCTATTTCAGCAGGGAATTTTAGCCTCACATTCACATAACCCCTGTAAGGATACTGTTCCTGGCTGAAGTCACAAAGTTACAACCCCATAAGGGGAAGCAAAGGCAGGTGTCTCAGATGTTCCTCATAGAAGGATTCAAATAGGCTGGTAACCTGGGACCTGCTGTCTAGAATGGCCCGGCACAGGTGACCATTCACTACCACGAGGACCTCTGCACAGGGTCCCACTAGCCCCTTTGGCAGTGAATTTACTGAGGGTAATGTGTGGGAGTCTGTCTGGGTCCGGAGCAGAGCTGACTCCATTGCTCTGCCCCTTCCCCGTTTCCTGCTGCCCAGCGCCCTTTTAACCTTTCAAATACCAATTCAGGGTTCTCAGGCTGGGTGCACTCCTGAGCCATGTGCCCTGGCTCCCCACATCTATAGCAGAACCCTGGAGCCCTAGAGTGGTTATGGGGCCGAGGTCCTCCCGAGGCATGAGGACGGGGCAAGGGCTGACCCCTGGGGGGGTTCTGGACACGGCAGCTGCTAGTGCTGGAGCCACAGGCTCCTCCTCCACTCCCAACAAGGTGTCCTCATGGAGAGCCACCATTAGTACCTGACCCATGGGTCCTCTCTGGGGGGGAAACATCCTCTGGGACCCACATAGTCTGTTGGAGTCTGGATATCTCTTCCTCTTCACGAATCTCCCGGAGGAGGTGACTGAAGTCAGGTGGGCTGCTCCTGCTCCCCGCTAAGTTGAGGTTCCGGAGTAAGTCTGAGCTATACTGTGCCCCAATACGAATTTGCCGGAGCCATATCTGATTGGCATCAGTGACACTAAGTGCTCCTTGGGTCACCAGGTGTTGTAGCATGGGCTGTAAGTGAAGGATATACGCTGAAAGAGTCTCGCCCTTGCACTGGAAAGTTTCCAGCAATTCGTAGTACGCCCCCCCACTCCCTGTGGATTGGTCAAAAGCATCCTGAAGGACCTGCACGAATTGCTGGGTGGTGATAGCAGGGTTCCGGTGTTTGGCAGTCCTCACAACCCCGAAGGCAGGCTCCCTCAGGACCTCCAGCAGACGGTGTTGCTTATCCTCATCAGGTATTTACCAAGTCAGTAAAGTCTCTTGAATATGGGAGAGCCAAGAGTCAAATCCTTCCTCCCCTGCAGAGACTGGCAGGGTTCCAGAGGAACTCCAGAGTCTCTTATAGGCTGCCTGGTCACCGGAGGAATGGGCCATCTCCCGCAGAATCTGCTGGAAAACCCCCACCCATTCCGGGGTACCTTCAGTACCAGCAGTTTGCCCCCCTGCCCCCTGCACAGTCCCATCACTCCCGGAAGGTACGGCAGACTGGTCGGCATTGGACATGTCTCATGGTGGCTCTCTCTCTCTACAGGGTACACAGCGTTTGAATAATATTCTAGCACCTGCTACGTGGGAATCCCGGACAACCCCACAAAATGTAACCCAGGCGGTATTCCAAGAGGTGCTCCCTCTCCAATTAAAGGGATCAAAACAGGTGCACAAGCGCTGTGGGAGGTGTAGGGACTCTCCTGCCCCTATAGAGCAGAGCCAGACCACCAATGGGAACTTAACCATATACCTTTTAATACTGGGAACATAACAGGCATAAATCAGAGGGTATAGGGGACACTACAGTGCCCCAAGGGGG
>NW_017728911.1:20433407-20446652 GCF_001723895.1 Crocodylus porosus
GGGAGTCTCTGGTGCCTGATTGGTGCAGAAAGGGAATCTCAAGTCCTCCAATCATCTTTTAGCCCTTCAAAACCCCTGGGCCAAATCATTACTAGATTGGTGAGGAAAGGGATTCCCAAGTCCTCCAACCATCTTTTGCCCTTTCAAAACCCCTGGGCTAGGTCACTGCCAGCTACCCTGTCACCCTTGTTTAGGGCAAGTTGGCCAAAATAAGTAAATAAAAAAATCTGCTTTCATTTATATTCACCTACGTCATATGACACATTACACTGAACTACAAAATAGCTGTATTATATTTAAAATGAGGCATATTTGCATATTCAAATCAACCCAGTTGCCAGTAAAACCTGAAAAAAGTAAAAGTAATCCTAAAATTTCTTTTCAGTCACGAATGGTGAGTGTGGGTGCTATGAAACTTGATGGGTATATCACTACCTAAGTATTTTTGAGAGCAATTCCAAATTTGTGGTTTTACAAGTGTTAATTAGGTACCTCACAATTTTGTTCTCTAGAGACTGAAAATACAGAATATGAAATATGGCAACACATCCCTAAGGGCTGGGAAGTATGCCAATTTATATCAGCAGATAAGCTGTTTTTTCAGAGTATTGATTTCAAAAAAGGATGGGTCATTCAAATAAAGGCTTGATTCATCAGTACATTACTTGTGTTCCAAGCTGGTGTAACTCCATTGATTTGTGAACTCATGCCAGGATTTGGTACAGCATATGAATGGCCCCACAGAGGAGAGGAGATATTCTTGCCATTTTCTTATGCTGACTAAACTTTGGGCACAGAAGAGAATCAGGCTGAAATGCAGATTTTTAAATAATTTATATTTTGGGGTCTAATGGCCACCTGGTTCGTGTAAGATTGTTTCTGCTGTCTGACAGGACAGCAGATTTTTTTAAAAAGGAGATAACAATGGCAAATAAGCTCTCCCAGTGCAGAGTTTTAGATGAAGCACTATTTCTGTTAAAAGTTATACATTCAGGATTTGCAAAGAGATTTCCTAAAGAAACCAGAGCTCACTCAAATACAGCCAATGAGTAATACAGTTTGGAGAGAAACGGCCACATGTATGGGAATCACTTTTCTTATTTTTCCACCAGCTTCCAGTAGAAAAGTGATTGCCAAACACATGAAGTAGAGCATAATCCTGAAGTGAAGGATAGAGTAAACGTATTCCGGTTGTACCACTTTTCACAATACTGCCAGGCTGCCAAATAAATGCTTGCAAGAATAAAATGTATAGCAGGGGAAGGACAAAGATTATAAAAGCATAAAGTGGTTAAACTTTTATTCTCATTTACTTATAATTTACACCCACTTGAAGGCCACCTCACTGTGCTAGAGGCAAGGAGAGAGACATTAATATTAAAGAGAATCAGGCCCTTGTAGTATCAAGTATCATGATGTTCAAGACTCCACAGGGAATCCATTTACTTAGGGAATTAACATCACGTCTCATTGCTTTCACAGCAAAAACAGATGAAATGCTATTGTATTTGTAGTTACAGTCATTTTCAGTCTTTGGTAATGCTGAGGAAAAGGTTACTTTGAAGAGGAGAGGGGGCTTGTAGAGAATATGGGAAACAGAGGGAATAATCATATGTGACTGAGCACTAATTACTATAATGAACACACTGATAAATAGAAATATTTATTAGAATTGGCAGGAAAAGTCTGTAGCAATATGTAAGCCTGTCATCAACTGCAGCTGTTGTTATGAGTTGGGGGGGATAGGACGTGAGGATGAAAGGAGGAGCTATAGAGCGTAGGAAAGCTGGGAATGGAAGGGCATGGTGTTCAGTTCAATCTCCCGTCACTGAGTTTCTCTGAAGAAAAACTTGTGAAGCAGCAGACACATCCTTACTGGGGAAATATGCCCACCTTAGACTTTATCACACACAAGAGCCAGCTAGATAATGTGGAGGGAACACAGTCTCCCCTCCCCTTCTTGGCTGTGCAAAGAGAGCTTTCTTTCCTTTTCAAGGGGCTTTAGCCACTCCTCCTGCCTCATCCTCCCTCCCAAAACCTGTGGATTGTCCTAACCCCTATTACAGCTCTCTAACTAACAGTTCCAGGACAGGGCAGAGACAAGCTAGGATCCTGGTTCAGTGCAACACCTTGAGTGTGGAGATGACTTGAACAAGCCAGGATCTGCAGAAAACGACTCCTGTAGATGCTGCGATTCTTTCCATTGCATCTTGCATCCTTTCCCCCTCAGCTTTTCCACACTCTTGGCCGCTCCACTTCCCTTCAGTGATAATGTTTTGGAGCAACAGGCCAAACAGGCTGGTGGAGTTGGTTCAGCTTTACACATGGCTTTACATGCAACAAGTGTAAAGTGCCTTTACACACAGCAAAACTTTGTTATTATTCCCTGGTGTTTGTGAAGGGATGGGAAGATCTGGAAGGTGGCAGGGTTGTTTCCAGCTCACTTACTAGCATGTTTTGGGTTTGAAGACCAGCCTGGGCAGGATAATTATTATGCTAGTATGTTGTAATCTGCAGTGTGTTGCTATATTAAGTTAATCATTATGCAGTGATTTTAAACATCTCTATAATATATGCCCGTATAATTTTTAAAGATAACCTTATGTTTGGTCCTAGACTACTTAACAATGACCCTAAGCGTCACTATTTATTATGCAGTAACCCAGACGTGCACTTCACATTCTATGTTTTAGTTGTTCAATGCATTTTATCCGGCTAATATTAATCATGTGTTTTCAAGGTGCTTCCTAATTAAAAGAGCATCCACTCCAAGCTACAAGTTTGTTACTTCATACCTTCTTTAGGTCCCTGCTTGCTGTGCTTCTTTAGCCATTCAATGTTCTTCCTGATTGCCTCCAAATATGCTTCAGCTTTCCCTGGAGATACAGATGAGAGAGAAATCAAATGCTAACCATCAATGATTGATGCAGCTTGTTTAACTGCAAGATCTTGATTACAATTAAAGACAGGTTAAAATTATTCATAGTTTCTGCTGAAGAGTCCAACCTGTCCTCCTTGCTCAGACAGTTCCCATCAATGGCTAACAGGTCCTGTCTGTAAAAGGTTAGCCAGATGTGACACACATTTAGGGCAATATCTTTTCCTTTGATTCATGTGCATAATTCCTGCTGATATGCACAGACACTGTGCATTTGGACTGAGGGCAGTTGGTGGCTTTTAGATCACAATCATTGTTAAGCAAAGATGAAGCTGTTAAGACAGCAGGGTACAATTTTAATGACACTGAAAGCTTTCAGCATCAGCTCACATCTGAAAAACATCAGAAACCTCTTCCATTTGCTGATAAACCAGCATACATCAAAAGTAAGGTTGTGATGTTTTGAAAAGACATCAGAAAAAAGCCATGACCTGAACTGCAGACAGCTGTATTTGCTAAGGAAAGGAAAGCATTAGCATTTTGTTTATCATTTCCTGTTACACCTTGTCCTTTAGACTATGAATTTTAAAATGGCGACTATTTTTGGCCTCAAAAGCAGGTAGGACAGAATTAGTTCAAGGATACCTAATAAGGTCCCTAAGGGAATATTACAGCTAATGGATTCTGAATTCTTAACGTGGCTAGAGGTTTATTGACGTAATGTGTTTATATTCGTCAAGAAAACAATTGTGCAATTACCTTGCAGAAAGCTTCCATTGCCAATTCTGCAAGTTTAGTCCCATCAGTATATGAATGCAATACTAAATAGACTGGAACTTTTGAGCTGAGAATGCACAAGTAGCATGGTAGGGAGTCAGTCAATAAACCAGCAGAGCATCTTGTATGAAGAGGAACAAGCTGAAATTCTGCTTGAATTCATACCCCTGTAAGCCAGTTGTAGGAAGGTATAAGACAGACATTAGCCCAAACTGGGAACATCACAAACAGAAAATGGAAGTGCTTCCTGTAGAATTTAACAGTGAGCAGATTGTTAAATCAGTCTGTAGGCTTGGGCTCTTTTGGACCCTTACACGCGCTCCAATGCCTTGTGATCAGAACACGCCGGAGCAGACTTGATCAATCGAGTCTGCTGAAGCGCTTGAATCCCCAGCATGCTGCAGCGTCTTGTGTATTCAGTATCCCACATTTCAAAATGGCAGTGGGGGTGCTTTAACTAAAGCTTGTCATATGAGCTTTAGCTAAAGTGCCCCCACTGCCATTTTTAAAAATGGGATGCTGAATACATGAAATACTATGGGCATTTTAATTAAAGCGGCTCCTGCTAGCCACTCTAATTAAAATGTTCCTCCCCACTACCCTACAGAAGGGTATATAGACACCCATTGTCGTTATGGGATTCTCCAATAGCTACAGCCACAAAAAATGACTGGGTAGCAGATTACACTCCATCCTCTTGGGTCCATACGAGGCACAGTTACCAGTGAACTATGAACTCTAGGCCTGATTTCAATTGCAGTTTATTTTATCTAGGGCTGAAGATGCACACACTCCAAGCAGTTCCAAGTGACAGAAAGCACCTACTAGCACCTACCAGCTTAGCAACCCACAGCTATCATAAACATTTTATCCCAGCCTACCACTGTCTGCCCTACTTCCTCAATGCACACAGAATTAACTTCATGGAGTCTACATTGAATTCAAATCCTCCGTGGAATTGATTTCCTCACACTTTTTTGCAAACATGACACCCCACAGCAGCCAGAATAACAGAATTACTGACCAAGGAAGAGTCCTGTGAGTGCAGGAGATCAGACTTACAAGGCAGATGTACCTAGCTTATGAAACTCTCCCTCATCAATGATACGAATAACTATGGAACGTGCCCCTCATAAACAACCAGAAATCTTATTTTTTACCTTGCTTTTTCTCTTCATAACTCTTTCATGCACATACAACCAATTACTGTTAAAGAAATTCTATGAAGAAATCAAAGGTATTTGATAGAATATATGAAGAAATCAAAGCCAGGAAGGAAGAAATGGAGAGAGAGCAACTGCAACTTGTACTATTCTTTCTTTTTAAATTCTTGACAGGTGCTGAAACACCTATGATGCTGGACACAGAAAATAGCTCAAGTACATCTGTGATTGTCTTTGCATTTTGGGCCACTCAGGCTTTGAAATAGGTAGTGATGGATTATGTTATTTCCTGTGCATTTGCTTCGTAGCATGCAGCCAACTTGGCTTTTCCTCTTGCTGTAGCATTATGTGAAAAAGAGTGGCTTAGAGTTACAACAGGCTAACTTGATATGGCATGCAACATCAAATGCTGCTTTGAGGCAGCTAGTAAGATAATAGGTATCACTGCTGTGTTTCCTCCTTGAGCTGCTAACTTGCTGTCAGAGGTTTCCAGTTATGTAGAACATGTTAATTGCTCATGTGGACAATAGTTGTTAAAAGCACCTTGGCTGTCTAGCAGTGGGACCTGCAAATTGTTTCATTCTATAGAACAGATGACTCAGCCTCTCAATATCAGCATCTCCTAACACAGACTGGAGAAATCGATATGCTCAACCCAGAATATTGAACGTGCTGATGATCCTATTTTGCTCAAAATCCACAGATGCAGAAAGGCAATATCTCACCACACTACTGTATTAACAAGCATTTAATTTGGTTCCTAAAATAGTATATAAATACTGTAATATTATGACACAATTCAGCAAGGCAGGTAGATCCCTTTGTATAAAATTAAGCCTATGCTTAAGCCCCTTTCTGAATCAAGGCTTGTGTGCAGAGGTGTAGGGATGGGAAGAAACAAAATAAAATATGTGTAAGCTGATAAAGTAGGAAAACAGTACAAACCCTGGTACCAGTGATAGTGCTGCTACAGGCATCCTGTGTGGTAGGTTCATGCTCACTATATAATAGTTTGTTACATGTATAGAGAGAAGTCATTTGTAGCTGTCATAAATAACAGTCTTTACTGGAGAATCATTTGAAGGAACTACAATATATTCAGAACTACAACATATTAAAAAAAATAATAATCAATTACTTGATTAATAATTAATTTATAAACTGCTTTGCAAGTTCTAACTTTCCTTTACAGATAAGGGACTAAATTATTGAGGCTTTAATGATACAGATGTGAGGAAGGAAGCATGTGTCGAGGAGTGACTGTTGGTAAGTCCAAAAGGAGCTGCTTTTATTTGTTCTGATAAATTCTGAGGCCGGATCGAGATGTGCAGGCATATGTGGTCTGTGGCACTGAAAACCTCTTTGCAGCACCACAAACCGCACGTGTTGCAGCACTGGGGTAAAATTAGCTACTGGGATTTCCTGGTAGCAAAAAATCCTGTGAAAAGAAAGTGGCACAAAACACATCAAAGCTCCATGTGCCAGAACAAAGGCGAAGACCCTGGGCTGTCTGCTTCCCCATCTCCATGTGCCAGTACCCAGCTGGCTGGGGCACAGGGTGCCTCAGTGTAGCGACCGTCTGTGGCTAGCTTCACGCTGAGGCACCCCCTGTGTCCCAGCCTCCACCCCCTGCAGCACGTGGAGCAGCAGGACAATGTGTTTCACTGCAAACCACACAAGTAGGGCAGCACAAAGTAGTGGCACAAATTTGTGATGCTACTATTTGTGCTGCTGCAAATGTATGCTCCTCCTCGTGTGGACACAGCCTGGGGTGCTATTGCTAAAAGTTTTGGTGTGGCAAAAATGATGATAAAAACATATTTTGGTTCATTTCAATTAAAAAATATATGGTTTTTGTTCTCAGCACCTTTGGATTCAAAACAGATCTTCAGTTCAATCCAACTCCCACTGGACTTAAATACATAACTCTCAATGACATCACTGAGAGCAATATTAGGTCTTTGAATATTAATATTGCATAGATAAATGACATCCTGCCCACAGCTGCACTATTCATCCTCTTTAAAATAAATCTTTCATGCATAAGTTTTCACAGAGATATTTTCCAAGGGAAGGACTGTGACTTCCTTTGCTTCATGTGGAACTAAACATGTGCTTAACAAATAATGTGACAACCGTGTATATACTGCACACAAGTTAAGGAGGTCTGTTCTGCCCTGAATATGAATGTGTGCCTCATTTAGATTATGCAGAGCAGGATGCATGTACCAAAGGGCTGGTAAAGTTCTTTCCCAAACACTGGAGTAATTTAAGAACGCTAATCAGCCTTCCAGGGAAAATACAATTCTGTTTATAGGACTGGTGGCAGGGAATTCAGACAGCTGGATTTCAGTCAAAACTCTACATTAGAATTCTTATTACTCAGCATCAGCTGACCTGAAATGCATGAATTGTCCCAAAGAATTCAGGGGACAAAGAATATACATAAAGCAAGAGCTTAATGGTGCAGAGGAGAGCATTTGAATCTGCTGCTGAATTAAATAAAAGTGAATACATTAATTTGAATTTGAGACGTGTGAAGATATGCCTCCCAGAAATGGTAGGTGTTTTTGGGACCAGCAGGTCATGTATGTATGAACTAAGCGGTATTTTCAACTGCTGGTTGAAAATTTTCCATCAAAATTATTTGATTAGTTTTTGATTAAATAACATTTTTCCTGAAGGATATCACTAGCCATAGAAGATTCTTATTATTAATCACCCTTCTCCCAATATCAAAAAGCTCTGGCAGGTCACTAGGTATGAGTTTAAGCTAGACAAATCAGAGCCATCCTAACTATACAACCAATGGGCTTGTTCCTTTACAAAATGAGTCCAGTTGCCATATTGCATCTGTGACACTGCTATAGCAACAGGTCACTATGCTACCAAAAGGGGGGAAAAACAGCAAATCATTTAGATCACAGATTTACAGCGAAACCCATAATAATCATGTACCTTTTGGCTGGTTACTGTTTCCTGCTGTATTCTGCTCTTCAATTTTTGTGGAATCCTTCAAAGTCTCATATTCTTTTTCCATTTTAGCTGCTTCTTCCTTTGTGCTGTCAGTCTCTTCATTACTCTTGTCTAAAAGGCATTGCAAACATAGCCATCCCTTACTTTTGCACTGTCATTGCCAATATTTGTAAATCACATTAGGATATTCTTTGGGTAGGGTAATGATTTTGAGTGATGATATAGGAAGAAATTAATAGGTTGAGTAGGATGTGTTTCTAAATGTCATCTCCGGCCTGGATCGCTGAAAATGCCTGCATCTTCTCTTACAAAAGATAATCCAAGTCAGTCAATTAAAATTTAATATACACATCCTTTCAGGTCTGGTTTCAATGGCTGAAGGAAAATGATAGGTGTTTGGCCATTGCTTTCAATGAGCATTGGATCAGGTCCTAAAATTCACAAACCAATGACTATCTATTTTGGTCTTATTCTGTACTAAGCACAAAGAAATCAACCTCATAATAGCGGAGAGCCAGGTACTATAAAGTGCTTCAATTGTCTTTACACATGGCATGAGCTACCTGCACATTATACAGTCTGTTCCAGATCCCTTCCAGATTCAAGTCAACTCAGTCTCCCAGCATCCCAGGATGCTTTGCACATTTCTCACAACCCCTCCCCTCACAGAATGGGTGGGCTAGCTTTGGCCCAAGCTGTCTGCTTCAGCTGAGCAGGGAGGTGTGCTCTAGCGCCCCCCAGGTTTTGGTTTGAGCCACTGCAGGCACGTGGCTGCATTTTTTAAATCAGAAGTGAATGTCTGTTCACTCGTTTATCAGTTTAATCGACACAGTTTAGACTAACTTGTGAAGTTTTAATCAATTCAGCCTTGGGATTTTTGACTGTCTGTACTTAGCCCTAGGGAATACAGGGGGAGAGAGTAATAGGCTAAGTACCTGCTAGCAGCTTGTTTTTGGTATCAGTAGAAGGTTTCTCAAGCTTATTCTTTGTCTGCAGAGCAATCATTTCATCCAAGTTTTCTGGAAAACAAAACAATTTCCAGTTATTCTCCAAAAGAAAATGAGAGTACCCACATTATACAGTCAGGCAAGACAAGGCTCAATTGCCTGTTGAGAAGAAAATTGTTAAGGAAGGAGTTAAAAATTCTTGTTTCTGAAAAAAACAAATGTAAAGGCAAATGATTACCAAGCTATAGAATGGATACATGATTAACTTTAAATAGAAAATCTTGAATATCTTCAAGTAAAAAGAAAGTATGATACTACATGATACCAAATGAGGCCAATATACATAAAAGACAGGGAGTGGAGGAAGATTTATTCAAAACTGAGCTTAATTTAAAACACAAATCTTTTTCATTTTTGATTCAATGAATGAAGTCACACTGCATCAGGCAGCTTCTTCTGCTGAAAACAATGGATGTATGTAATTAAAGATATATCTGATTCAAATGCTGCTTTTTCCTGGAAGGAGAATATTCTGTAGCAAATGCTTTTATAGAGTTATTGGCTAATTAAGTCCAGTTAAAAAGGTTTTACGCAGCATTTAAAGTAGAATAGATTTTTTTTTAAAGAAAAGGTTGACAGAAAACAAATTAAGTAGATAATGGTGGCACCTCTTGGGAACTGAATAACAATTCTTTCTAGTACCTGAAAATCTGTTGGGCTGAACTCCTGCCTCACAGAAAAGTCAAAGCAGAATTTCATCAGCATGCACAGTTTCTATGTAAGCAGGACACGCTAGTGAAGAAAAACAGCCCTTTTTCTGACACTGCAGTCACTGGCACAGCTACAAACATAGATGATAATGTAACCACCTATATTCTCATCTATATTGTGGAATTTGTGCAGACTTTGCCTGTTCTTTTGCTGTGCTTTTAAAAATATAATTAAACATAAATCCGAAATTCTGCATCTAGTTTGATTCGGAGATGTTCATCTTTCCTGCGCGGAAACAGACAAACCATTCAGTATCAGGAATGGTGGCTGTGGGCTGAAAGGAGTTTTATTGGACCAGTAAGAGCCTTAAATATTTTCCATCATGTTTTACTTATGAGGTAGTGAGAAAAACAAAGCTGATCATTTTACCCATCAGCTAAAAGCATCTTTTTCCAAGGGATAGATCTCTAGAACTGCAACTAAAAGGTTAGAATTTAAACAATCATATTTCACAGCAAATTACCAACCGCACTTCTGCCCTTCATCTGATGAAAAATAACATAATCCTGTATGATGGACAGAGCCATTTATATATTCACTGACATAAAATTAAAAATGAAAGCAGCTTTTCTATGGTGGATTTTGGATGTTTGCTGATTAAAAAAAAGGTTTATCCCATTGTAAACCTATTACATGAAATTATAATTAATACAATTTCTAATTTCCTTTGTAAATACATTTTCATTTATACCTCTCTCTAATATGATACTGTTATCTTGCTACCTGCCCTACACTAAGCAGGGTTGGGTTTAGTGAGTTGCTGGATCAGAAACACACAGAGGGGAAAAAAAGAAACAACCTGGTGTTGTTCGAAGTGGTATTGATTGATGCCTCAGTAATCACCTGACCCAGAGCTCACTGAGGTCAGTGCAGAGACTCCTTTTACGTCAATAGGCTATGAGTCAAGTGCTGTTTTCCACTCTTGAGTCTGCACTGCACCAGGACTTCAGTTTGGGTGCAGGGACTGCTGTGCTATAGACATTAGGATCTTTTAGATAAGATACAAATGTGAGGTCTTTAGCTTGTATTCCTTAAAAACAGCCTAGACATTAAAAAGAGAAAAGAAAAGTATATTTACCTTGTTTCTTTTCATAAAATCTAACCACGTAAATATAATATTTTTAAATTCCCTGGCAGTAAATGGGATAATGTATTCTCCCTTATTTCCTGAATTACAATGTTGTGAAGCATTCTGATCTCTTAAGAGCTTTGTTGGTTTAAGTATTAAAAAGAGCATGCTTAATTTTAAGCACAAGTTCTACTGAAATAAAAAGAATTATTCAAATATTTAAAATCAGGCATGTGCTTAAGTGTATTGATTGATTAAGGCCTCCAGTGCCTTCTGTACTCGCTCTCTGAAGTGGCTGCATTTCAGAGGCAGATGAAATTCTATTCCTTGTATTATGGAAAGACCAAGAATCTTCCTTGGTTAAAGTTAAAACTAGGCTCCATTAAGAGGCTGGTTTTCAACCTTTGTATAAATCATGTTAAAAATGATTGTTTCCAAATCTGAATGGCTTGGAAACGCAACAAAGAAAAATTAAAAGTACAAATTCTTCTTGAAACACTGACAGAGTATAGAACTTTTAATTTTCAAATCACCTAAGTGATTTAGGAACGCAGGCCCTGCTGAAAGTACTCCTAAGTCACTGAGGTGCTCCTGAAAACCCCATATTAAAACGTAATGTTTTTGTGTGCTAATGCAATATAACTTTAATTCATATATATCTTATGATTAGGACACAGTCTTGTTAAACATGCTGGACATGGAGAGTAGGGCTGTGCGAAAGGGCGCCATTCCATTCTGACTTGTGTTTTGACGTTTTGATGGAACAGCGTTTCGTTTTAAATTTCATTTTGATTCAAAACTGCTGTTCCATTTTGTTTCACTGTTTCAACACTGTTTTGATCTTTCACCCATAGGCTATAATGAGGAAGCTCAGAACAGCCTATAAACTAGCTTGATTTGGATGAAACCTGCAGAAATGGTAGCCCATTCTGAGGGCATCACGTCTGCCAAGTGTCAAGGAGATAGGTGCAGGGCTTTTGGACAAACTGCACCTCAAAGTCTTGAAAGCAAAACTCATGTCACATGTATGTGTTAAGCCACAGTGGGGTCAAAACTGCAGGCTTGCTAGCCCCTGCTAAAGCCACAAAGCCTGCCAAGTTTCAAGGAGATAGGTGTAGGGGTTCTGGGAAAACTGCACCTCAAGCTGCAGACAAGCAAAACTCATGACATGGGTGACACTGCGTGTTAAGGCGCAGCAGGGTGAAAGCTGCAGGCCTGCTAGCTTGTGCTGTGGCCACAAAGCCTGCCAGCTGTCAAGGAGGTAGGTGCAGGGGGAGTCTGGGTTCTGGGGCCCTGCACCTCTACCTGCTGACAGGCAAAACAATGCTGCTTTTTATGCAGTTTTTCCATCCCTCCCCCAGAGCACTGGGACTGGAAGGCACCTCAGGAAAGGGTGACAGTCACTGGCCAGCTACACAGTCAATAATGAGAGCACTCCTTCCCCTCCCTTCTCCCCCGCCTCTCCTCACTTCAGTTTCTGTTTCCCTGCAGGCAACCCCAGCTTGAGCATTGAAACTCGAAACTTTTCAAAACTTTTCGACTTGCCTCGTTTCATTTTGAGGCTCTTTCAAAGCTCTCTGTTTCATTTTGATTTTGCTGTTTTGAGCTCAAAGTGAGTTGAAACAGTGTCAAAATGAAACTGTTGGCAAAATTTTGCACGTCCCTAATAGACAGCAGTTGTCTAGCTTATTAGTGGTATATGTACAATACCCATATTTATTTATACATTATGCATAAAATAGCAGTGTTTCGCAGTAACAAATCAGGGTTCCTCACTGAAGCCAAACAACAGGATATGATGATGGATAAAAACTGATGTGTAATCTGTGAGATCTCAGAAGTAAATGTTGACAATGGTATACGCAAACCCTTTCAACAGGGAATGCTTGTTATAGGAACAAACATAAAAAGCATAGTTAACTGTATGCACAGTAATATAAAGATTTAGCAAGCTATTGCACTCTAGCTATGCAAACCCATTAATGTTAGTGGAGATTGCGTTGGCACCCCTTTGCACACAGCAGCAATAAAGTTATGCTGAGAGTCCATATTGTTTTTTTAAATCTGATTTAGAACCTACTAATTGTCAGATTAAAACCCCCTAACAGCTGACACAATTTTAAAGCATGTTTGTACTAGCGCTTCCACTAGATGTGGCTGGGCCATGGTTGAACAATGTTTGCTTTGAGTTATACTAATGGAGTGAGTCATCTCTGGAGTTGAGATGCGCGTGGCCAGTAGCTAAGCAACTGAATGTCCTATTTGGTGGGTTAACAAGATCTGATTATCTGGTCTGGTTTCCTTAGCAACCTAACTTTGTCATGGGAAGAATTCATAAAGGTTAGGATCTTTTATCAGCCTGGCCACTTATTTGTAAGGGTATTAATCAGAATAAGAAAATAAGAGCTGATGGAAGTGACCCATGGTGGTAAACAGGCCATCCCACTGGCTGAAGACTTTCAGAAGACTTTTACCTGTCCCAGTGGTGGTGTTGTCTTATGGTTAGATCCACATCTGAGACACTTTGACTGTTTCATCTTTCCCTAGTAACTTGCTTCTTGAGCTTGGGTGCGTCAGCCCTTCGCTTTTCAGATTTGCCTCTGATTTGGGGTATAGTTCATAGTTTGTAGGGTTGGAAGGGACCTGAGCAGATCATCTAGTCCA
>NW_017728911.1:20447052-20452253 GCF_001723895.1 Crocodylus porosus
GGGCCTGAGGACTGAGCCCTGCAGGACCCCACTGCCCACATCTCTCCAGGTCGAAAATGACCCATCCACTACCACTCTCTGGTGCGACCTTCCACCCAGTTGGCGACCCATTTGACTGTGATTTAAGAAGTCAGTTCTTCAAAGATGTGAAGATTCAGCATTTCAGAAAATCAGGACCAAAATTTCTTGTGTTGGACATCTAAAACTGAGGCATGTAAGATCAGAAGCAGCTTTAAAAATACTAGCTTTACCTCTTCCCAGTTTCTCAGCTGCATAAGTGCGAATAATACTAATCAAGTTTTGTGAAGTCCTTTAAATACTTGGGTAGACAGTGTAGCATGAGAATAAATTACTAGTAATTAAATGGCTGCAGGCTTATTAGAAGGGCAGTGAGTGATCTGCCCATACTAATATTTAGCTAACCATATAAGGAAGTGCAAACCCGTAATCTTTCTACATGTATACAGATATTTCATGCTGGTTTCTGGATTCCTGTATCACTTCCTGGAAAGATGTGTTTTCTCTGCATAATCAATGAGTGCCTAAGAAGCACTTTTGCATTCTCTCCTTGTTCACTTGTCAAGTTGACTGAAGCCACTAATTTGTGGCACTAAATAACACTTCTGCAAAAGACTTGTTCAATCTTTTGTTTCCTATACAGGCTGAGTTTATTAAAACCAAAACAGTGCTGATTATGATGCTTGAAATCAATCATAGCTACAGCTACCAACACTGGTTTTGCATCCTACTGCACGCATCAAACTAAGAGCTTTGTTCTGCTGGTTCCCTGTACATTGATGTATATGTCAAAGGCACCCTAAAAAGCATAGCTCAGCCAGGGCTTTCTACTTCCTGCAAGTGATCCCAGAGATCTTTCATAGTCTTTTCATCTGCCACAAGAGTGTGATTCTGTTCAGCATTTGCTTGTGTATTGCCTTGTGTATATATGATTCATTGTTCTTTCCAGCATGGAATTTTAGACCTGCCTAATTCTTTGGGCCAAATTCTGCTCTCTGTTACAAGCTCAAGAAAGTGTTGACAGCAATAGATTTTCACCAATGGAGCTGAAAGCAGAGTTTGGATCTTAGTCAGCCTTCAGATATTTCTAAGCCTATATGGATTAAAAGAGGTTAGCTGAACATCATGTACTGCTAAGAACAGTAAAAGCCTTTCAACATGGAAATAAGGCTCAGTCATAGAATGGAGCACACTAGCTTTGCTGAGAGATGATTCATTCTAGCTCACAGCCAGAAGAAAGATATCAACACTGATGCTCCTGGGCCCGTTCGTGTCATTTGATCCTACTGACCATGGCACTCTGCTCTCCTACCCAAGGTAGCAGCACCAGAATGGCTCGCATCTTTGTTCAGGATACTCTCACACAGCTGTGAGAGGTAACGTCTCCTCTGCTCTGCAGCACTCACCTGTTGGGTGCCAATTCTGTCCCTGTCACCCAGTCAGTGGAGGCACTATTATCTCCTGCTGCCAACACAGGCAGCAGCCTACATCTTCTTCATTTCTACTACACAGCACATTTGCCAACTACCCTGTTCATCATGATCAGCACCTTGATGTAGCTTGGCTGGTGCTCTCCCTGGTCACTGACTAAATCCACAGTACTAAGATTCTTCTAGACTCCCCAGTGCTGCCTGACCTTCAAATTGTTACAGCTATTTAGGAGAAGGGGGGAAAAGAGCCTATTTTGGTGTTGCTTTTATCTCACTGGCCAGAAGACCGACATTTTTGTGTGAAGATATAACAAAGGAGTGTCATGTCTTTGTGACTTCCAGGGTATGTGCATATAGACACCCGTAGAATTGGCCACAAGTAGCAAGGAGAATGCCTGTCTTTTCAAGATGATAACCTCCTCTGGCAGGTCCATTCTACAAGAGCTATGGAGCTGTCAATCTCAAGACAGATGCTTGTAAGAGCAGGAGACAGGACTTCCTAAAAAAACATATGCCAATACCTAAAATCCGTAAATTACATGGCCAGCAAAATTCAACCCACAGGCTGGTGAATGGGTGTCTTAATCCTTCTTACTGCTAAAGATGTGTCAGAAATACAGGAACCTAGGAACTGTTGTCCCTAAGCAATTAGTATAGTTGGCTTATAGCCTGGAGTCTGAAATTTTATATTCCTTAGAATTTTTTTACTTAGCTATATAAAGTCCCCATTTATCTTACAAATATTAGATCCTTTTCTGAATCCCACTAACTTTTTGGCTTCAATGATTTTCTATTGCAGCAAGTTTCACAAGTTAATTATATACAATATATATTGATTAAGATGGAGATTAAGAGAAAAAACACAGGATGAGTAATGAGCTAGTTAAAAGGAAGATGGCAATGGGTAACCATTAAGGCTATGCAAAGCTTTGGTTGCTGATTCAATTCGGAGATTTTGCCCAATTCAGCATCTGAATCTCCAAATTTGAATTGAATCAGGACACCCATTAATCTCTCCAAATCAAATTGGAAGCCTCTGATTCGACGATTTGGACATAGGCACAGGTTTAAGTTTTTGTCTACATACCTCAAGGTACCAGGTGGCTTGCGAATGCTGAGTTGGTGGGCGGATGGAGCATCCCAGAGGAGTGCTGGGAGGGGTGGGGGGTCCCCAGTATGCTTGCTGGTGGAGCCGGAAATGGACCAGAAGTACTTCAGATCCACTTCCAGGTCTGCCATGGAGCATGCGTGGGACCCTCTTCCCCTGCCCCCTGGCTCGGTGACTGGCTCCTCCTTGGTCTGGGGGGGGCACCCAGTGTCCTCCCACAGCTGATTGCTGAGCCGGGGGGAGGGTGTGGGGAGGTCCACTGCTGAGCATGTGGGGGGCACCCACCCCCTGCGCTCCTGTGGGATGCTCCATCCACCTCAGCATCGCAGAATTCAGAGCCACACTTGGTACCTTAAGGTACCAAATCGCTGATTCTTTGGATCAGAATTGAATCTTCAGATTTGGATTTGGCTGAATCGAACTGGGACAGTGAAATGAATCAGCAAATTGAATCACTGTCCCCCGAATTGGGCTGAATCCGAACTGAATACGGCCCACTTTGTACACCCCTAGTAACCATGTTGAAAGTGAAAGTATTGGGCTGCAAGGAAGTTATAAGCGCAGTTTCTTAAGGATTGAATTTGGGACTGATTTAATTTTGTGTTTGCTGTAAAAACTGGCACAAAGTGTGCTAATGATGATAGTTTCTGAGGACTTTGAGAAGCATTGTCACTATAGGGAAGTTCATGAAATCATACAAGAGTTACTGCATGAGTTTGAGGACTCAGATAACAGACATGATAAGATTCAGTAACACAGAGTATATGCATTTAGGAACTAGTATCAAAAGCTTCTGCTCTTAGCTGAAACTCATTTCCAGTTAGAAATGACTGAAGAAGGACCAAGGTTTACTAGTTTATCAAAAGAAGCCACCAAGAAAAATGTGGTCCTAATATGTCAGTCAAGGCAGTGCTTGGGAAGTACATTGCCATTGTCTGAAACAATGGTGCGACTTCATCTGAAATACTATATCATCCTGGTAATCCGTGTTCAAGAACGATCAATTCAAACTGGAACAGGTGCACAAAAGGCTTGTTAGGGTGATCTGTGCAAGACTGCAAGACCTTGGCTTGCTTAGCCTAGCAAAGTGAAGGCTGAGATGACTTCTCTCTAAAAATACATCAAGAGAATAGATGCCTGAGTAAGAGATGAGCTATTTAAGCTAATGGGTATTGATGGTTAAAAAAGAAGTGGGTACAAATTGGCTGTGAATTTCAGGTGGAATTTACAGGTAGGTTTCCATTCAGCAAAACGGTGAGGTTCTGTAAATAGCCTTCTAATTAGTGTAGTGAGGACAAAAGTCTAGCTGCTTCTAAAATAATTGGTTTCTGACAGGGATTATATGTGGTGGTGACTGCTCCAGAGGGCCACACTTGATGACTGAGGAGTCCTATCTTCCTATAGTTCCCATGTCCATCTCAATGTCTCTGGTTTTAAACTGTATTGAACTAATCCGTCAAAATATGCACATAAATCATGTTAGTTACTGGCTAAAGCCCATAAATAAAATATGAAGACACATCACTAAAGAAGTATTGAGAATCTCAAGCAAAGTAAAAAAGAAAAAAGAAAAAGAAAAAAAAAGTCTACTTAGTGCTTAAACTCTGTGAGCTGTGTATTCTTCCCTACCTATTCCCCAGCAGGGTATTGTGTGTGTGCAGGTGCAGTGTTCTCCTATAGGAGCTTCCTTGTGGACTGAGTGGTGTTACAGCTGAGTGCTTCCAGCCACAATGGATGTTGTTTTATCACTCCCCAAGGTTTGGTGGCATCAGTGGAGGAGGGAGGCAAGCGGATCTGGCAGGCCTCAGCTGCAGCCTCACACCTTGCTGCTTTAGGAATTGGAAGGAGAGGATGCTTTCGGAGGAACAGCACAGTTAAAGCTTTGATCTGTGGAGGGAGAGGATGTGGCCAGGTTTCTGTTTCTCCTTTTGTTCCAAATCAGGCTAACCCCTCCTAAGTAGCTAGATGCTGCTCCTCCCAGAGTATTTTAAAACCATCACTGGGGTTTGCCAGATGGAAAACCTTGCCAGGGCAGTGCGATGTGATTTTTCCTCCTTTCCCTACCCAGCTCCTTCCCAGGTACTATTCAGGATACTTGTGCACCATATTAATTAACATTTTGATAACATGTATCTTGCAAAGTACACTGAACATGGCAGCAGCCATCCAAACTCTCCCAGCTCAGGGCAGTGAACAAACTTCATTTTCAAACTTTAGGTAAGTGGCCACCCTAGTCCTGAACCAACAATTACAGCCTCAACATTCAACTATGAATAAGTAGACTCATAAGGAAAGCTTTTATACTGAGCTATTAAATAAAACCGAATGGCTAAGATTGCCTTCCCTATAAACAAAGAAAAGCCAGATGATAGGATGCCACAGAGGACAGGCTGCAAAGCCTGGGCTTTCAGGAATTGGAAAAACAAATTTTTGTGTTGGAAGAAAATGAATGAGGAAGTCTGAAATGTCTAAAAACAGATCCAGTAGGGAGAGCAGAAAGGAGACAACAATGGAAAATGAAAGGAACTAAGGAAACTACAAATTCAATAGGAGGGCTCTCTAAGACAAAGGAATGTAGTATGCTCCTTTTAGTTCAGACTTCACCTGAGATTTGGAGAGATGCAGGAGTTGGGAGAGGAGGGAGT
>NW_017728911.1:20452353-20473509 GCF_001723895.1 Crocodylus porosus
GCAATGACACCAGCCAATTCCCTCAGCACCCGCGGATGAAGGTCATCCGGGCCCGCTGACTTGGGTACATCTAAGCCCTCCAGCTAATCCTTAACTAGGTCTGAACTAACGGTCGGGGGACTTGCATCCTTCCTGGGCCTCTCTACGCTATCACCCTAGAGCACCCCATTATATCCACTATAATAAATGGCAAATCTCTTTTTTAAATGTAACCACTATTATTTGGCTGGCTGCAAAGGGCCTTCCTTATTTTTCTGTGACTGCCACTGCCTTTCTTTTGAATCAGATCTAATCAACTCTGAATTGGCGGCATGAGTTAAAGACTAGTGAATGTGATGGGAAGAGCTCATGTAACATAAACACTTACGAGGGCAGAAGTGTGAAAGTTGTAGGAAAAGAAATAACTGGCAGGAGGGTGTAACAAGGTGCAAGAGAATGGTTTTCTCAAGGTCGCCTGCCTTATTTCATACCTTCTTACGCCTTGCTGCCACATCCCTCCTGTCTGCACAGAACTTGCACTCACCTACCAAAATGCATCTTACTCTACCCCATATATCTCCTCTATATGTGGTCCATTACGTCTGCAGTGCTCCTGATTTCCACTGGCCTGAGGCACTGGTATTGTGAGAGCCTTACAAACCAGATCCTCCTCAGAAAGTGCAGGGTATCAATGCCACACTGGTTCATGTAAAAAGGTGAGCGGTAAAGGTGTATAAAGCCATCTGAAATTAAATAACTACCACTAGTAGCAGTGTGCATCAGTTGACAGGTAAAATATTGTGTAACGAGTGAAATCATCAAAAGGAAATGTAAACAGGAAAAATGATTAAAGATTTTAATGTATATGAATCAAGTCTGTAGCAGCAGGAAAAAGTTCCTAGAAAAAAAGTCATGTGCCAGATAGAAGCACAGTACATTAATGGCCTTCTGCACTCATCCTTTTCAGCACCTGTCAGTCCCTAAAAGGGTATCCAAGAGCAAGGAAAAGCTCCACATGGCACTGTCATCTCCTGGAGCCACCAGCATGGGCTGAATGATGCTTTCACTTGCTCTTCCTAGATCAAGAAGCTTGTATCGGGGAGATTCACTTGGCAAGTGAGAGGCCATAGTTAATGGCAAAGAGCATGATGCTGCTTTGTCTGTACAATAGCCTGGTTTCTCCATTTGGGCCAATCCTTCTTCCATTGCAGTTGATGGAACTATTGCTATTGATTCAATGGGAAAAAATTTGTGCCCAGTGCTTAACATGGCTGTCTTATGAGCTCTGCATGGGCTATGCATTGCTCAGCCATATCTTCTGGGCTCTGGCCTGAATTTGGGCAATGTGGAGCTGTTCTCCACCAAAAGTGAGCTAGGGGGGATATTATGCTCCCAGCAGGAGATACAGATACAAACACCTACCACAACAACTAAGAATTTGGGAAGTTGCTGAGACCAGCACAGAGAAAGTCTGTGGGATCACTGGGCACTTCCCCCAGGGGCTGTGGGCTTGACAGCTCCACAACCCTTCACCTGTTTGAAGGTGAAACTCAATGAAACTTCCCTTTATCCATGAGATTTTCTGCAGGGAATGCAGTTGGGCTCAAAGGTGGCATTACAGTGAAGTAATAGTTGCAGGGAAGGCCAAACTAATTAAAAAACTTTTTGGTGCATTCCTCCAGATAGTGGCTTGTAGGAAAGGTACATGCCTCCCTACAAGCCACCTACCCACTGCTGGCATCTCACTTTGTTTAGAACCCGTCTCTGAAGTGCCCATGTGACAAGGGGAAGAAGAGATGCATGGAGACATCTGTTCATGTCCAGTTCCAACCAATCTCCTACTCAGCTGTGGAAGAGCTAGAGAATTGGATAGTGATTCAGACTCAAAAGAAGGAGGTGTGAGAGGTGGCTCTGGCTTACAGTCAAAGGAAGGAGGTGGCTCTGACTCAAGTGCTCTGCATAGTGATGACATGGGTTTGCCTTTATTATTTATTATCTCTCTCTGGCCAACTACTGAAGAAATCTTTGAATGCAAACTGGCCGAGCACGTTACAGTTCTATATGATCAGTCCTAAATCGCCATGGTATGCTACTTGCTTAACTCAGAGCAGTTTCGGAGGTGAATTCACCAGAGACTGCTAATCCAGAAAAGATTCAAATAGATTTTCCTTCTCACTGCATGGCTTTCATCTCTTCTCCTTGTCACATTTCTATTTTCCCTCTTTGAAGCTTGAGTAACTGTGCAGCACGCTGATGACAAAGCGTTTGGTCAAAGCCAGTTGGCCACCCAGGCCCTAGCCAAATATATGGAATTACAGAAGAGGCAACCTGCCCAAACATAAGACCTTGTTTTCCTATTCTCCTCTTGGATCCCCATTCTCAGTCTCTCTCTCCTTCTAATTTTTCCTTTGTCTTTTATCAGTCTCTACCTTATACACCCTGACATTTCCCATTCTCTGGACCAGGACCACGGAGCATAATTTGACCAATTCAGGATTTTGTGGCCTAGAGTAATAGGGTCCCTGACTTTTTTTCCATCAGCCAATTCAACTCCTTTGGTCATGTCCAATGCACAACAAACTGTTGGTGCAGGTGGGCAACAGGTGACTACGGGGTGGAAGGAAATGTTTCATGTAGCTCTCTGTTCCCATCATCCATCATTTTGGTGCCATCCTCCCTGCCATATTGTACATAAAAGGAGATAACGAGGGTTTTAATTTGTACATGAAGAAGCAATGATCCACCCAGATCATCACCGGCAATGAAACACAAAACCTCCAGCATCAAATTGTGGACCACTATCTCTTGAGCTAAAGGAGTAACTCCATTATTGGTTGCAGTAGTATGCTCTTATGTGCTGTACAGTAGCCACTAGAAGGGAATATGATACATGAAAACAGCACAACACTCAACCTACACTTTTGGGCACACAGGGTAATTTACCCTCCAGAGTAGGCCAGAGAGGATATTCTTGCTATTGTCCTATCCCAACTAATGCTATGTCAGCAGGTAAAATGCAACTCATATTGCAAAGAGTGCAAGTTAAGCATTTAGCACCACCAGGAAATCCTATATGTCCTGGTACCTTTTAAGAACTTGTCCATTTGCTCCTAAAACACTGTCTGTGCTACATATCACCAAGATGCAATATTAATTCAAATATTTTCCAGTATAATATAAAGGTTCTAATTATTTGAGGCATTTTATTTGCAGTGTGGTAAATCATTATAATTCATAAACAACTAGATGTTTGAGAACCACTCTATTTCAGGCTCCAAAGTGGATTCTTCACTTGGTATTTATTAAAACTCTGATTTTTGTACACTAAATACAAATAGAATTTAATTAGGGAGACAGTGGGATGCTAAAGAAATCCTCACTCAGGCAACCAAAAAGAAAGGAAATCCCAGCCTCACAGCCAACTCCAATAAATCTGTATCAGCTTTGGACCCAAAGATCAATGCAACCCTTTAAAACACAACAGGTCTCCTATATGAAAATACCCTTTCTCCTTACAGTTAGCTGGAGTGATAATCAGGGGAAAACCTGGACAGCTATTCTGCACACTGGAGAGGAGACTGGCTCAGCAGACAACTAAACTCCTTGCTTCTATAGTTCAGCCCAAATGTTCCTATATATTTAGCCTGTCATTATATAGAGATGCGTCACACATGAGACAACAGGCTGCCAAAGAGAAAGAGAAACTCCATCATAGGTCTATTCAGTGGACAAGAAGGAGAAAGGAAATGTAAATGATGCTATTCAAACACCTCTAGCAAAATGACTACACAGTTAATATGTATACACTCCAGTGTTTTCCTGATCCTCTGCTTAAGTTTGTGCCAATTTTATCCCTGACTTGAAAAGATAAGCATACACCCACCCCCACAGACATCTTGCGGGATTCGGGCTTTTAATCTCCACAGAACATCCACAATTTGCTAGGTGTTAACTAGAAAACTTAAGTTCAAAGCAGGAACATCATCAACAATGTGTCTGATTCAGTGCAAAATATCTCAGCTTCCCCAATTTGAAGGGCTCTTGCTACTTTTGTGCTGTTCAGAACTGGATGGATTCTATGACTGCAATTTTCAAAACAGAGCTTAGATACTTATCTGCCGTTCATTTTCATAGAAAACCATAGGTCCAAAAGCTAAAGACTACTCTTAAATTCTCACAAGGTGTATTTGTACAGGGATGGGCAGTTATCTCCCTAGTTTTTTTGCTCATTAGCTGCTGAGGGATATCAAGTGTGCAGAATAGCTGTTTGCCCCCTTGCAACCATGCACCCCTTTCATCCCAAATTCTAGATCTGTCTACTTAGAAACTCTCTCCCCCAACCAATGAAAGTGGATCTCCTGTAAGGGCCAGAGATTACTATTAGAAACATATGCACGCTTCCAGGAATTTTACTAAGCCTAGGCATCAAAGCCGTACATAGAACCAAATTGACCCTTTTCTCCTGATGTCATTTATACCCATTTTTGGTTGTAGAAATTTCTGTTAAAACAACTTCCAATATTCACAGGTCAGGGGGAATCACCAAAAGGAAATGCTAATGTTTCCTAGGAGTCTCTCTGGAAACATATTACAGCTCTTTCATTCTGCTCAAGAATTTCCCCCTAACATGTCAAAAGAGGGCATCAATAGTTAAAGAGCAGAGAATGATGGGAGATAGTTGGTATTCTGCCAACAGCAGTTGCCTAGTAGGATGTGTTTTGGATGAATGCACATTTAACCTCAGTTTGTTCCAGGCTCTCTTTAATGCTTCCAGAATTGTGCTTTTTGAAACATGTTCTATACGTGCAGCGTGCATTCCTGCTTTTATACGTATACAGTTTCTAGCTACTTGGCTTCTATGCTATGGATTATATTTGTCACATTATGAGTCTTTTAATATATACTAATAGTTTTATGTTTTTAACAATCAGTTTTGCTTTTCATTTTACACATATGCGTTTTCCCTGCACTGTGTTTTAGACAGATCCCGTGCACGTAGGGCTAAACCTAATAACATCATTCACTGCAGCAGCAAGACATTTTCCCTTGAAGTAGGATACAGTGATGATGACATAATGCTGTGGTTTCAAATCCCAAACCAGCTGTTACTAGTATATGCATTCAAATGTACTGCCTCTATGTCCATGTGAGAGGCACAAAAGCTTGTGACTGATTTAATAAATGATTTATTATTTTGAATATATAATTCAGGGATACAGCTTCCACATGGCTTCGACCAGAAAGCAGACAAAAAGAATGTATGCAGCTTAACGCTCTGGTAACACAGGGCAAACCTAGTTCTGTGTGCCCAGATACTCTAAGTATTTTCCTCTTGCGCCAAGCAACAAGGGAATTCCATGCTGTTTGCTAATGTTGGCTCTTTTAAAAAAATAAAGGCAATTTTTCTTTTTTCTGGCTTTGTATATATACATACACCTACACACACACAGATATACAGATATCCAATTATATATCAAAATAAAAGCATTTGTAACATTTAGAATAACAATGAATAAGCTACCTTGTTTACTGATACTATATTGAGCTGATATACTCATATGTTTTCTATCCTTGAACTCTTGAGACTATTAGCTCAATATATGGAGGTCAGATTTAAAGTCATTTCTCAACAGTAAATCTAAAAAAAGATTACCACAGAAGCAACTTGAGACCTATGAAAGAGCCTTTTCCACTACAGTAAGTTGCTTTGATGGATTACAAAAATCAAGTCTAAAAATTTCTCTCCTATAAATCACAGGTTTGCAAAGCATAATCTGGCTACATCATCAGTTGCAAGATGTATTTTAAATCCTAGCCAAATCAAAAGCAAAAATCAAAAGCAAAAATTCTTCACTTAATTCCTGTTCTCTCTGCACTGTCTCATCATGGCAATTTGTTTCCAGGACTGAAGTATTTATTTACACAAAGTAAAGCCAATTTGAACAAACGTCCAAAATATTAATAGGCTAAATGCATCCCTAGCGTAATTTCACTGACTTCATGGTTGTTCCATCAGGAGATATATTTAGCCCATCATATTTTGTCATGACACTGTTTAGAAAAGCAATGCCTGCTCTACCCATAATATATCTACTTGGGAGAACAATAGTGAAACCTGAGGCTTACAATCAATCACTATATGTAGCACTTTTCACACATGCACAGAGACAGTGTACTAACAGACACAGTAACAAACCAAGTTGTCCAAAAACGTGACTCTCATAAAAACCAACAGAATGGAGGGCCAGGCTTTTCCAAGGATATAAATTAATTAGAGTGGAAAAGTAACTGTTTTGTATTTACATCATGAGTTATGGAACCTTCTGTAGCCAGGGTATGAATAATGAAATCGTGCATTCACAGTAGGATCAATTTATCAGGCCTCTACAGCTGCGGACTCCATGAAAGGTCATTACCAGTTCTGGCACCATAACTGTTGGCTTAGAAAGGGTATTTAAAGGTTTGCATTCTGCGAATTGGCTTATAGGTATATATATACACATTATAAGGGTTCAAGATGGGCAGCAGGGGTTAATTAATTTCTAAAGAGCTTAGGTCTCTCAGTCATACAATTTCTCTGGCTCTGGAAGCAGACAGATTGTCTAACACAACAAGGCCAATGAATGAACACACACCCTGGGAAAGAGGAAGATAGGTACCATAGTGTTCCATAACACGAGATAAAGTGACAGCAGGAACAAAGCCCGAGAGTGGCCCATCCCCAAGTCCCACTTTTGGGGAAACAGACCAAATTAGGAGAAGGCCTGGAAGGCTACATGGACATGTGACCACAAGATGAAGAGTTATCAGGAGTCATCAGGAAGAAAGGAGAAACCAAAAGCAGAGACTTGAGAGTAACAAAGGGTCCCTCCCTTTGTCCTGTCCCTCCTCATTGGTCCCTCTCTTTGTCTTGTCCCTTTCTTCCTCCCTGTTCCTTGGGAAGGGTCCCTGAAGCCACCATGGAGGGCACATGACCGTCTCCTACATCCCACAACCTCCAGATTGCTGACAGCCCTGGAACATCTGACACTTAAGAAAGAGCCTCAGAGTAGAGATGGCGTCCTGGCCAGATGTACTTTAATGACAGCCCTAGGATTTGGTAGATATATAGAATTGCTTGATTGTATGCATTGTTTCTTTTCTGTTATCACTGTGTATCAATACATTTGCCTATTATCGAATGGAAAGGTTGTGGTTGGTCTGAGGGTGGGTCCTGGGCGAGGTGGGTCCCGCCCAGCCAACAATACCTTCCAGCCAACAATAACAAGCAGCTTTTTAAAACCAAATGGTCATCCTGATATATAAAACCATGTCAGGAATAGCTGAGTAAATGACAGAGTTGCAGAGAGCTTATGCAGAGGAGTGACCCCCCTTTAGCCACGGCTGCTCAGCTACAGTAAATTTGATTATTTATTGTGAAAGAAGGGAAGTGTATGCAGGGAAGTTTAGCTTATTTAAAGCTTTCACTTAAGAAAATAACAACAATGATTAAGTTTGCATGACAAGCAGAAAGGAACTCTAAGAGCTAACAGCCTCTGAGGCAAGACCTAATGTCACCATGCAACAATCTCTACAGCTGCTGGTAGTCTTACTTGATAGATATTAGGCCATCTCTGTTATAGGTGTTTGTAAATGGCAGACTAATCATGCTGGTATGTGGGAAAATGCATGGGGCTGATCTGTCAGTTTATTACTGGAGTAAATCACTCGTTTTATTCTGTTTTAAGGCCATTGAAATAACAGAACTATAAAATGGACTAAAAGAGTGGTGAATTATCCTCTAAACATACATCTGATAGGGAACTCTTCATTTCAAAAGACATAAATAATGAAACATTAGGGAATTCCACATTATTAAAAAGACCAAACATGGAATGCTGCTTTGTCATTTTGATTGATCAAACCTAAAACAGGATTGAAAAAAAATCAAGCAAGATGACATTATAATTATCACTGTTAGTAGATGAAGAACATAGGATGAATAATATTATCATATAAAGTGTGTGCTCTCACCAAGGTAGGAAACACCTTCTTCTGGTGTGATTGTTCCGTACTTAACCATCATCTTCACAAAATCAATCAGTGTCTTCATGATAGTTATCAGGGTTTCTTTTTCTTTTGCCTCTGTCTCTGCATCAAGGTACAAAACAAATTACACTCAGAACTCCAAGAGATTGTGTCCCATAAAACCCTTTGTGTTAAATTCATGTATAAAGTCACAGGTTGTTGGTGGCTTAGTGGAGAAGGAAGCTGTTGTTTGTTCCCCTGAGAATGGCACTTTCAAAGCTGCTGTGCTCCTTCATTTTAAGAAGCTTTCTATTTGGGTACGCATTCACCAAACAAAACCAGGATGAGATGTTGTTTAGCGGTTTCTCTCTCTTGATATTTTACTTCCCCTTTAAACCATTTGGGACCTTGTGTCACTCTCTTGTTTTTAAGTTATTCTGTTTTTATTATTGTAAGCTGACCCAAGTCTTTGTTGGGAAAAGTACCGTATAAATCAAATAATAATAATAGATATTGTGGACATAAATATTCAGGAAATCTATTCAGGCCTATCTGCTGCTGGCTTTACAAACCTTTGAGCCACATAGCTTAGAGGTTTTTCTGAAGAGATACTCACACTTAAAAGATGTCATTATCTCTATATCTTATCCTTATTACCTTTTAAAGCCCCAATCTGTGTTTTAATTTAGGTAAGGCTGGAGTGTTTTTGTAGCAACGGTGGTCCAGGATATATGAGAAGCAATGTTTTTTTTATGGTATCTTTTATTGGACCAACTGTACTGTATAGCTGGGAGAGATGTTAGACAATGTTTCAGGCACAAAGTACCTGATATCACCAAAACACCCTTGCTTTTAACTGAGGGCTCAGCAAACACACCTCCCCAACATTCAACTTGGAAGGATGAGGTACTCTTGCCAGGAGACACAGTGGACTCTGCAGCATGGATTAAACTTTTGGTTTGGACTGACATGGTAATAATATTTGACATTTAGAACAGCCTTTTTTTAATTAAGATATTTAGGTACCTAATTTCCATTGATTTTATCAGGATTTTGATACCCAAACACCTTAAAAATGTGAGCCTAAACTGTTATCTAAAACTTTTTATCAGGATCTCAAAACACTTTACAAAGTAGAGCAAGAATAATTTCCTCCATTTATGCATGAGGGTTTTATACCCTGTGCCCAGTGCTCTGTAGCGTGTCCCTGCTCATTCACTTGTGCCAAATGAGGCAGTGAAGCTGCTCAGGGGAAGCTTTCCCTGCTGCTTCTTGTAAGATCTTGGTCTCTGGAGTGCTTATGAGTGGTGGCAGGGAAAGCCCCCAGTGGCAGTCCCACAGCCTCATTTCCAGGTTTAGCATGTATCAGTGGCAGGGGCAGCAAGTGGGATGTTCTTCAGAACAAAGTCCCCTAGGAGCATTAGGATCATGTCTTAGACACAGTAATGAAGTGACTTCCCAATGGTCCAACAGCAGACCAGTGGCAGAGCTGGGAATAGAGACCAGGATTCCTGACTTCCAGACTACCGTACTTCCCTCTCCTCTGACCTCTGTCTTCTTATTTGTCATTAAAGCATCTGTTGCATTACGGATATGACACTCTGCCTGCACTGGCAAGATAGCTCAGACACCTGGCTAGGCATCAATTCTCTGCTCTCCTTGACCTTGCATGTTAAGACCCTAAATAGTCAGCCTGGGAAAGAGTGAGTTAAATGATTTTAACACTTCATAGTCTATTAGTTTAGTTACATTTACTGGTATTGATCCACTCCTTCAAGATGGATCTTCAGGGATAATCATACTTGTATCCTGAGGGAACAGTTTAACACAAGAACTATGCAACACTTAGGCCCTTGAAATAGGAATAGTCACCTATGCATGGATGAATTTCAACATTGGTGAGTAGCTCTGAGAACTGATGTCAGTTTAGATATACATATATTATCATTTATTGATATATCTACTCTATGTTTTTCTCAAGCAGAGACTAAAATCAATTGCCCGCTGTCGCAGGCCACTCAGGCGCTCTGTGACTGGGAGCAGAAGCGGCTCGGGAGAGACCCCTAGTGTTGGGGAGAGGGAAGCGCAGCTGCCAGTCATCGGGACTGCCCAGGTGCTGGTTGCCCTAGCAACCGGGGAAATCTAGGAACAGGAAGGGGCGGAGCTTAGCTCTTCTTCAGCCCAGGCAGAAGGCTAGGAGGGCAGTTCCCCTCCGGCTGCTGCCGAGGGAGGAGGAACTCAGCCAGAACAAAGGGGAGAACTCTGATGGCTGGAATAGCCCTGGGCTTTCTGCTAGGGTGAGATGTATACCCTGACCAGAACGGTCAAGCTGCTATGTTGTGGCTCGGGGTTTTGTGTTTTGTGTTATAGCCGGTTGGCTTATGGTTTGTGTTTGTTTGTATGGTACCAGAGGACTGGGTGAGGCTGTAGGGGTGAGAGGAGGCCTCACGGGAACGCCCCAGTAATCTGGGGGTTCCTGGTGCCCTGTGGGGTACAGTGAGTGGTGCCGGGTAGGCATAGCTGTTTGTGCCGGTGTGGCGCGGTGTTGAGGGGTATTGACCCCAGCCCTGTGGGGCGGCTGCATGGAGAGAAGCCCCAGGAAGGGGCAGGGTGCATTGGCCCAGCCCCAGAGCTGGGGGGCAGCAACGAGCCCCGGAGCTGGGGGGCAGCGATGAGCCCCGAGAGTGAGACGGGGCGGCGAGGGCCCCGAGAGTGAGACGGGACGGTGTGGAGCCCCAAGGACAGACGAAGGGCGGAGACATAATAACATGGCCCAAGTTAGATCATACAGACACCATCTGCGAGGCTTGGGCTGCGGTGCAGGGGAGGAAAAGGAGCCACAGGCAGTGCCCCCTGCCATCGAGGTGCACAAAAATGGGCAGCCTCCTGCTAATTCCAAGTAATCATTAATTATAAGTAAGATCAAGTCATGGCAGGCGAGAGTGGGCGGGCGATTGGCCCATTGCAGGAGGACGGAGCCGTGCATCCGGAGAGGCTTCGAAAGTGGCACTCCTGTTACACCCAGATATTACTAAGAACTTGAGCCACTAGTCTTTACATCTACTCTACAATTTTTTTATTATTATTCTTTAAACCAAACAGATCAAAAAGAAGTCCAAAATCTAGGAGGTGTTGCACAGAGTTTATGGCACTACATGCAATAGCGTCTAGATACTTTAACTGAAATGAAAACCTATCATTAAAACTCTATAATTTAATCCCACTAAGTACTTGTAGCTCAATCCATATCACTCTTACCACTCAAACAGTCACTCAGCAGTCTGTTACCTGAATGACTTCCGTTGAGATTTGGTAGTGAACAACTGAGTAGAACTCTACATACCAGCCAGGCAGTTTAGAGGGAGATGTCACTGATCTAGTATGGACACACAGATCTTCAACAACTTGCATCATTCAAAATACTCAATTTTAATGGGGAAGCAAATGCTCTAGTTCTGCCCATAAAGTATCTCAACTTAATAACACCACAGTGGTGTAGCAAACGTTGTTGGCAAAACCAGAAGTGCTGGCAGTGAAACTGGAAGTGCTGTGGGGGACTGAATATCCCTGGAGAGCCTGGCTGGTGCCCCCCATAGGCCAGCTCTCCCCCACCCCATTCATCTCTACGCTACTGTAACACCTTTTAAAAAATGGAGGATTCTGATAACCCAGGACTGAGCATTTTTTACCATAACATCTTACCTTTAAGACCTTCAGTGTCAATAATGCATATATTTCAGTTTGTTTACTGATCTCATATCCACCATATTTAACTTTTTAACCACAATTATATTCCAGAGAGGATGAAAAAGGGCCTTTGACCTGGTCTCCCATGATGTCCTCATGGACAAATTGGGAAAATGTGGCCTCGACTACTTCACGCTCTGGTGGCTAGGTAACTGGCTCCGTGGTAGGACCCAAAGGGTACTGATTGACAGAACTGAGTCATCATGGCAGAGGGTAACCAGTGGCATCCCCCAAGGGTCAGTACTCAGATCAGTGCTTTTCAATATGTTCATTAGCATTTGAATCCAGGTATTAAAAGCGAAGTAGCAAAGTTCGCTGATGACAACAAGCTATGGGGGAGTAAAAGGAAGATCTGGGAACTTACAGGCCAATCAGTTTGACCTCAATCCCTGGTAAAATCCTGGAGAAAATAATCAAAGAATCTATTACAGACAGGCTAGCAGAAGGCAGTATTCTGAAGGATAGCCAACATGGCTTTGTTATGGGCAGGTCATACCAGATCAGCCCCAGATCTCCTTCTATGATCAGGTTACTTGCCACCTGGATGGGGGAAATGAGGTTGATGTCATATACCTGGACTTCAAAAAGTCCTTTGACCTGGTCTCCCACAAAGCCCTCATGAAAAAATTGAGAAAATGTGGCCTTGACTACTTTATGGTTTGGTAGCTAAGCAACTGGCTCTGTGGTAGGACCCAGAGAGTATTGATTGATGGAACTGAGTCATCATGGTGGAGGGTAACCAGTGGTATCCCTCAAGTTTTAGTATTCAGACCAGTGCTTTTCGACACGTCCATCAACAATTTGGATCCAGGTATTAAAAGTGACCTAGCAAAGTTCACTGACAACAACAAACTATGGGGGGGTGTGGTCACACTTAAAGACAGGCTGGCAATACAGGCTGACCTGGACAGGCTTGCAAGATGGGCAGACCTCAACCAGATGTCATTAATAAAGAGAAATGCAAAGTGCTCCATCTGGGGAGAAATAATCCACAACATGCTTACAGGCTTGGCAGTGCTACGTTTGCCAGCACCACATCTGAACAAGACTTGGGTATCATGATAGACACTAAAATGAACATGAACCACCAATGCAATGCTGAAGCTGGCAGAGCTAATCAAACATTGGCATGCATCTACTGACGCATCTTGAGCAAGGCTAAGGATATCATTCTTCCTCTCTACTCAGCCCTAGTGAGGCCACAGCTGGAGTTCTGAATCCAGTTCTAGGCAGCACATTTCAGGAAGGATGTAGAGAAGCTCAGGAGAGTCCAAGGAGGGCCACTGCATGATTAGAGGCCTGGAGACCAAGATGTATCAGGAGAAGCTGAGGGACTTGGGATTGTTCAGCCTGGAGAAGAGAAGACTCACAGGGGACTTGGTTGCAGCCTATAAGTATATCTGAGGTGTACATCAGGGGGAGCATCTATTCACCAAGGCTGTCCCAGGGAAAGACAAGAAGTATTGGGCACAAGTTGGTTGAAGATCGCTTCAGGCTAGACATAAGGAAAAACTTCTTTACAAGCTGAGTGTTGAGGATTTGGAACAAGCTTCCCCAAGAACTGGTACAGTCATCCACCCTGGCCATCTTTAAAAAATGTTTTGATTCCCATCTTGCTGGGATCATTTGATCCTAGCAGTTTTTCCTGCCTATATGCAAGCGGGCTGGATCTGATGATCTGTAAGGTCCCTTCCAGCCCCTAACAGCTATGAAACTATGAAAATAAAAAAAGCAACGTGAGCAATAGGCTTCTTATTCCAACGGTCATTCTTGCATGTTCACAAACAAGCACATTCACAGAAGCAGTACTATAGACCACAACCTTTTCACCCTGCAGGTCAGATGGGTAGTGCCAGGTCTATCTGTGGACTGGATCCAGCTTGTTGATCTGATCTGGCATGCAGGGTCAACCCATCAGGGACCTGAGCCAGCCACATGGCAACAGCATGGCCCTGACCTGGCTATGAGAGGTGAGCGCATCTGGGACTTAATCCAGCTGCACAGCAATCACCTGGCTTTGATCCAGCTGTGCAGGGCAGGTCTGGCCAGGGCTCAATCCAGCCATGTGGCAGTGGCCCAAGGCTAATATGGCCATGCAGTCCTTTCTAATGGAAAATCCTACTCCAAGTGGAGGGTGAAGATGGAATAAGGGGAATCTTTCTTCAAGATGGAGAGTAGCAGTGGAAGCTTTTGAATGTCTGCAATGTGCACTGCTGGTGGGCCCTGGCTGCAGGACTCTGGCCTAGGAACAATCAGCTGAAGTTGCATGCAGAATTTATTATACTTATGTCTGAACTGTCCAGAAGACTTCTATCTGTTACTGGTCTTAAAAAGCAATCATGTAGCAATTGCACTGAGGACCTTTTATCTACCTTTTATCTACAACTGGATAGCAGATCTGGTGGCCAGAACACCTCATAATAGAAAGAGATTTTGGAGGACATTCATTACGCCTTAACTAAAATATTTAGAATAATAGCTGTTCTGGAAGCTAAAAATCAACAAGTTGTGGCCACAATATTAACACATTTAATACACTGGAATTGTTACTTGACTTCTGAAAACAGGTCTGGCCTCCAGGTATCTAATTTTTTTGTCAATACTTGAAAAAGTAGAGGGACAGAGTGCTGACTGCTTCAGGACTGGCCATGGCAGAATAATAAGGAAAAAGAATATGCTTTCAAAAGCAGACTTTATAGAAAGAGATTCAACATGGCAATGCCACTTTGTATATGGGAACTCATATAAGCTCCATGGGTTCTTATAGAGACATTTAAAATTTGTCATGAAGCTTATTGATTTCCACAGAAATATGATTCAGCTACTGGAGAGGTGTCTACACTTTCAGTACTGGAATGGTTCCTCATTCTCTCAGATCATGCTTGCAATTTTCATGGTAAAAAAGTACTTGCCTTGAGTTAAATTCAGTATGGCACGAAAAATCCCCTTCTCCTGCCCTGACTTTTCTCACCACCTTCTCCTCATTGTTCTTTGCTTCATTCACTCATGTTTTTGCAATAAACTTGTCTGTCTTTCTGCATCATGAGCACAGAATTCATCCACCACCACTGAGATACGTGAGAAATTATTGGCATACTGGTAGGCAAGGAAAGGTGACAACACTATTCTGGCCTTAGCTCAAAGCCCAGCACAACTGAGGAGCTGCCTCTCAGAAAATCTACACACATATTGGTAGGGGTCACTTGAATCTTCTCAGCCTTAGTTGGCAGGGAAGGAGCCTGAAATAGGAGACAAGACTAAGACATGTCTAAAGACTGATTCGCAGTTCTACTTGCTTGCTTACCTGTTGAACTCTCTGCTTTGTGAATACAGAGAGGGGAGAAGGAAGAACCCCCAGCCCAAGCTTCTAAGAGGAAGGGGAGGACAAAATAGGAGAATGCAAGCCTTCTGGAAAGGACAAGGGGGAAAAAAAAAATCACCTTTGGTTCTGACTCCTGCTCCTGTCCCTACTCATTGCCTGTGGGGATGGGTGGTGGAAGGACCCAGACTTCTTCAGAAGAAAGAATCTGCCAAGTTGTTGGCTTTTTTGGTGACAGTGAAAGAATGGTTGCTGGCTGAGGAGTGTGAGAGTGGGCGTGAGACAATGTGCACTGACAGAGCAGCTGTGGGTAGGTGCCACAATCTAGGTGATAATGCACTGGGACAGAATAATGCATAACACCAGAGAAGGAAGATGTGATTCAGGGCCTTCATCACAATATAGAAAGGAGTCTGTGGTTTGAGAAAAGGATAGGAATGCTAAGTATAATTTACTGGCACCATCACTGTGCAGATGATGACAATATGACCTGATTCACTTTCATATTTCCCTTAACTCAGGAGAAAAGGCTCTTACTGGCAACATCTCTGGGGAAAACAATTTGCCATATTTTTCTTTCTACGTCTTAGAGAAATGATAAAGAGAAAGAGATTTCGAGGCTCCTGGGTTAATAGCCCCAAACTGTTAAGTCTGTAGAGGTAATACACCTTGTCCCTGGGGAGTGGAGTTTGTGACATCATTCTGCAGCAGGCACTGTAGCTGAACTAGGGGTGATCTGGATGGGATCCAAAAGGAGCTCCATCCAGTCTTTCTTATCTTAAGGGAAAAGTCCCTGAGACTTGGGGCCTTGAAGTAGGTGGGAGAGATTTCAGGCTGAGAAAGAAAAATGGAAAAACCTCAACACACAACTAGATTCTACTTTCCTTGCTAAATACTGCTCTAAAACACATTACTGAGAAAACATAGAGCTCACCTGAATTAAGACTTTTCAGCAGTGCATAAAAGTTTGGGAAATATTGAAGGTCTTCAAAATTATTGTCTGAAGGGAGTTCATTTCTTCTTTCCAAGGCATTAGAGGAAGACCATGCGTTATCCAAAGTATCATCAGATTCTCCATTAATAAAACCATCTTGATCAGCATTGCTGGGGGTCTTCATAGAAAGAGATTAGAAAAACATTGCTTTACATCAGGGGTCAAACATACGGCCCAAGGGCTGGCTCCAGCCCATGTAGCTAATGTATCTGGTTCACCAGGCAACCGGAAGTTTGTGGGTGTGGAAAAGTGGGGAGGGTGGGGAGTACGGACTGACAAAGCCCTGGTCAGCCTCTAGCTGCTTTGCCCATTGCCACTGTTGGGGACCTAGATCCTTGACCATTGGTCCCACTGCTGCCACTACCCCAGGACCTGTGCTTGACCCAGAGCCACAGCTGTTGCTGCCATATGCTCTATGCCAGAGCCGTTGCTGCTGCCCTGGCATGAAACATACGTCAGTGCCAACAGTGGTGGGTGCTGGAGCTGATGCCACTGCTATCTCATGTATTGGGTTGGAACTGAAGCTGCCGCCACTACCACCACTCCATGCCCTGAGATGGATCCGGCCTCCAAGAAGCCCCACAGTACATACCCAGCCCAGGGCAGAAGACGAGTTTGATACCTCTGTTTCAGGTGACATGATTAGAAGAGCAGCAAACATTATCATAACCTTATGCTGTGTACTGGCTTGAGCCAATACTTCTCTAAATTGGAAGGAGATCAGTGTCTCTCACAGCATTATTTCAATATGCAATCTTGGCATAAACTTTTATGTACTATATTGCTCATATTTCTATTTGATGGCATTTCTTTAAAAACATTCTTACAGTTTCCAGACTGAACTAATTATTCCCTGAAGCACAGAACAGTGCATTGGGCTATTCATACTATTTAGTGAGTCAAAATGATTAGCTAAGAACAATTACCATGTTTTCCTCCTGTTTTTCTTCTGTATCACTGTCTGTTCTGCTTGGAGGGTAATCAAGAGCTTCTGACTCCTTCTCACCATCATTTGCTTCGTTAGCAATTAACTGTTGTAGAACTTCAGCCACTTCATCTTCCAGAGTATAGGCCTGGCTCTCTGTAATCTGTTGATATACATTATTTTCTCTATGTACTCTGAATTGTAAACATACTGAATTTTTTAAACCAGTCTTCCATTAGTTAGTTAGTCAGCTATCTAACCTGTTTAATTGCTTCATGGTTGAATACAGCCAAATTAGATTTGATTTCTTTTTCTGTGGAAGAAAGGACTAGATAGCTGTGTAGTTCCTAAAATCATGGGCTCTGGTTGTGGCCTATATAGGTTACATATGGTGGAATATAGTCATATATAAACTGAAAATACAGTTAAATTTTTACAACTTCACGACAATGCATTTTCATTCTTATGTTAATTCTGTTACTTGAATGTAGGCTCAATTTTGTTGGTGCTGTACACAGATCTCCCTTTGAAATCTGTAAGAGTTCATCATGCAAGATCATATTTAAGAAAAAAACAAAAAAGAGGGGAAAAAAGAGTAGGTATTGCAGTAGATACGCTAGTCTGTGATATCTGGAGATTTGGAATCAAACTGAGTTTTTTGATGGGTAACATTAAGAAACACTTAGGCTAGGTTCTGCTGGTGTATGCCATTGTGCTTCCAGTGAAATCAAAGGTGCTATGTTGACTTACACATTAGAGGGTCGTGGCCCAGAGTGTTGTCATGACAGTGACAAGATACTTGATAAAACAAAGGAAGTAATTGAAAACAAAAAGGGAAATAAAAAAAAATATGAGTGTGACACTTTCATTCTCATCCTCAGTGGACTTTTGCCACATCAGAAAATACTATTACTTCCCATCTCTGGTTGCAAAACCCAGGATGCAAATAGCAAGGTTATTGCAGGTTAAGATCAATGTGCAATGGCCCAAATGAGTTGAGAAAGTTACCTAGAGCCTGACTCTCACTCTTTGTGCTTCAAGTCAGTATCATTCACTTGTCAATTTTAGGTGTATTGCATTTATCCCAGTGAATAAAGGAGAAAAAACAAAACAACAGAACAGTTAAATTAAATGATAATAGGAAACTTACTAGACCCAAATTTAGCAGCTTTGAGACAATTTTATCAAATACTCCTCTATCATTTTCTTCATAAATTCTTGTGGCAATCTTCTGGACAATATCTTCAGCAGTTAAGGGAGTGCCATCTAGTTGATGGAGACCATCTGGATCATCTAAAAGAATTACAGTTTAACTGGATAAGGACCATCTCTATTTCATTGGATTTAGATATCTTTTAAGAAAAACCTGTTTGTATCTTCTTTCAGCTCAGCCACTCATTTTCCCCCCAAACATTTGGGTACATTTTCCCCCAAATATTGGGTGCATTGATATTGTATGTTTGTAAAACATCATACCAATAACAGTGCAACGTGCTAAATACACATCTGGTTGTTCTGAAAAAAGTCTCTCCTTGTAAACACAACAAAAATGACAAAGCACAATCATTTGCTATTTATAAAAGATTATTTAAATGTCATACTGCTACATTGCTCCTCAATCTGCTTACATGCATCTTACTGATGCTTATATTAACCATACGACTTAGAACAAAACAGGTGAGAACATAGGAAATATTGTTTTTTTTTCCTCTTTGGATTTTCAGCAAATTAAATATTTAATCTTGCAATCTTTGTCCACTCAAGTTATATCAATCTGAAGGTAAATAAGATAAGCAGACTTTGATTATGACCATGATCAGCATACTTTGGTATAATTAAATAATACCTTAAGGCAAATCCAGCTCACCTTACTCCAGGGACTCACTATACCCACTGAAGGCAATGAATTTTGCCTGTGATTAAAGCCAGCATAATTTGGATCTGAATATTTTTCATTTTGCACTATGTGATAAATAACAAATGTGCTAGTAAGACAATATATGGGAAAATCCCTGTATATTAGTTAATTCTATAAAAATAATATTTAGAGTGTACTTTCTTTTCAGTAACTGAAATGTACGTATTTTTATTTGAAAATGTAGCTTACAAGATATGGTATCATCCTGCCCCTGAATCTGACAGCTCTACTAAACATATACAGATTACATATTCGGAGTGGATCCATGGAAGTGGACTGTGAAAAGTGTCATTAACCATAAGCTTCTCTATACTTGTGTGCCAAGTTGCAGTAGATGTTAGGTAATAGGTTTCTAAACTAAAAACCAGTTATTAAAATTACAGTCCAGTGATGAGAATGGTCCATTTTTAGGTAGGTGATTGAACGATTCATGACTGCAATACCTTGCATGAAAAATCCAACCTAAATGTTACTGAAAAGTTGAAATACCTTGAAATTTATAATCCAGCCCACTTTTAGTGGAGTCATAGTCATCCACGAGCCTGCGGTTCTTGGTGGAGTCTGCATCATCAAGGGCCAGTTGCTGCTCATATAGGGAGCTTCTAATTGATGCCCTCTCCTTTTCATTCCTTTCTTTTTCTGCTGCTGACTGTAGCAGGTTCAAATCATCAGCAAAGGAATAATTTCTGAATTCTGGCTTATTTTCTGGAAAATGTATTAATACACACATGACATGTAGTCTCAGACCTCTCAGTATGCTACTGTATAGACTTGAAGAATTAGCGGGAAAATGGTTTACCTGTTGAGACTGTTTTTCTGATCTTGTCTGTCTCAGCTTCAGCAATCTGGTATATGAGAACAAATCCAAAACGGGAAGAATGAGTGCATTTTATCACATGTTCTTTATTCACCTTCACACAATAGAATGTATTTTCTTCATACTATTTTAGGAAAAGTTTTACCGCACTCTTTATTTAGGAGTTGGGTGATATTTGCCTTATTAAGATGTGCAGGATCAAGCTCTTGGGCTTTTTTGTTTGGTTTGGTGGTATTCCATCGTGGAGTCACAGACAGGCTTGGCAAAATTACAATTTATTGTAGCACTACTTATTGTAGGAGGTTGATTTTGCTTCCCTTCTTCAACCCAAACTTCCACTGATTTCAATTACATTCTGTGGGAAAAGCTTCTTTGTGTTGTTTTGGAGGCAACAGAACAACCTATATTTTTAGGTTGGTAAAACTACATGTTGTTTCTTAGATATTATTGAAGCTCTAAGACATTTCATGCCCAAAGCCCATCAATGTTTATTTTCCTTACATACCCTTTGTTAATCTGGTTGTTAAACTACTAACATTCTCATCAGTGTGAGAAGTGAAAGCTTAGAAAATAACATTTACTAACTTATAAATTCAGTGAATATTTTGATCATTTTCATTTTACCTACCTGTTCCTCCAAAGGTCTCTCTACACTTAATTGTCTGTTGTGAATAGCTTTATCTAGAATAAATAGATATATATACATTCAGTTGTGGAGACATACACACATACACAGAGGCAGAATATTTAAAACAAATCACCATCTTCTTCCTAAACACTTGCATTTAAAGTGATGTCCGTTATACATCCATACAAAACAAATCCAATACCTCTGGCATGGGGAAAAAAACAAGGCTAACCCTTTAAATTAGGAGGACAAAAATAGTTTGTCCTTTTTTCCCCCAGGGAAGAAATGTGCCAGAAAGGTACCACATGCTGGACTTCCCCTGTGCTCTCTGATCTGAAAACCCACACATGCATTTTAAAAACGTGTGTAAGAGCTTGACTAAAATAGCCAGAGGGTAATCAGATTGTTGTAACCAGGAGATTAAAAGATCTGTTACATCCACAATAGGACCATAGTCAGAGAGACTTGAAAATTGCTGTAGAACAGATACCCGGGCGGTCAGAAGAGAAGCCTCTCCCTCTTCTTTCACCTCCTAGCTCAAAGTAAAAGATCAGATCATTCCTCAAGGGGTGGAGAAATACCCCTTGAGCTCCAATTGAGAGAGAGAGAGAGAAAGGGAGAAAGAAAAGAACTGAGAGGGAGACAGAGAAGTTTTTGCTTTTCCTTCCTGTTTCCACGTAAAAGTTGTCCCATCCCAGTGCCAATGGGCTGAGAAGCCACCTACCTCTGGCCCCCTCGGGCTTAGGGAAGCCGTGAACGCGGCCCACGGTCAGTGCCAGCACCTGGATCACAACGGCCAGTTTGAGGACCATCCTGGCGCCG
>NW_017728911.1:20473609-20479763 GCF_001723895.1 Crocodylus porosus
AGCGCTGCCCGAGCCGCCCCGCGCGCGGCCGGAGCTGTCCGCCCCGGTGGTGCTGAAGTCCCAGGAGCGGCGCCGCGGGCTGCGCGGCTGCTCAGCCCCTGGTCTCCTTCCCGAGCAGGGAGGGATGAGCCTGCCCCTGTTGATATCTTCGGACGGGAACGGGAGGGGAGGAGCCGGGGCGGGAGATTGCGGCTGGAGGAGCATGCGTACACCACCCAGCCCCACAGCCCCGCCGGAGCCGGCGCTCTGCCTGGGCTGGGGCCGGGGAAGGCGCTGCAGGCTCCCGGCTTCCCCTCCCGTCCTGTCGGAAACAAGAGCATCGCCCCCTCCCCCCCCTCCAGCTCCTGCAGAGGCGCCGCTGCCATTGCTCGAGCCCTGTGGGAGAAGGTCGATCCGATGCACAAGGCATGTGATTCAGGGGCAACGTGGGACTGCTTTCTTTCCAGGAAGCATGGAGAGAGGTTAAATATCACGGTCTGATTGTAGGGCGATCTGTAGGAGAGGGCCCGAGGGGCAATCAGGGCATGCTATTCCACCTCCACCCCTGACTGCTTGGTTCGGGGTCAGCACAGAAGCGGGATGTTAGATAGGATTTTTACTCTTTAAAGGAGACAGTCACTGCCGTGTAGTAGCTTATAGCCCCCTTAAATCCCGCTGAAACCATCTGAACAGCAATGAAGGTATAGAGATCAGTGACTCCTGTTAGTGGGCAGGGCATCGCCAAAAGTTTAAGGACAGCATGTCTTGCCCTTGGTGTTTAGAACAACAACAATAGCAATAATAGTTATCATAACAAGCTAGGAATGCTAATGAAAAGAAAACAAATCTAAAGAATAATTATGAATCGTCAGACACATTATTATAAATGTAAAATTAAACTAAGCCATGACACATACAGAACGACTCTGAGTCCCCTCTGATTTTAGGAATATATTTCCTCTCTTCACTTTTAAGTTGGAACAAAAGGTCAGTGTGAGGTGTGTGTACAGCAGCTCTATTTCAGTACTAACGAGAATCTTAAATGACACCATTGGGTCTGCCTGAAAAATGGAAGATTAATTATGATGCCATTTTAATAAAAGGCCTCACATTTTGTACCTGCAATTAACTGTGGATGCAAAATTGCAGGTATACTTGAAAGAATTTCAACAATAACTACCTGATTGAATTTCAATAGTTCACAGGGTGATAGCAGACAGAATTTCTGGCTAAAGAACCTTATTTTAGAAACACAGCATAGGTAGATCTACTAACGAATATGTGCCTTCAGTTCTGAAATGTGAGAACAGAGAAGGCAGTTGAATTGTTCAATCTCCAGTCAGTTTGTACTAGTCATTAATATAGAAATACCTAGGGAATATGCAAAAGTATAAAAATAGTAATAATCCAATCTGTAATGTAACTGTTCCTCTCTATTGCAATGGCCCTTTATAATAAACAATGTTTTCATTCAGTTTTAACAGAACAGTGGTAATCATGGCAGAAACCTTGAGGTACATAAAATTCCCTGCTCAGAACAAGTGAAAAGGACTGAACACTGTTAAATACACTTGTTCTGCAAGAGATCTCCCCTGTACTACAGCTCCCACTGTTAATACCATTTTAGGAACTGCTCCAGTGTTAGGAATGATAGGTAATTTTTCCCCAAATACCTTAAGTTAGACCATAGAAACATACACCAATGCCATGCAGCCTGCAGAGAAGCTTTTACATTAAAAAAGCCTCTCACCATTTAATTAAATTGCACCTAAATGGCACTTCAGTAGTAGATATTCTCTCTAGTACTTTCCACTGCCATCTTTAGCATATATATCACTAGGAATCACTGAATTATGCCTGAGCTAAATGCCTAGTGTTAGTGAGATTGAGAATTGAGATCAATTCCAAAGTCAATGCATCTTCAGTTTCTCTCTAAGGATTGAGCTAGTGATTATGCATCAATTCTTTCCCTTCTGTACCCACTTTTTCTAACAGTTCTAAAAATGCAGCTGTCTGAAAAGGCAGTATTTCCCTTTCCCCTTTTAACTTCTCCACCTTTTTGCCTTCCCCCAATTTCATATCCACGCTATGCAACAATACCCTGGACAAGACATGCGTCAAACTGAATTAGTCATTCAAATGGAAAAACCACCAGATGCTGTAAAGGGGACACATTTGCTTTCAATGTGTACTACAAAACTTACTACAAAATTCCTGAAATAGTGAGGTCAGAAAAGAGACTGTAAATGGCAATTATCCTACAATGAAATACAATGCAGCTGTAATGAAATAGCCTTTTAAAAACAAGTCTCACAGATGACGGATGTTGTTATTTCTGCAGGGCTAAACTATCTCCCTCTGTGCCAAGGCCGAGTAGCTGGATGTGAAAGAAACCCTCACCCAGCAACTGTGGAGTGACAGTGAGTTTGTTATACAGCTCCTCTTGGAGCCCTTGAGGCTGCAGTAGTTATTACTATTCCTGAAGTTTTACTCCTGATACGTGTGTGCGTGCACGAACAGCTCCCAATTAAAGCCTGGCATAAAACTTCAGGTGCAAATAATGCATAAACTCAATCAGGCAGTGAGGCTTGAAAATGTATGCTGTGTGGGCACAAATAATTGAACCAGTTGTTAACTGCCTGCAGTACTGGAGACTGCTTCTGAACATTTGGCCCAATGTTCTATGCTAACATGAGAATAATAAACACACCTGACAACATACCTACAATGGTCCACTAAATAACTATAAAAAACATATTTAAGTATCAGAGTGAGGAGTGCACTACATGAAATTACCACCTTATTTTTCAATACATCTTTGACTTTACTTGGTCTCAGCTGTTTGTTTTGCAGATAAAAATAAGTTCTTTTTTTTTAATTACTTCTCCCTCCTCCTCCTCACACTGTGGAGCTGATACACCCAGGGGCACGAACTGGATTCTGTTTTGGTTTGCGCATTATCAAAGTTCTTATTGCAGACCTATTTATTTCTAAAAACAATGCATAAGCCAGAAAGAAGACAACTTGACTGTCAGATGTTGGAACAAATTTAAAGAAACAGTAATTTAACAATTCAAACATTTTACATGTAAAATCAGTATTGTTGATACAAATTCATGGAATGGTTTGCTTGTATTTTTGGAGCAGCTTGTTCTGATATAATCATACTTCCAGCTTTTACATTTAACAAGAAAAGCATTAATGGGAGAACATACCTTGCAGGCAACATCAGCTGTTTTAGATTTTGAAAATTTTTGACCTGTGTGTGTTAAGGCTTTACTAACACTATATTTGTGCACTGCACATTCTTGTCACTTAACGGGAAAGAAATGCATTGTTGGAAAGTGTTACTAGCCATCTTTATCTGAGGCATTGTTAATAGAAGATTTATAACCAGCTCATCTTTCAGGAAGCTTGGACATCACAAGTAAGTTACTGATCCTGCCAATACTTATGCCTATGTTTAACTTTGTGTTCTCTGAGTGCTCCAACTGACTTCTGTGAACCAGCTCACAGTAGTAAAATTAATCATTCTTTGGCAGTAATACAACTAACCAGTTTTAAACTTTTAGATTCACCACCGCAAGTTTTGCTCACATTTTCTAGGAGAAAAAAAACCTTTTGGGCTGAGAGAGAGCATTTGCAATTTCAGTCCAAGAGGCATTTGAGAAAATAATTTATTTAAAAGGGTACGTGTGGGTACATGCTCAAAATTTAAACCTTGACAAATGTAGCCCTGCCCACACCTGCTATCTTAAGCAAAATGATTAACTCTCATGGATTTCAATAGGGCCATACTTTTCCTTTCTTTGCAGTTCATCAAGAGAAAGAGCTTTCAAATTTGTGTGCAAAAATGTATCAAGGAAAATGTGAACATCTCTTGTCACAACTGTCTTTTTAGGTGCTGACAGATATGCAAGTCCCTGCTCTAACTCATGGCACTTCACATAAAGTGCCATGAGTAAAGAGACCCTCCCTAGTCTGTTGAGGTGCGGGGAGGAGAAATCGAGCTCCCTTTTGGAGCCAATCCAGCAGAAGAGTCTGCCTGCAGCCTCTCTCCCCTAACTCCCCACCCCCAGCTGTGGTGCTGTCTGCATGGAGAGAGGGGGAGGGAGCTGCAGGCTGGGGTTTTCCTGATCTGAGCTAGAGGGGAAGGGGTCTGGGGAGGCACAAGATGGTGGGGGGCTCCAATACACCTCCCCCTTCCAGCTCAGGTTGGGCAAACCCCAGCTTATAGCTTCTTCCTTCTCCCTTCTCCCCTCTTCCTTCTTGCAGACAGTACTGGGGGCAGGGCTCAGCTCCAATCACACTGACAACTGGCCTTAAGGACCAGAAGTTCCTTAAGGCACTCCACATTGGAGCACCTTCATCTGAACCCTCATTAGATGAGGGTTAATTTGTCATGCAATCGGCCACTTTTAAAGCACTTTGCAGCCATGCATATGTGTCATGGGCATGACTGTAGAGTGCTTTTGTGTAACAAATGTCACTTCTATCAGGGCTTTTTATGCAAGACCTAGAAAGGCCTGGTCTCTAAGATAAGATAGGGGTGACTAAACAAAAAGTCCCTTTTCCTTAAAGGGATGAAATTTATACTGAGGTTGCCAGTCAAGCATTGTGATTACTTCCTGCATGTCTGAATGTCATTGCTGTCTTGGTGCATGCTCAGTTCCACCCTTAGCGGCTTCCGTGGCAGCCTTTGTCCATATATAGGCACAGGAAGTCATTACAGTTGTATTTCAAGGCAGATCTGGGGCACAGCCAAAGCCTCACAGAGAAAGGAAGAGAGAGTTTTGGCAACAGAAATTTGAGTCAGATCCTGCATACATTAGGAGGATGGCACAGTGCATTGTTGGCATAACCTTTGAACTCTCTGGAACCTGGGGCGCTTCAGCGGCAAGAAGGGTCAGTCCCCTTGCACAGGAGAGAACAGGGAGAAGCCTTAACTTCACTAAAAGGTGTGCCACAAATTCACATCTGCAGCCAAACGCATGGATTTTGGATCAGTTTCCTCAGTCATCTATGGGCTCGTTGATGATTTCCCTATTTACTGGAAGAGTGTCATCCTCCCATCGAGGGACTGGCACTGCTGGACACAAAATAAACCCTGTACCTTACTTGAGTGTCACTGATCCTCTTCCCCTGTCTAATCTGCTGTTGTTTTCTGTTCCCTGCCTTCTCTCCAACCTGTCCATACCACAAGAGAGATCGCCCGTGCCACTTATGGCACACGTGCCACATGTTAGCCAGCCTTGTGCTAGTCAATCCCTTTATTCTCCTTAGGTCAGCTGGAGGCAGGTGGCACACAAGTCTCCAGTTTCATGATAGTGGAGGTTCCTTCTTACAGGGAAGTGATTATTGGAGGGTTAAAAGTTAAAGTTGACTGCTTGACAACAGTGACAGCAAGGATCCAGTAGTATAAAGTGTTCTACTCCTTGCTTATTCTGTATGTACTTGTACTGACAAAAAGCATCAATTAGTTTAAAAAAAAAGATGGGAGGTGAGTTTAAAGAAAGGAGCTCTCCTTTGGTTAATCCGGTGATTCTCAACCTGGGTGTCATGGCACTCTGGGGTGCTGTGAGATCCTTTCAAGAGTGCCACGGGGAGCCATGCAAGGTTAGTACTGTTAGGTGTACAAACACGATTCACAAGATAAACCCAGAGGGCGCTTCTACACGTGCTCCGACACGTTCTGATGAGACGCAGGCGAGTCTGCGGGAGTGCTCTTCTCAAACGCCCCAGCGCACTGCAGCGCCCCGTGCATTCAGCATCCTGGCGCTTCTCAACGGCAGCAGGGGCGCTTTAAAACTCACAAAACGACCTTTAGTTAAAGCTCTTCTGCCATTTGGAAACATGGGACACCGAATACCCGAGACGCTGGGGGTGTTTTAATTAGAGCGGCTTTCCAGAGGTGCTCTCCACCCCTGCACCCTGGAGCACATGTATGGGTGCCCAGAGATTTCCAACAGGACTCCACAGTGTGAAAAGCTTCCAGGCCTGTTGCGGTCGTCCCGCGTTCTTTCAACAGCTGAATTGCTGTCATCTTTCTGTGAAGTAACAGCATTTTCCAAGGGGGTGCCTTGAGTCTGAAAAGGTTGAGAACCACTGAGTTAATCAAGGTTCAGCTTTTTGGTCACGTTTCTAGAATATAATTCACTGGAGAAGGCGGCAAACG
>NW_017728911.1:20480033-20489333 GCF_001723895.1 Crocodylus porosus
CCCTCGCCGCTGTCCGCCCTGCCCTGCCCCGCCCTGCCCTGCCCTGTTCCCGCCTCGGGGCCCGCGGAGGCCTTCCCCGGCCTGCGAGCGGGCCCAGCGCCTGGCACCCGGCTTGGCAGGAGGGGCGGCCCACGGGGTGTCCTGGGGGCGGGGGAGGCCAGCTCAGGACGGGGCATGGGGCTCTTGGGAAGGTTTCATGGGCCCATGCTCTTCCCCGGGCTTTGCCTCTGGTCCGAACAGTTGTGGATGGGCGGGCGGTGCGGGGGAGACGTTTCTTGGCAAATTGCTGAGGTGGCTCGGCCAAGCCCTGCCTGGTGCTGCGCTCGCCCAGCTCGGCATGGCCCATTTCCGTGGGCTGGCTGGCTGGCGGTGCCCCAACACGCGTCCCCGGGTGTCGAGGAAAAGGCGCGGCGCTTTCCAGGGGCAGCGGAGTTGTGTAGGGATGGTTGAAAATAGAAGCTCTGTGCACAGCTCAGCAAACGTTACTTGGAAAGCTAGAGAAACGTGGGTAAGGTCAGGCAGCGGATCAGCCATGTAGCAGTAGGGATTAATAGCTGTATCTTAATTCCAAAGTTCTTTAAATCACCAGCTTTTCTGCATCTTGTCCTTTTTTATCACCTCTAACATGATCCATAAAGCCACGTGTAAAACATTTTTAGGGTTATCTAGTCAAATGTTGATTCTGCAGGGATATTATCTTGTTCTGCCCCAAGCACAGAACCTTGCATTCTGTTCCTTTTGTGCCGTTGGGCAACTCCTGATCCTTCCAGGTAGCTGGTTACTTTGTTTATTTCATTCTTGAAGCAAGAGGTTCCCAATCCCGGTCAAAGCCTGGTGTGGCTCTGTTTCATTACGTCAAGTGGGACTGACCATACCAGGATGAGCTACTTTTGCTGCTGATAAGTTGTCAGGGAGTGTTAGCTGTTAATCGTTTCCAATCAATGTAATGAGGCCCAAGCCTCTGTCATGGCCAGCAAAGTTGTCTGGAAATGTCAGAGCTTTATGGCAGGAATATTAATACAGGGAACAAGGAGACTGGAAAGTTCTGTAGTGTAAACCAGAGGTTCCCAGTCTGTGGTATGGGTACCACCCGTGCTATGCATTAGCAGATTTATTATAATTACTTTTATATGACAAGAATTTAGCAGAATTTATTACTGGCAGTAATAAAGGTTGTATCATTTTAATTTGGTGGTATACAATCTGCCGGAGTTTGGGAACCATTGATGTAAAACATTTTGAGAGAATATGAACAGGTTTTCCTTTGCATTGCTGAGTTTTGTTTATCCTTTCTCTCACCACAGTAATTGTGTAAACTTTAAAAATGTTTAATCTTTTATAGGAAGAAGAAAAATTAATCCAGCAGGAGCTAACCAACTTGAAAGCAACAGTTTCTGCTCCCACTACAACACTTGTAAGTTTCATAAGAGGTCGTAAGAGGTTTTCTTAACTGTAAACTGAATATGAGAATGGCAGCATGCACAGTTTGCCAGGCAGTGTGCACTTCTGAGCGTGGTCTATGCCAGAAAGATTTTGTATTATGAGCACCACTGAAAGAACCTTCTGTACTTGTTATGCAGCTCTGTGTCCACATGCAAGGTTTTGTTCTGGTGTTGAACCAGTGAGAGCACCGTTGGTGTGGTTGTGCTTGTCTAGAATTGTTCTTGTTTGGCAGTTTTACTACCATTGTCCCCTGAATGTGATCATTCTACATAGGCAATCCCTGCTTAGCACTGTTTTGCCATAACACTCATTTTAAATTCATACCTGATTCCACTTGGCGAGTTTCTTTATAACACTTGCAGGCAGGGAGCATACACTGGCACCACAGCACATTGGTGGCATGCAACCTCTTTGTGCAATTTAGCCTGCCCGCACCCAGGCCAGGTGCAGCAGGGCTATGACTCGTGCTGTGACTCGCTCTGGGGGGAGCCCTGGACCCTGCGCCCTGCTCCTGCCAGCTGGAGTGGTCGTGGTTGTGGCTGTTACTGTCCCCCTGCCCCTACCCCACTTCCTGGTATGGAGGGGGACCAACAGCACTGACTCTGTGGCCCCAGCAGGTGGCAGTGGCACAGTGCCAGCCAAGCTGGTCCTGTGCTACCAGGTGGTCAAGTCACTGCTGCTGGGCACCCTGGTAAATTATATTTTTTTACATTAATTCCTGTGGGAAAGTGGGTTTCACTTAACACTGTTCTGCTTAAGGGTTGTTGGGAACCAGTTAGGCACGCTAAGTGGGGATTGCCTGTATTGCACTTTTAGAATATGGATTCACACATCTGAAGCTGTTTCAAAACAGGAATGTTTCAACAAGGCGGCAGCAGTTGGAGGAAAAGTAGTGTTGAAGCTGAGGTGGCTTTGCTACATTTGTATTATTCCCAGCTTGTCCCCACATAACAATTAGAACATAACAGCTGCTGCCCTTTTGAAACAGCTTCAGATGTACTTTTGTTCATACCCTTAGCATAGACAGGAAAATTGGGCTTTGTATTGCAGATCAGTAAAGATGCATATTGTCATCTTGCCTTGTTCATGCTTATTTATGTCACCTCAAAGTATTGGGGGTCTCATCTGTCAGGTTGTCTGCCATTGGCTATAGAGCAGTATAGTAGTGTAGTAAATCAATTGTTACAGCTCTCAAATGCAAGTCTGTGAAGCTGCTGCACTTAAAACAGTTCTCTCTTTACAGTAGCATGCACTGCCACTGTATGTATGTTTTAGCATGAGGCATTTTAGTACTGTTTCATGTTACAAAATTTAATTTGTCATTTCTTACTGCCTTTTACATAGTGTTAACCACTATTTTGTAAAGCTTATGATGGAGGCATGATTTTATTTGGGGAGTCTAATTTTGTTTCCTGTCTGTGGTTTGTTTTCTCTTACTATAAGCCGCTTAGCCCTTTAGATGAAAGGGAGGTATCTAAATCCTAAATAATAGTAATAAAATAATAATAACGGGCCTCTACCACTTGTGGTTGCACTGACCCCTTCCCTCTCACTGATAATAAAATAAGTGATTTTAAAATATTTTGTGGTTTTGTGGGTGTGGTTGCCCCATCTTTGGACAGTTCCCCGGTATGTTTTTTAATATCCATTATGGTCATAATTAATTTGTTATTGATTGAACAGATGCTAGTTGTAATCAGATAATGTGATCTTTTTGTATGCAATTTGATGGAGTTCTGTAATTTGATTTTCAGTTATTGTGAAACATTAGCAGTATTAGTTCACCTTATTTTGAAAGAAGAGAGTTCAGAAAGGTTAAATTTTTATTATAGGATAGATACTGTTTTTTATCTGTCATGTCAAAACCTGTTACTTGAGTTCATTAGAGGAGTGAAATGGAAAACAACACTCACAGCTAGTCTAATATTCTTAACATTTCATTTTTGGTATTTCAGAGACTGATGAAAGAATGTATGGTGAGACTCATTTATTGTGAAATGCTGGGATATGAGTCCTCCTTTGGCTATATTCATGCTATTAAGTTAGCGCAGCAAGGAAACCTGCTAGAAAAAAGAGTTGGTATGTATATACCGTATCTGTTATGTCTTAATACTTTTCTCAAATCATTACAAATATCCCTATGAGTAGAGTGAAAATCATGATAAATACTGGAACTGACTAAACGTTTTCTCCCAATTTTTAAAATTTTCCCTTATTGAAAGACAAACCCAGATTTAAAAACTGAAAAGACAAATTTATTTGAACTTTATGCTAATTGCAGGGGTGGGGGGAAATGTAATGAATATTTTTCTGCTTTTTAATTTTTTTCTTTAGTAAACACTAGGTATACACAAGTATTTTCATTTAGAAGAGATTTTAGAGGCATCAGCTTGAAAATTAATTTCAGTCTGGAAACATTGATTCCAGTTTCCATAAATAACCCAGTGTAACTGGAAGATCAAATGTAAAATTATTCGTTCATTATTATTCATTATTCAGCCAGAGGACTTCCAAAAGCTGAATGTTGTTCTTCTAATATTTAACCGTATTAATAGTTTCATAGGATTGTACCAAAAGCTGAACAGATCTTTATAAAGTGGCCATCTTCTCTCCTGCCTTTCTACTCGCAGGTCTCCTCTATTAAGGCTGGCTTGTAACAAAAGTGATGATGAGACAGCAAAGACTAGAGCACAAGTGCAGAAGTGTGTGAAGGAACCTGATAGTCTCATAAAGACTTCCCCTCTTGCATCTGTGAAATCTTTTTATCAGCTGGTTTGTTTCCAGGAGTTAATTGTCTCACCAGTCTGAAGTATTTCCATTTCGTGGCTAATTCAGATATGTAAATATGGGCCAGATGCAGATGTTCTTTTGGTAGAAAGCAGATGTACAAACGTTTAGGCTTTTTCTTCTGGAGTGAAAATGGCTGCTCTGGGAGCAAAATAACCTGAGGACAGCTAGGGATAAATCACTCCTACAAGAATTTCTCCTGGGAGACAACATGTCTATACGCTTTCCCCTGGCTTAACTCCTTGTAGGGACCAAGAGCAGTGGTGCTGGGGAAGAGGGTCCCTGCCTTCCAGGGACAAAAGGTCACCCCTGTGTTGAAAAGATGTGTGGAGCAGTTGCTTCTCCCTGCCCCATAGATGGGGAGATGAGGGAAGCAGCAACTATGTTTCCTTGTTTCCCAAGTTGGGCAGTTTTGGGAAGAGGTAGGGAGTGTCACTGGCACCTTTTCGACTTCCCCTTGGTGTCTCTGCTGAACATCTGAGCTGCAGGATAGCAATTTAAAAGACATTGGCCAGGAATGGGGCTCTGGGAAAGTCTCCCCAACCCAACTGCCAGCTCCTGCTGGCTTCTTTTTGCTGCCCAGCTGAGCCATAGGGTGGTGGCTGGGAGCAGGACTTGGAGGTCTCTTTGTACTCTGGCTGAGCCTCAAGAGGTGTCCTTGAAGGGTAAAGTCCAGCACAGAGGTGCTAAGTTTGGTACTGGAAAGAATTTGTAACACCTCTCTTGTGGAAAGCAGGCTGCTATCTCTTTTAATCTTTGATCAAGATTTTATGGGTGTCAAGAAAGTGTGGCTTATGGGTGTCAAGAAAATTTGGCTATCAACCAGGCTTTCCCCTTTAAGTGATGCTGTTGAGGGTGTGGTGAGACAGTTGTGAGGTGGAGTGTCAGTGCTTCAGATCTTTGACACAAAAATAGTACTTATTGCTCTTGTTGAGGGTCTTACAGTAATCAGGAATGTCTGTGTTGATGTTATTAGGATGATCAATTGTCTTTTCTGCTTGCCCTGCATGTGTACCTAGTGGACAGTTGCTGTGTTCTTGTATCTCCATTATTTCCTGGGTTTGAATGCTAAAAGTGTTATTTTAGGGAATTGTTCATTTGTTTCAGGAAAGCTCTGTATATTCCTTCAATCTTGTCTTTATGTATCTGGAGCTTTTAGGAGGAATAGCTTGGAGGCGTGGGCTCTGATGCCTTCAAAATGTTGGTGATCCCACTTTCATCTTCTCTCTGTTGATCCTGCCAGTGCAGCTTAGTGTTTTACCCAGTGTTAGGCAGTTAGGGCACAAATGACAGCAAGTTGATTGAGACTAAATCTAGATGAGACAAAGGCAACAGTGATAGGATAAGGAACCTCTAGAATGGTAGGTAATAATATCAGCTTCCATGACTAGGAGGCAATTTCATTTCACTTTGTAAGTTTGCCTTTGGGAGTCTAGTTAAAACAGCTGCTCTTATGATAATAAGTGTTACTTTATTATCAGATGCATACTTTTTAAAAATGTGCAGCTGGCCAGAAATCTGTGCACTCTACCAATATGTGTTTATAGTTTTTTTTTCTGATCAGCCTGCTGCAATGTACTCATGGACTACACGTAAAATTTATTTAGACATTGAAGGTAATTCAGAATGCTTGTTCAGTGCTGAGTCCAGTGGTCTGAAGCATTCAGTACCTGCCTTTTGATGCCCAGACAGAATCCAGATTGCTGGGTTTGATCTCTGAGTCCTAAACTGGCATGAACCTTACCTCTGTGGGATCCAGCTCCTTCCCAGTGTGATAGTACCACCATTGTAATCTTTACAGAAGTGTTTTCCTGTAGAAGGAAAGGGGCTGCTGGCAGGTTCTCTTCTGCCAGGATCTTGGATTGTGGAATCTGATGTCCTCTTTATTTCCAAATGGGTTGAATACTGACCTTCAAGATAGCTTCTAGCAGAGCAGATGGCTTCTAGGTACAGTAAAATCTCTTATCTGACATCCCCGGGGTAAGGGGATTGCTGGTTATGTAAAAATTCTGGTTATCTGACATCCCACAGCAGATAATGCGGGGTGGGGGGCTGCAGCTGCACATGGGTGGGGGGAGAGGGTGGCGGCAGCAGAGGGTGGTGGGTGGTGACAGCAGCTACCGTTGCCACATGCGTGCTTTCCGCCGCCCCCCCACTCCGTGTATGGCCAGCCAGCCAGAAATTCTGGTGAATGGAATTTCCAGTTAGTTAAATGCCGGATAGTACAGATTTTACTGTATTTGAGAAGGGTCATGGCAGAGAGAGAAACGGAAGTTTGAGGTGTTACAGAGGATTTATTTGCCCTTTTTAATTGTATGTTATAGGACTGGGCTAATCTGATTTGACTACCCTTTTGGATTTATTCATTTTATTGAGTTGTTGTGTTAGCTAGAACAACTATAAATCTATACGATTTGTAATTGCCATCTAAAATAAATATAAATATCTGAGCAACACTAAAATTGTTGAGTGATATAATTTGGTAAATAAGTTAGAACACAGTAATTCACTTTTGCTATGTTTGTCTCCTTAGATGATGGAATTCTGCCTTTTTACAGTCAGTTGTCTGGCCTAGGAAGAGTACATTTTCATTAGTACTTAGAGAAGCATTCACTTTCCAGGAAATGGTCTCTTATCTGAAGCCATCAAAGTACTTAGATCTGGAATCATAGAAAATTAGGGCTGGTATTGACCTCAGGAGGTCATCTAGTCCAACTCCCTGCCCAAACCAGGACCATTGCTAACTAGATCATCCCAGCCAAGGCTTTGTTTAAAAACCTCCAAGGATGTAGATTCTACAACCTCTCTGGGTAGCCTGGTCTAGTGCTTTACTAGTCTTCTAGTAAGAAAGGTTTTTCCTAATATCTAACTTAAATTTCCCTTGCTGCAACTTGTTGCTCCTTGTTCTGTTATCTGCCACTGCTGAGGACAGTTTATCTCCATTATCTTTGGAACCACCCTTCAGGTAGTTGAAGGCTGTTATTAAATCCCCTCTGTCTTCTCTTCTCCAGACTAAATAAGCCCGGCTCCCTCAGCCTCTCCTCAGAAGACATGTGCCCCAGCCTCCTAACCACTTCCATTGCCCTCTGGACTCTTCAATATGACTACATCCTTTCTGTAGTGAGAGGATGAAAACTGTACTCCAGATGTCGACACAGATGTGGACTGTGTCCAGACTTACACACACTACGCCAGGTGTGGCCTCACCAGTGTAAAATAGAGGGGAAGAATCACTTCGCTTGGTCTTCTGGCAACACTCCTACTAATGCAGCCCAATATACTGTTAGGCTTCTTCACAACAAGGGCATGCTGTTGGCTCATATTCAGCTTACGGCCCACTGTAACCCTCAGGTCCTTTTCTGCAGAGCTGCTGCTTAGCCAGTTGGTTCCCAGCCTGGAATGTGGGATTGTTCCATCCTAAGTGCAGGACTTTATACTTGAACTTACTGAACCTCATGCAATTTCTATTGTTCAGTCCTCCAATTTGTCTAGGTCACTCTGAATCCTGGCCCTGCCCTCCAGTGTATCTACTACTCCCCCCAGCTTGGTGTTGTCTGCAGACTTGCTGAGGGTGCTCTTCATCCCATTTTCCAGGTTGGTGATGAAGATCTTGCACAAAATCAGCCCCAGGACCAGAGATGTGGGTTTTCTGGATAATTTTCAATGGGAAAATTTTCCAATGCCCTAAATAGAGCGCGATCTGATTTAGCGTGTTTACTTGACTTACATTTAGTAAACAAAACTAAAAAAGTACCCCATGTTAATTTTATGTCCCAATAGCCACAAGTATTTGAACTGAAATATTTGTTTAGGAAAAAAAAATTAATACAGCACGCTTAATGTAGTTTAAATGTTATATTCAAACAAATTCAAAGCTTTATGTGGAAATAAATTATTTTTATTGGAATACTTGTAAAAATGTAAAGACAGTACACAATAGTGTGTACTTCCCTTATATTGTTTGTTTAAATTTAAGGAAAAAAATGAAGGCACTGAAAACTGTTGACACACTAATTTTAGCACACCCAAAGAACTGTGCATGATATGCTGTGCTTTGGTTTTGATTTGACCCGCACAGCCAATTAGACAAATTAATACCTTGATTTTTGGTCTGGATTAGAACGTCATTGGATTTACCCTCTTATTTACAAATCAGTAAAACACTCTCATACTTCCTTGGGATAATCGGCTGAAAAACATTAATTATGACTTTGAAACTGCCAAGCTTGCCTAATATTGTATTGGCATCCATTAATTGTTACTAATGAATTTTCTGAAACAAATTTAAAAAAACGGAATATTTCCCACGGAAAAATAAAGCATTGAAAAATTTTCTGCCCCACTTCTCTGCCCAGGACTGACCCATGGGGTATCTGCTTGATACTGGTTACCGATTAGATATCAACGCATTGATTACTACCCTTTGAGGCTGATGATCTAGCCAGTTTTCTATCCACCTTGTAGTCTTCTCATCCAACCTGTACCTCACCTTCTTGCAAGAGTATTGTAGGAGACCATATTAAAAGCCTTGCACTTGTATATCACATCCACTGCTGTCCCTGCATCCACAGAGCCAGTTACTGCATCATAGAAGGCAGTCAGGTTGGCCAGACATAACTTGAATTCATGCTGCCTGTTCCTAACAATCTTCTCCTCCAGTTGATTAGAAATGGACTCCTTGAGGACCTGCTCCATGATTTTTCTAGGGACTGAGGTGAGGTTGACTGGTCTGTAGTTCCCTGGATCCTCCCTTTTGTTAAAGATAGGCACTATATTTGCCCTCTGGGACCTCCCCTGATCATTATAAGTTTTCAAAGATGATGGCCAGCAGCTCTGCAATCACATCAGCCAACTCCCTCAGCACCCTTGGATGCACCCTGTCTAGCCCCATGGTCTTGTACATGTCCAGCTTTTCTAAGTAGTCCTTAACCTGTTCTTTCTCCACTTTTGGTTGCTCACCTTCTCCCCAAACTGTTCTGCCTGGTGCAGTTGTCTGGGAGCTGACTTTGCCTGTGAAGATTGAGGTGAACAAGGCATTAAGTACTTTAGTCTTTTCTTTCTCATCTGTCC
>NW_017728911.1:20489433-20549177 GCF_001723895.1 Crocodylus porosus
GCAGACTTGCTGAGGGTGCTCTTCATCCCATTTTCCAGGTTGGTGATGAAGATCTTGCACAAAATCAGCCCCAGGACCAGAGATGTGGGTTTTCTGGATAATTTTCAATGGGAAAATTTTCCAATGCCCTAAATAGAGCGCGATCTGATTTAGCGTGTTTACTTGACTTACATTTAGTAAACAAAACTAAAAAAGTACCCCATGTTAATTTTATGTCCCAATAGCCACAAGTATTTGAACTGAAATATTTGTTTAGGAAAAAAAAATTAATACAGCACGCTTAATGTAGTTTAAATGTTATATTCAAACAAATTCAAAGCTTTATGTGGAAATAAATTATTTTTATTGGAATACTTGTAAAAATGTAAAGACAGTACACAATAGTGTGTACTTCCCTTATATTGTTTGTTTAAATTTAAGGAAAAAAATGAAGGCACTGAAAACTGTTGACACACTAATTTTAGCACACCCAAAGAACTGTGCATGATATGCTGTGCTTTGGTTTTGATTTGACCCGCACAGCCAATTAGACAAATTAATACCTTGATTTTTGGTCTGGATTAGAACGTCATTGGATTTACCCTCTTATTTACAAATCAGTAAAACACTCTCATACTTCCTTGGGATAATCGGCTGAAAAACATTAATTATGACTTTGAAACTGCCAAGCTTGCCTAATATTGTATTGGCATCCATTAATTGTTACTAATGAATTTTCTGAAACAAATTTAAAAAAACGGAATATTTCCCACGGAAAAATAAAGCATTGAAAAATTTTCTGCCCCACTTCTCTGCCCAGGACTGACCCATGGGGTATCTGCTTGATACTGGTTACCGATTAGATATCAACGCATTGATTACTACCCTTTGAGGCTGATGATCTAGCCAGTTTTCTATCCACCTTGTAGTCTTCTCATCCAACCTGTACCTCACCTTCTTGCAAGAGTATTGTAGGAGACCATATTAAAAGCCTTGCACTTGTATATCACATCCACTGCTGTCCCTGCATCCACAGAGCCAGTTACTGCATCATAGAAGGCAGTCAGGTTGGCCAGACATAACTTGAATTCATGCTGCCTGTTCCTAACAATCTTCTCCTCCAGTTGATTAGAAATGGACTCCTTGAGGACCTGCTCCATGATTTTTCTAGGGACTGAGGTGAGGTTGACTGGTCTGTAGTTCCCTGGATCCTCCCTTTTGTTAAAGATAGGCACTATATTTGCCCTCTGGGACCTCCCCTGATCATTATAAGTTTTCAAAGATGATGGCCAGCAGCTCTGCAATCACATCAGCCAACTCCCTCAGCACCCTTGGATGCACCCTGTCTAGCCCCATGGTCTTGTACATGTCCAGCTTTTCTAAGTAGTCCTTAACCTGTTCTTTCTCCACTTTTGGTTGCTCACCTTCTCCCCAAACTGTTCTGCCTGGTGCAGTTGTCTGGGAGCTGACTTTGCCTGTGAAGATTGAGGTGAACAAGGCATTGAGTACTTTAGTCTTTTCTTTCTCATCTGTCCCTAGGTTGCCTCTCACATTCAGTGAGGAGCCCACATTTTCCCTGATCTTCCTCTTATTGCTGATACTCTTGTAGAAATCCTTCTCGTTACCCTTCACATCCCTTGCTAGCAGCAACTCCAATTGCACTTCGGCCTTCCTGATTTATCCCTGGATGCCTGAGCAGTACTCTTGTGCTTCTTCCTAGTTGTTTGTCCAAGTTTCCACTGTTGTAAGCTTCCATTGTGTGTTGTAGCTGACTGAAGAGTTCCCTGCTAAGCCAAGTTGGTTTTCTGCTATGGTTGCTAGTTTCCATGTGCATTGGGATGATTAATTCCTGCACCCTCAGGAAGGTTTCTTTAAAATACAACCAGGTCTCTGGACTCAGACTGACCTCCCGTGGGCTCATGTCCATCAGTTCCCTGAGTGAGTCGAAGTGTGCTTTTCTGAAGCCCTTACTCAGCTGATCTCCTTCCTTTCCTTGGGATCCTAAATTCAATCATCTGGTCGCTGCTGCCCAAGTTGCCATGAGTTTTAAGTTTAAGTTTATAGATTCCTCTTAACTGTGGACATATAGCTAGTTGGTTTCACTTCTGTCTTTTATTGAACATAGAATAACAACCTGAATATCTCGAAGCAACCAGGTTGCAAAAACAGCTATTTTTACCATTGGGATTAAGGGGAAGTTAATGCAACTATATTTTTGCCCATGATTTGAGTTGATTCCTGTGGTGTTTTCCAGTAAAAGTCTTTTTTTAGTTATTTATTACATGGGAGTGTTGATGACTGTTTTCTGTTGTAGGTTACTTGGCTGTTTCTTTGTTTCTCCATGAAAATCATGAATTGTTGCTTCTGCTTGTTAACACAGTTGTGAAGGTAGGTGTCTGAAGTGGTTGGAGGTAAATATTAAAGCTGGTGAGTTCCTTTGTCATTTAGCAATGGAATAAGGAAAATGACTATAAAAAAGTTATAAAAAATGGAGATGGCAAAATATGTCAAATTTTTATTTTGCTGAAACAGGTATTTTTATATACACTGTTGACTGTTCTGTATTTGAGTTTACTTGCTCTTGTATTCTTTCATTCTTCTGTAAGAACTGCATAGTTATCGTGCCTTGCAGTGGGTAATTGTTTCTTTAATTCATTGTTTTCGTGCTGAAAAGATTTTCAATTCCTCATTTTGGGTGCTATCCAGCTCCTGTTGAAGGCAATACAAGAACTTTGACTCCAGTGGGAGATGCGTCAGGTTCTTAACTCTGTTGTTGAGGACTCAAAATATTTTGCATTAGTCAACCTTTTTTCATCACAAAAATTAGGTTATGGTCACTATGCAGTTACACCTTTTGGTTACTTTGGCTAGGTACAGATGTTCAGTTTCAGTTGGGGAGAATTGTTTTTTTTTTTTTTTACTGGTAGACATCAGAAATGTACAGATGTTCAGGCTTTTTTCCTGAAGCAAATGCAGCTGCTGGGGCCACCTTGGTCTTGAGAAGGTACGGGGGTAGCTGCTCTGCCCTCTTCTCTCTGCTGTAGATGAAGAGGTGTGGGGAGCAGCAGCCACTATTCCCCTTTTCCCAACCTGGGAAGTCCCCAGTTTCAGTATGAGACAGGCGGCTTTTCCTGCTCCCATTGGCTTCCCTTTGCTGCCTCCTTGCCCAGCTGAGTGGTGGGGCAGTGATATAAAAGCGAGCAGCAGCTGGGTCGGGCTCTGGCTTTTAAATTGCTGCCCTGCCTGTTTGATGGGGCAGCAAGGGGTAGTCAACAGCTTGCTGGGGAAAAGTCTCTGCATGGTTATATCTTGCCCCTCTGGCTTTTAACTTGCTGCCCGCACTGCTCTGGGGCAGCACAGGGTGAGACAGGCTCTGTGCCCCTGCAGCAAGGCCCCTCCTCCATGCACTCCTTTGGGTCAAAGGAGTGCAAGGGGTGGGGCTGTTCTCCTCTGGGTAAACCAGGACATGGAGCCCTCTGTGGCTGGCTGTGGCAACTGCTTCTTTTTAGCAGCTGCCAGCTACTACTTGGCAGCCTACCTGCTTCCCAGGCAGGGGAGAGGACAGACTGTTAATTAATGGGCTCCCAGGAGGGTAGGAGTAGCCAAGGGAGCAGCAGTCTGGTGCTCCCTTGCTGGACAGCCTGTGTAAAGTCCAGCTTGCAGGCTCTTTTTTCTACTGGAACAATATTTTCCTGATAGAATTGAACATCTGGATGCAGCCTTTAAAATGTCAGTACCATTCTAGGAGAGGGCTGTCAGGAGACCTATTTTTGTCACTAATGCAGCGTGGAAAGCATGAGCAAAATGCCAGAACAGAATATTGGCAGGCAAGGTTCTGTGAGTAGATGTGGTATCTTTTATTAGACCAACTGAGTAGTTGGAAAAAAGTTCTTAGTAAGCTTTTGGGCACAGTCACCCTTCTCCAGGCATAGGAAGTCTCTGCTGTTCTGAGACTCCAAGGAATGAGAGGCGCTAAAGAGTGACAGGACCTCAGTGAGAATGTAAATAGGTAGAAATTAGGAAAACATAAGGTAAAGCAGGGAAGGGTGGGCTGAGGGGAGGCAGGGGAAAAAAAGCCAAAGGTGAGTAAGGGAGGCTCTATAGTACTAGTAATTCAAGGCAGAAAAGAGGCTGCCTGTGAAAAAGGAAATGGCTGGAATTAGGAAGACAAAGGGCAGAAAAGGAGGGTGGGAGGCAGGGAAAGAAAAATGTAAGAGGTCAGGTCTGGCAGATATCTGGTGAATCAGATGGAAGGCAGGTTGTGATGCGTCAAAAATCCAATGTCTATAGTGGATCCATGATTTTTGTGTCCAGTAAATTTATGAAGTGAAGTTCATAGGCTCATCTACTAAAGGTGTTTTGTAAGTTCCCTTTGAGGATCAGAACTGAGAGAAGGGAGAGGGCGTGATTGTCTTGTGAGAAATCTGCCCCCACAGGTAACTGGGTATTTGACAGATTTTTGGTGTGTGTTCATTGTGCACAATTGTTGTTTGGTTTCTCCTTAAATTAAGGCCTTTGGAGAGGATACGCACACACTTACCAAAGCTGAAAAATCTGTCCTCTCCAAAGGTCTTAATTTCTGTCCAGAAAAACAACCGAAGAAGATACTGCAATGTGGAGAGCTAGAAGATTTTTTTTCAACGTGTCCATCTAAAGGAATATTGCCACAACCAAAAGGAATCCACTTTCAACACTAATTCATCTGGTGACAACATTGATTAAAAAAATCTATGCCAAAAAATCCCCAAACTCCTCAGATAGGACACCTAACAGTGGACAGAATTTAAACCTCAATCGCTACATTAACTGCTTTAGAGAAAGAATGAACAACAAAATACTTAGCAAGGAACACCACTATAGGATCCTCTCCCTCTCAGAAATAGGGGCCATAGAATGTCTAAGATCCAACCACCAAACAATAATAAAACCAGCAGATAAAGGAGGAGCTATAGTTATTCTTAACCATGAAGACTACATAAAAGAAGCCAACAGACAACTCTCTGACACGACGTACTATAAAAAACTAGAGGAAAATCCACCTCCCCTTTTTTGCTCAAAACCATCACATCATTTCTGTCGGAACTACACAAAAAGCTTCACACCCTAATCTCTCCACTACCTAATCCAGGGTCTTTTTACTTACTCCCTAAAATCCACAAAGAAGAAAACCCTGACAGAGCTACCATTTCAAAACATATAAAGCTAATTAAAGAAGTATCAGGTTTTGTCGAATCCATCTTAAAACTGCTCATCACCCAGAGACCAAGTTTCATCCAAGACTCAATAGACTACCTGCGAAAACTCAAAAACATAGACTACTTTCCCAGCAATACCCTCCTAGCCACCATGGCTGTCACTAGCTTATACACCAACATCCCACACCAGGATGGCATCCAAGCCTACCTCACATACCTACAAGAACAAGATTATAACTCTGAGTCCAGATCTCAGGCTATCACTAAACACACATACTTTATCCATACACACAACAACTTCAATTTCAACAACCAATGCTTCCTCCAGACCACGGGCACAGCTGTGGGCACCAAAATGGCCCCACAATATGTCAGTCTTTTTATGGCCCATCAAGAATAATTCCTCAAGAACTACGCCTTCAAACCTTTACTGTACCTGAGATACACCAATGACGTCTTCATCGTTTGGACCGAAACCCTGCAGTCTCTGATTTCCACCAAAAATTCAACAATCATCGCCCTTCCATCTGACCATTGCTTGAATACTCTAACAGCATTTCCTTTTTGGACACCATGATCAATATCCAAGAGGGTTAAATTCAAACCACCATATATAAGAAACCCATGGGCCAACATGCATATCTGCACAGAACCAGCAACCATCCTAAGCACACCAAAAATGCTATAATGTACAGGCAAGCTCTCCGATACCACTGAATTTGCACCACGGAGAATACCTGTGATTGCCACCTCACAAATCTCAAAAGGGCCTTCAGCCAACAAGGACATTCCTTCAGAGGGAGAGATTGCACTTTTGAAAGAACCACCCGTATACCATGTGAAAATTTGCAGCAGTACAAAAAGAAAATCCCCACAAATCTTGCACCACTAGTTATAACATATCACCCTTCCCTGGAGCCTACACGGAAAATCCTTAAACAATTGCAGCCCATACTAGAAGATGACCCAATTCTTAGAGAGATCTTTCCAGAACCACCCACCTTAGACTTTAAACAAGCACTGAACCTCGCTAACCTCATCACCAGAAGCAAACTCCCTATGACCCAAACCACACCCAGTGGATCCAGACTGCCAGGACAAGACATGCAAAACCTGCCAACACATCAACACCCCACAACAACTATACCCCACAACAGATCCATCACCGTTCCTGCATCTTACACCTGCACCTCCAGAAATGTTCTACAACTCATCCAGTGCATCAAGTGCCTCGATGGAAAATATGTAGGAAAAACCAAACAACAATTGTGCACGAGAATGAACACACACCAAAAATCTGTCAAAGACAAGAATACCCAGTTACCTGTGGGGGCAGATTTCTCACAAGACAATCACGCCCTCTCCCTTCTCTCAGTTCTGATCCTCAAAGGGAACTTACAAAACACCTTTAGTAGATGAGCCTATGAACTTCACTTCATAAATTTACTGGACACAAAAATCATGGATCCACTATAGACATTGATTGGATTTATGACACATCACAACCTGCCTTCCATCTGATTCACCAGATACCTGCCAGACCTGACCTCTTACACTTTTCTTTCCCTGCCTCCCACCCTCCTTTTCTGCCCTTTGTCTTCCTAATTCCAGCCATTTCCTTTTTCACAGGCAGCCTCTTTTCTGCCTTGAATTACTAGTACTATAGAGCCTCCCTTACTCACCTTTGGCTTTTTTTCCCCTGCCTCCCCTCAGCCCACCCTTCCCTGCTTTACCTTATGTTTTCCTAATTTCTACCTATTTACATTCTCACTGAGGTCCTGTCACTCTTTAGCGCCTCTCATTCCTTGGAGTCTCAGAACAGCAGAGACTTCCTATGCCTGGAGAAGGGTGACTGTGCCCAAAAGCTTACTAAGAACTTTTTTCCAACTACTCAGTTGGTCTAATAAAAGATACCACATCTACTCACAGAACCTTGCCTGCCAATGTCCTTAGACCAACATGGCTACAACCAAAAACCCAGAACAGAATATTCTGATTTTCTCTTAAAGAACTGGCGCAGGTTTATATTTAAGTGTTTTGATTCTAAGATGTATTTTCAAAACTCCTAGCTTATTAAAATATTTCTTTGCTTCACTGACCCAAGTCTTACTTGGCCTGTTTGGTCAGTGAGGTAGTAGTCCAGTGAAGAGAACCAGTAACTAATTTTCAGTGCCTGTGGCCAGTCAGATTAAAAGTGAAAGATCTATACATGCCCATTGCCACCATTGTTCTGGAGCTGCTTGAACTCCGTGACACTAGTTGTTTTACATAATTATTCCTAAATAAATGAAGATTGATAGGAAAAATGAAAAAACCCCTGACAAGACCTCAGGGATGGTTGCTGCAGAGTTTAGCATAACTATGGAAACTTTTTCTCCTTTAATCTTAGAGTGAAGTGTAAATTTCCCATTATTTAACTTTAGAAATCAGCGTTTTGTTGTTTTGCTTTCTGTGACAGGACTTGCAGAGCACTAACTTGGTTGAGGTGTGCATGGCGCTAACTGTTGTCAGCCAGATCTTTCCACGGGAAATGATTCCAGCTGTCCTTCCCCTCATAGAAGATAAGCTTCAGCATTCCAAGTAGGTGGTTGCTTATAGGATTTCAGACTGTGCTGTGATCTCAGCAAGGCTTTCTCTTGCGAGTGACTGCTTCTCCAGCAGCTAATCACAAGTTTCTGCGCCTTTCCTAATTTTGCTGTTGTACGTCTTTTCTCTCTTTAGTTTACACACTGTTGAGTGCATGATGATAAGTCTACAATTTTGCATAACTATTGTTGATGATTAAATATCATGTAATTTGTATGTGTGGAGATACTGCTAGGAAATGTATGGGACTGAAAAGTGCTTGCTGTAAAATGGAGTAACAAATTGGACCCTTGGTATTCATTGCATCAGTGCCTGATTTTAGATAAGCTGAGAATGCACATGTCCCATTCGAAGATGCTGAGCAGCTAATGCAGCCACTTTGATTATCAAACCAACTAGTTTATAACATTCCATATATGTGAAAACAGAATGCCAGCATAGTGGATATGCTGAACTATCAGACTGTCTAACCGCTAAACTCGCTCTGCCACAGATTGACCAGGTGGGCTTTGCCAAGTCACTTAATCTCTCTTTCTGTTCCTTAGCTGTAAAACTTGTCTACCTGAAATATGTTACGAGAGCAATTTTATTTTATTAGCTGCAGAAATGGAAAACGGTACAATATTGGTGTTTTTCATAGGAGTCAAGTACCTAAAATACTTAAATATAGAGACAAAATTAAAGGTTAAATAAAAGTTTGAGTTGGTTGATCATAAAATAACATGTGTTTTTCTTCATAGGGAAATTATCCGAAGGAAAGCTGTGCAAGCTCTGTATAAGTTCTATCTCATTGCTCCCAACCAAGTCCAGCACATCCATGACAAGTTCCGGAAAGCCTTGTGTGACAGAGATGTTGGAGTTATGGCTGCCTCTTTGCACATTTACCTTCAAATGATTAAGGTAAACTAAAAAATAGAAGTCCAACATAACTTGTAAGCTGTTTTAAAAAAATGTGTTGTCAGCTGTAAAACTGATCAGTAGAAAAATCTTACTTAAAATCTTCCAGAAAAATAAGAGCAGAGTTGATGAAACATTTATTATTTATGTAAATTCCAAAAACTGGCTCTGTTTTAAATTTTTCTGACAGTCCTGCTAGGTGCACTGCCTAACACTGGTCCTCAGTATCTTTCTATTCCTGGCTTTTGCTCTTAAGTTAAATGTTTATATTTTTAATATATTAACAGTTTACACTGAGGTATGTCTTTCATGCATATTTTCCCCCACAAGAGCAGCGCCTTCAGCCATGGCTTTATAAAACTTCACATTAGAATATGAGAGGAAGAAGAGATGAGTTGGGTAATAGACCAAGTTGAGTAATTTGGCTAGGAAATTTGTATTCGCTTAGGCTGTGTTTATATTGTGTTTGAGGTGCTATATTTAGAATAGTTGCATGTTTTTTTTCCTTGTCTAGGAAAACTCATCTGGATATAAGGACTTAACAGAGAGCTTTGTAACCATTCTGAAGCAGGTGGTGGGAGGAAAGCTTCCCATAGACTTCAATTACCACAGTGTACCGGCACCATGGTTACAGATTCAGCTCTTAAGAATACTGGGGCTGCTAGGAAAAGATGATCCAAGGTAACCAGGTTTTTTTATGTAACTAAGTCTTTGAAAGTGGTAAGAATACATTGTGAATCATTATGTGATGACTCATGACAAATTTTACTTTCTTTCATGAAGAAAAGTTGAAAGAAATGGTGAAGTATGACAGGCTTAACATTTTTTCTCTTGTAACAAATGCTGAGCTCAGGTTTCAGATTTACTGAAAACTGGCTGTGCTTAGTTTATTTCCCTATTTCTCTGTGAGCTAGGCAACTGATTTGTGAAGGGGTGCACTGAAAGACATTTAGTCAGAACTTCTGTTTATTAGGTTAGCAAAAGACCAAAGGGAAAATCCAGAGTAAAGATAGTGACAGTTTAGTTTGTGTGTGCTTTCTTTTCCACTTGGTAAGTAAAATAAACTTCTGTTCTGAGCAGTCAAGGCAGTGTTTTTACCATCTTAATATAGTAGATACTTTCAAATTGGAAGAGAAAATATGTGTTGAGAAGCCATTTCAGTCCAGGTTATTGAGCCCTTGGTCTTATGAGAATTTCTTCATGTAAATATTTTTGTTGGAGTCCTATGGAGCACTTGCATGTGTGGTGTTTGGTTTTGCTTCCCAGACCAGGCCCCACAGGTATATTTATACAATTAGTGTACTGTGCTTCAAATCAAATTACATATTTTTAATGGAAAAAAAATATTTTGTAACAGGACAAGTGAATTGATGCATGATGTTCTGGATGAATCTTTGAGAAGAGCAGAAATAAATCATAATATTACATATGGTGAGTGAGAATATCTTAAAAGCGAAATTAAAATTATAAGAAGATATATACGCAGTACTGTTGACACAAACAAATGCAGTGTTCTGTGGTTAAATAATCTGATAAACGACTGAATTTGGCTGTTGTGACTGGTGACCTGCAAAGCATGCAAAGTACAGCATTTCAAAATGTATACAGAAATCTATTGAAGTAAACATTTATGTTAATAGGGAACATCTGAAATTGGGCTCAAACTTGGCTAATTTTCAAATAGATGAGTGTAACATGGAAGTCCTCCAAGTTATAGTAGGCTTCATCTTGCCTTCAAATATGCAAGGTTGTATGCTTGGTGTGATAACCTACTGTACAGTGATTATAGTGCCTAATTTAAAAATAGAAATGGTGATGCTTTCCTTTGTCAGAAAGAAGAACAATACTGGACTTCTTCAGTTTCTTTTTTTTTAAGTTGTCTGCATAATTTGTTGTTGAGACATATAGCAAAAAAAGGGAGGATGCGAGACATCTGCTTCTTTTCCAGATTCATTTGTGATTCTTTGACTTACCCTGTAGCACCAGTTAATGTATTTCCAGAGTTCATTGGTATTAACACGTGTGGAAAGATGTGTTGCCATGTGGCACTGCTGTTGACTTTATAACTCTTTCAAACAGCCATGATAATGTCTTTTCCAGTGTGTGGGGGAGGGCAGAAGACATCTGACAATAGAGCAGAACAAAGAGATACTTTAACAAGACTGAAAGTATTATTTTAAAACGTGCGTCTTTGGGGTTTTTCACTATTTTTTTAAGTATAAATATCTAAGGTTTTAGAACACTGAATTAAAAATGGAATGGCATCTCTCATTGTAAATGATACAGTGTTTCATGGTTTTGAAACTAAACTATTAAAAGTACTAGCATACACACATTAGTTAAATAGGTAAATTGAAGAGTTGATTATGAAAATGGCTAAATAGGTTTGCTGTCTTAAAATATATGTAGAATTTCTAAATGGAGTTCCCAAGACTATAAATGTGCATAAATCCTTTGTACAGTGAGAGGAAGTTGGATTCCCAATGTTGAGTGTTAAATACTGTGGGGATCAAAGTGGATGACCGTATCTGAAAAGGTTCTATTAGTACTCAATGAAATGTATGCAGAGAAACAGTTTTACGTGCATTCTTCCATTCATGTTTGTCAATTTGTTTTGTAAAGTGCTGAAGAATTGATGATGATCCCTATGCAAAAATGTAAATCTGTTCAGTTATGTTTTTGGAAAATAGCCAGTTCTATTAAATGCTAAAATCCATACTTTTTGGACATTCTTGGCTTGTTGCAGACAAGTTAGCACACATACCTTTCTCAGGCGTAGCTTTTCAGTGGCTAAAAATCAATAGATTCAGGTCTATCTATCACCCATCCAATAAATTTTAGACTAAATGAGATTTTGCAGAAACATGCAAATTGTTGAGATGGTTTGAAATCCCTGAATTATGTGTCTGATCTTTTCTCCCTTTGTCCATACTGTAATAGTGGCTAACCTCAGTAATTCATCATGACTTCTTAACTGCTATTGATGCCTATATGATGATTTTGAGTCTTCCTGAAAATGAGTAAATTGCTTTTGTTATAGACCTCCACAGTCTAGTCTTGGCCACAGTCTAGTCTTGGCCAGTCTCTTGGTTGGTTAGTTTTACAGCAGACTTCGAGGTTGGAAAGTTGTGTAAAAACTGAGAATTTATAATAAAAATATTTCTAAAAGAAGGTAGCCAGGATTTCAGTCCTGGTTTCATTCAAGTCCATGGGAACTGAACTATTAACTTCAGTGGGAGGAAGATAATTAGGCTCCAAGTCCTCGTTAGAGTGAATGCACTGTACTTGTAAGTTTGCTACAATGCTGGACGGGGAGACCTTTATTCAACACAGACCATTTACACGTTTACATTTACTAAAAATAGATGGCCAGATCAGTTTTTACTTCATTGCTCTGTCTAAAGGCTTAATAATCCATTGATAGACTTCAAAGACTTGCTAGTTTGTTGACAGAACTGCCTGTTCCTAAGTAAGAAATCGAGTCTCTGCTGCCTATGCCATTCTGTACTAATCTATCCACGCAACTGTATAAACTGTACTTGGCTCCCTGTCAGACACCCTCTGTTCGTCTAAGTATTATTGACAGGAACTATCTGCTAAATTTTCAGCAGTTCTTTTTTAGACGCAACAAAAATTCATCTTGTTCTGATGTCATTTTCCCTTTTTTGGGTGGCAAAGAACAGAACATATTTCAAGCCCTAACTGAAACTCCACTCTGTAGTTGTGGCTGCATATCCCTGCCTAGCCTGCATTCAGTCATAATTTTCACCTATTTATTTTGGTGCAGTTGCCTTCATGGCAGAAGCAGTATAGATATTCCTTGCCTGCAGGAAGGAAATTTATTTATGTACAAAGAGTAACACCTGTTCAAAAAACTTCAGTGTGATTTAAAGATCTCAGAAATCTACATAGAGATTGCATATATGATTGCTTTAACACATTGAATGCACCCCTGTTAGGGAAAGCTTTAAACCTTGAAACGTTGTTACTTGTATGCTGCTTGTTTTGTAAAAATGCTTGTTACGCATTTATAAATTACTGCCATTTACTTGCTTTTTGTTGTTTCCCCAGCCATCTTGTTTGAATGTGTCCAAACTATTTATACCATTTACCCCAAACCTGATCTGCTTGAGAAGGCTGCCAAATGCATTGGGAAGTTTGTTTTGTCACCAAAAATTAACTTGAAATATTTAGGTAAGGATACTTGGTCACCTGAACAAGACGTTTTGAATTGAATCTAATTGTGTCTGCGCTTTTTTTTCATATCCCTTTGTAATAACTTACTTTCTAGGATTAAAGGCTCTTACCTATGTTATCCAGCAGGATCCTAATCTGGCACTTCAGCACCAAATGACAATAATTGAATGTCTAGACCATCCTGATCCCATTATTAAAAGGGAAGTAAGTTAATTTTTGAATTCCACAAAATAGGCCTAATGTCTGTGCTATAGTTAGGAATTCTTAGTGTTATAACACGGTGGCATAAAAGTCATATTGATGTTACAAATGCTAAAGGTAAAAGTACACAGAGCATGCAGTTACCTGTGTAACTTCCGTTTTTAACTCTTCTCATTTTTCATCCTTATTTCCTTGTTAAAACGTGTATTTAGGATATGCCAGTATTTACTTTTTATCCAGTTTGGCACTTTATTTACTTTTCATCTATGACTCTCTCTTGATGTGTGATTAGGGTTTTTTTTTTCTTTAGACACTGGAACTTCTTTATAGAATTACCAATGGGCAGAATGTAACTGTCATAGTTCAGAAGATGCTTGACTATTTAAAACAAAGCAAAGAAGAATATACCATCATCAACTTAGTGAGTAAAATCGCTGAATTAGCTGAGAAATATCCTTTTGTTTTGCTGAAGCTGACTCATGTAGCTGACTCACATTAATAACCAAGAACATTTTGTGGCCTTTCAAGACAGGGCATCAAGGCCATACTAAAATGAGGGGAAAAAGGTAAGCAGAAGTGAACACTTGCAGAAATGGTCTTGACATTATTTGAACCGTAAATGAAAAGTTAAGAATGTTTTTTCTTTGCAGTTAATCTTTTAAGTTAATATTAAAACCTGAGCTTAAAACTCCAAAAAAAAAAGTCCTCTTTAGTATGGGAAAGGGAGACTCCAGTACTCTAAGTGCAGGCTCCAGCACTCTTGCTTTTAAGAAATGATTTTCCTAACGGCGTACGTGGGAAAGGCACCGGGTAAGATATTGCAAAAATTCCAACCTACAGTAACCTCCCCGTCTCTTTCTTTCTGTCTCTCTCTGAAATAAAGTTCCTGGTTTGTTGCAGTGCAACAATAAATCTATTTGCAGTACAAATAAATTCTGGCTAACGCTTTATTTGGTATTGCTGAGGCTTCTGTTAGGTGTGGGAGACTGTTATTCCTCAGTAAATGTCCAGAAGTTAGCAACTTGAACACTACGAAAAGCTATTTACGGTAAAAGCTCTGTTACCTGGCATGAGTGAGGGGTGGAGGGTGCCAGTAATATAAAAATGCTGGTTACCTGAGGCAGGGGTTTTTGGCTGGACTGGGGCAGGGGTGGTAGTGGTTACACACATGGGAGGGGTAGTGGTGGCCATGTGGAGTAGTGGCAGCACAAGGTGGTGGCTGGCAGCAGCTGCCCCCACATGCGAGCTTTCCCCATCCCTGTGTCTGGCCGGCTGGTTGGAAATTCTGGTTAGTAGAGTGTCGGTTACTTAAATGCCAGTTAACACAGCTTTTCCTATACTTCTGATTCTGAATAGTAGAGTAGTACTTGTTTATAGGTAATAAGTCACTTAGACTTCTTCTTTTTCAGTTTTAAAAGAAGAGCAGATACATGTAGGCAAAACCCCACACGCTCAGTGTTGTACGTAAAACGTACTGGTATTCTAACTCCCCTCGGAAATTAAATGTGGAATAATCTTTATTGTGAATTTAAAGCATTCCACACTATTGCCTTCTGTTGATACTTCTGCATTAACTGTGCCATTGTGGTTTAAGTTTACACAAATTCACAGAAGTTTAGGGTTGAAAGGGACCTCGTGAGAGATTAATTCACTTCCCTCTGGCAGTCCAGTACTATATCCTGTAACAGCATCTTAGCTTTCCCAGTAAAATAGACAGCTTTGGACCATTGGATACTTGTTTTAAAAGAAACCCCACAGTATTCCAAGGAATTTGCAGATTACATTAGAATATGGAAGGACAGCTGTGAGATACTCAAGAGTTGTAGAACACGTGCCACAAAGTTTCTTCATAGCTCCATATTGAAACCCTTTCGGAAAAGTGTGCCAAACCTTTCCTTAGCTTGGCAATCCTTTACATGGTAAGCCTTTGTTTGCACAAATACCATATTCTCAAAATTGTATCTGTTAAGATTGTAAGTAAAAGTAAATTAAATACAAAAATTAATAAAACCAGTATGCTTTAGCATTTCTTCCCTTAACATTCTGGGCACATATGCACCTGCCAATGAGTGGTTCATCCAGACTATGAATGCTGTGTTTTCGATAGGAGGAGATGTGATGCACCCTGATATTCCAAATAACTTTCTGAGGCTTCTGGCTGAAGGTGAGGAACTTCCTGGACCCTGTAAAGAAACAACTCTATGTTCCTAGTTAATTATTTAGTTTGATTTTTCTAAGTTGATTTTGAATTCCGTTGTACATGCAGTATACATTTCAAATAATGGTTGTCATTTTGTTTTCAGGGTTTGATGATGAAAAGGAAGATAAGCAGCTACGGCTTTATGCTGTTCAATCGTATCTTGGTTTATTGGAGGAGGAAGATGCCATTTATCCTCAGAAATTTCTTCAGGTTATGAGTTGGGTATGCTACCTATGATTGTTTTTTTATATATATAAAATTACTATGTGTGGAAGTCCGTTTTAACGTTTTGAACATTTTAGTCTCTATCTTCCAAAAGGCATGTATTACACTGAAACCTGTTCAGCCAGCTGTCTGCTTTGGTGCCTGTCACTTTTTCTAATTTCTCCATAGTAAGACCATAAGTAGTTGTGAAAATGCATGTTCAGTCTTATGGTGACCTGCCAAGCTGCTGCCCTAGTATTCTCTCTCACAAAGAAGAAAACAACCAGGCTCTACTTGAAATGGAAAACAAGCACCTGATTAATTGTGCTTGCATAGTTATTGGGTAACTGTTTTCAATCAGCCACTTACTTACAAAAGCGCTGATTTTACTTTTTTTGGAAGGACTGAAAGTGTTTTTTCTTCTCAGCTAGCAGACTTTCCATTGGCTTGAGGGAATAGTTTCTGACTTTGTTGACTTCTCTTATTCATAGATTGTAAGGCCAGAAGGGTCCTTGGAAGATCATCGGGTCCAGCTCCCTGCACCAGGCAGGAAAGACAACTGGGGTCAGGTGACCCCAGCAAGGTGACCATCCAGTCTCCTCTTGAAGATCTCCAGGGCAATGAGTTAGTTTTTTAGCACATACTGAAGTTGATCATTTTAGGGTGTGTGGAGGCAAACTTACCACATATCAGCAGTTCCACAGTATCTGCATTGTGCTTTTGCTTCTACCCTCTGCTAAGTTTGCTGAAGTTGCCAGCAGGGCAAATTAAAACTCTGGTGTGCATCAGCTGATACATTGCCAATACCAGGGAGGTGCCCTCTCTATTTGGCATTGGTGAGGCTACAGCTGGAGTACTGTGTCTAGTTCTAGGCACTACACTTCAGAAAGGATAAGCTTGAGAAGGGTACAAAGAAGGGCCATGCATATGATTAGGGGCCTGGAGGATGGGCCTTACAAGGAGAGACTCCAGGAATTGGGCCTGTTCAGTCTGAGTGAGAGAAAACTGAGAGGTGACATGATAGCTGCCTACAAGGGATGAACATCAAGATCTAGGGGAGCAACTCTTCAGGAAGGCATCTCAAGGGAGGATGGGGACCAATGGACACAAGCTAATAGAGGGAAAATTTAGGCTGAACATAAGAAAAAAACTTTTTTCTGTTAGGGTTACCAGGATCTGGAACATGCTCCCAGCCAGAAGTGGTGCAGTTGCCATCCTTGGAGGTGTTCAGGATGAGGTTGGATAAGCACTTTGCTGAGCTTGTTTGAGCCCAATAACTTCCTGTCCATGGCAGAGGATTGGACTTGATCTTGCAGGTCCCTTCCGGTCCTTTGATCCTATGATTCTAAGTAGGAAATAAACCAAGGCAGCTTCACTTGTGTGTTCATTCATTTTCCCTTATCTTCATTTACCCTGATACAGTTCATTCATCTGCCCATATGCTTAATGTAAGTACTTAGAAACCAGCAGACATCATGTCCCTTTTCACTGCATATATTTTGGGTTCTTTTAGGTGGATATATAATGTGAAAATACCTTGAAAAGTTCCAAATTTATAAACAGTTACATGCCTATAATTTTTTTTTTTTGAATGTAAGATATATTTAACTATGTTGGTATTGCATATTAATTTTCAGATAGGTAAATCATGCTTGTGTAACCAAGTGTTCACTATATCTGTTACTTATAGGTTTTGGGGGAGTATTCCTATCTTATAAATGATGAGGGTGATCCAGAAGTCATTATGACCAGACTGCACAAATTACTGAAGAAGACCTTTGTTACTTCTGAAACTAAAGCCTGGATTATGGCTGCCATCACCAAAATAGCATCCCTTAACCCTGGCTCTAAAACAGTTGATAAACTAATCCAGGAATTCAGCACCTCTCTGGATACTTGCATGAGGCAATATGCCTTTGAATTAAAACATCTCTGTGAAGACAAAGATTTGATGAAAAACTTGCTTCCACTTGATGCTAGCTGTGATGATATGGTGGTAAGGTAACTTCAGCCTGTGTTCTGACAAGGCTGACATTTTTGTGGTCCCATGAATAATGTGCATCTTGGAAGTTAGGAGTTGGAAGATCCAGATCTATCAGTTTACTTACTACGATGTTTTTATGATTGGTTGCACTGGGATTCCATTATTCAGAAAGGGAGCTAATGTGATTGGCTTTACAATTGAGTTAGTGTATAGCTCTGAACATAGAATAGAATAGATCATATTGGGATGCAGGATTTTTTTTGGTCAAGTTTTCTTTTCCAGACAAATCAGTGATATTGAATGAGTTTCCATAGTTATCCATTATTTAAGATTTATTGTTTAAATAGATGTTACTACACAGAAATATTGTCTTCTATGTGCAGAATGCTCCTATGGGTAATGGCTTAAGCCTAGAATATACTAAAGGTAGCTGATTCAAGTGTGAGAGCTGTAAACTGACTGGAACATTCTTATAGTGGAATTAATAACCTGCCATTGTGGAAAGAGTCTAATGTCCATTGTCCTTTTTGGATTCAATGTAGGTAGATGCTTCCTTATCTTTCCTAGATGGCTTTGTGGCTGAGGGACTGAGTCGTGGGGCAGCACCATATAAACCTCATCATCAGAGACAGGAGGAGAAGCTTTCCCAGGAAAAAGGTAGCTAATTTCACTGTATTTCTTAAATGTCTGATAGAATACCTTAATTAAAAAATAGCAAGAACTTGATTAATTTGTATAATCTGGTGTCCTGAGAAACTTGGCTTGCTAAAAAAAAATTAGGCTAGAAACATAGCTTTGCATGTTTGTAGTTGGGGGAGGGAGGGGACACTTGTAAGTCTAAAATACATAGTTCAACAACTGGTTTTAATAATGATGGGATCCTGAATGTTAAAAGTGAGAAATGACAGTTTTTAGGTAGTGTAACTTCCCTTTTCTCATATAACTTTGATTTTGCTGTATATTTTCTGATCCATTTTGATGAATACAATTCTGGCTTTCTTGTAGCTTTGAATTTTGAACCTTATGGACTGTCACTTTCTTCAAGCATGTCAACTTCTGGCTTCACTGGCAGGCAGTCTCCCACTGGTCTCTCTTTTGGTTCTGACATATCTGGTAATAGCACTGAGATGGGACAAAAAGAGTGAGTTACTTTATCTTAAAAAATCAAATGAAGAAAAATGTGGTTTAAGTCCTATGTTCTTGTCACTGTTATAACTTTTTACTACATAATAATGGGGGAATAATCTTAAATACTTGAGCATGAAAACAGTTGACTGTTACCCTCAGTTGGCTGTGTATGCAAGAGTTGGAGCTCTCTCAATAACTGGCTCCATATTTATTTAATTACAAAGGAGACTGGAATCCTAGCATTTCTCTGGATATATCTTTCTCTTGGTGGTGCTGCTTAAATGACTTATTCTTTAAAAAGCAAACAAACGAAAAACCCACAAGCACCAAAAAATATTTAAACACCCAGGACTTTATGCAGAATGGGGGAAAGGAGTAAAGTTGTTATGTTCACTAATGATGTGCCAGTTAAAAAACCCAGATAGAGGGAGAGCAAATAGGACATACTACTCACTAGAATCTCCTGTTCTGGTTTCATAACATTGGCTCAGAGTGCATTTGCTGAGCGCTGTGCTTCCCCCAGGTAGCTATTCACAAGTAATTTCTATGCAGGAAATGAGAAACAGCCTAGGTGTTTTCGTGTTGCTGTTACGCATGTTACAAAGCAAAGTGTAGCCCAGGTGGTCAGAGTTCTCACTCTTAAGAATGGTATTGCTTTTCTCAATAGCACTTTCACAGGTTTGTTCTTGCTTTCATTATGTATGTTTTTAGGATGAGTAGTCTGAAACTTGATGGTGTGAAGAAATTATGGGGGAAAGATGGCTACCTCCCCAAAAAAGATAGCAAAACAGGAAAAGAAGATAAACTGGAGGCTGTACCTCCAGGCAGCACATTAGGGGGAAACATGGTTGATCATCCTTTGTCAGAAGCTGATCAAGAAGTTGTCAGCCCCTCAGAGGAGGAAAAAGAGAAGCAGCAGCTAGCATCAACATTGTTTGTTGGGCTAGCATCAAACAATGCTGTCAGTCTGGTATGTGATTTTTCCATAAGCTATGAGTTATAATATTTATAAAATAGCTGTAATTAAGGTAAGGATATTTATTTGTAATGATATTTGAATCAATATGGTAATAACATTTAAGGCGGAACTTGCATTGGAGGAGAAGACATTCACATTGTCTGGTAAGAACTAGTTATTTAGGCTACTGAAAAGGAAAGAAGAAATCCCTAAAACAGATAGTTTAACCAACCTCTATGGGTCCTACGAATACTGCCGCTGCTCTGTGCTTTGCACTTAGTTCTGTTCTGCCAGGCTTTACTGGGTGTTAGCTGTCTTTGCCCTATCTACTAGAAATTGCAAACTTCACATTCCCGGCAGTAAGGGTTAAGACTGACATGTCCTTTTGCAGGTAAGTGGTAAAATGGCTGACTTATTTTTTAATACTGACCCTAAGTCAGCACTTCTTGTTTAATCCTTGTATTTTATCTCTGCTGTTTTGTAAAACCTTTGGCTATGCATTTGTTGCACAATGGCCATGAAGATCTTCTAATTTGGGTTTTATTGATATCAGACTGAATTCTCCCCTATGAACTATCTCTGATATCTTATAAGTAACTTAAAAGTAGCTTATGTACTGTCCAATAAAAACATTTTATATACATTTTTGTATTTAAAGATTACCTCTCTTGGGGTATTTGATTTGTATTCTTGATTCTCAAGAACATAGTCTGTTCTGTTGACTAAGCTACCTGGCCAATCACCAAGAGGAAAATAGACCAAAACATCTTTTGTTTCTTTTGCAGATGGGTAAAGCAGACACCACCACTCAAAAATTCAAAAGAAAATCAAAAATAAGTGAAACCCAGAATAGTGAAGAAGTCCCAAGTATCCAACATGATGCTACCTTATCTTCCAGTCCTTTGCCTGAAGCACAATCAAACAACAATGAAAACATTCAGAGTACTGAACATGTAAGATTAAGGAAAACCTCACTGAGTTCTTCAGAAGTTTTGGAAGCTAGCATCTCATTTAAGAGACCTCAGTCCCTAATGGAAGCTGGACTGGATGCAAAACTTCCAGATTGTAGACTGTCACCATCATCGTTGTTTGCTGATAATAACATGGAAGTTTTTCAGCCTACCCAAGTCATTCCATCTGTAGCTGCCAGTAAAGCCTCCTTGATTCCCTCCTTATCAGAAGAATTAGCCAGCAACCCTCATTCAGAAGCAGTAGAGCTTTGTAGCAGTGACACCCTTGCTGTGAACTTGTGTAAAGTTTGGACAGATGACTGTTTACTGCTTGTCTTGTTTGTTGCCAACAGAAGTTCCTCAGCACTTAAGAATGTGAATCTAGTATTTGAAAATTCAGAACATTTTAAGGTAAGAAAATTGTAACTAGTGTAGTAGAAGAGATGCATGCTTTTACTCTGCTTTTCACTTATACCGACATATACTGAGTTCTTCCTGTCAGATAATTTGGACAAAACAAGTTTTACTTCAAGGATTAACTACAAAGCATGTATAGTCAGAATATATCAGAGGTATTTTATTCTGCAACGTCAACTATGTATGGGGTTATTTATTGGTTGGTATAAGATGTGACTGAAAAACTTAATTGAACCTTCCCACATGTTGCATGTTTTTAAAGGGTATCTTTTGGTTGTGGGTACACATCAGTGATTGGCCTTTCTATCAGTATTTCAAACATTTGATTACTTCACTTATGTGTGAACTGTGGATAGATGACCTAAGAACAGTGCATGGCCGTATCAAGTCCTGGATACTCTGTGCTGACTTATTTACATAAATTATCTCCTCTTCAAAATCAGGGCTGATGTTAGAAGAAGCTTCATCATGGAACTTAATTGTTCTGGAATCTTCCTCCTGCTGGTTTTTGGTTTATATCAAGCCCAGCACTCAGCCAGTAACGTAACACATCTGATTTGCCTGGACTTGTTCTGAAGTTATGATGAGTCAGTATTTCACTGATTGGCACTGATAGGCTGGGGGTGGCAGCCTGTGACTGGACTGGATCTGGCCTGTGGAGCCATTTGATCTGGCTTGCAGACATGGGGCTTCAGAAGCATTTGTCATCGGGGCATATTCCCCTGCCACCATAGGAACAAGTGCCAGTGGCGGCTAGGTCGTAGCTCCTGCCTACCCACCCACCTCTGACTGGAACCGGGTTGGTCTGGTCCTTAGCCTTAAAAGGGTGCAGACCACTAGTATAGGCAGTTCCATCAGAGTAACCGAGGGCTGAATAGTCACGGAAACAACAGTATCCTTATTACGTGTGGAGGTTTCCGTTCCCTGATTTAGCATGCATCAGGGCAGTGGGGGAAATCTTGCACTGTTACAATCTGCAGTGAGTATGCTGAAGATAACTTAAAGACTACAGTGTCTCAGGCAGTCAGGTCAATACCTTCTCAAAAATTAAATTAACTTAAAAATGCTGTTGGTTAAAGGAGTCAGTTGCATTTCTATTTTAACTCTGACAAGGCTTTACTAAAGCTTAATAAGAAAGCTTAAAACAGAGTAGGGTGCTCTGTCACTAGCCAAATCCAAGAAGAGTAAATATTTGTTTATAATTTACAGCTAAATCTTAACCAATAGTATGAAAAATATGTGGTGCACCAATGTGCAACAGTACCAGGCAATGAAGGATATCATTGAGAAAGCACTTTACAAGATAGGCTTTGTTTATATGATCACCTGTGCCTTTACTCTCTGTTAAGGGAACTAGATATTTTATAATAAAATGCTGATAGAGAAAACAGGTATTTTGTGGCGTTGTCTTATGGTTACATGGAAATATTGTTTTGTTAGCAAAATATATTTCTGCAGAATTTAAAGGAATTTTGGGAGTGTATTTGGGTGGAATTGTCTTTTGTGCTCCTAAGCTAATGCCTGATGTCAGGATCCTCAGTGCCATGAAAGTTGATGTGGTCATCTAGATGCAAGATAATCGGTTTCAGGTATTGTTTCCCCTTTCTAGTAAATGGATATTTAGCAAGATGAATAATTTCCATAACTCTGAATTTTGTTTTTATTTGTAGATTGTTGAAGGCCTTAGCTACCATTTTCCTGTAATAAAAGCTCGAAGTCTGGAAAGCTGCCAGAAGTCTGTGCAAATGGAAAAAAATTGTATGCAGGAGATTCTCGTGGGCTCTCTTAATTACCATTTAGAGATGGAGACTGGCCTTGAATTTTCAGTGACTTTGTCACTGATAGATTTTATCAGGTAAATAAGCTGCATTTTTGGAATGTCGTTGTGTTGTTTTCAAGTAATGGTTGGCTCAGTGATGGACTCTTAAATACTGGCTTCTACCTGGCTTCTACCTTCAGGTGGTTGCTTTTTTTTCATTTAATTCAGATAGCTAATGAACACTAACTTGTCACTGGTCAGCATCCTAATGTGTGGATCCCAGTGATCAAGAATGCCACTGTCTCCTGACAGCTTGGCCCCACCACCACAAGTGGTTCTTTTATTGGGAGTCTCAGTGGAAAGTACAAGGATTGACTAGGACTAAGCTGTCAATCATCTCTAGCAGTTATCTGTTGAAATTAAGATGTTGGCCTTTACCACCGGGACAGTGTAAAAAAGTTTGTACAACAGTGTATTCTTTCTGGGACTTTAGGACTTCAGTCTTCAGAACAATTAGATAGCTTCAGTGAGCACTAAAACTTTTTAGTGTGTTAAAAATTATACACACAAATGTTTCCCTAGGTTTCTATATTGTCATCCCTTTTGCTTTTTAAATGTGTCCTTGACACAGTGAGAAGGTTTTCTTTCCTATCGTTAGCAAAGTGAGTAGAATTTTAAATTCCTGCTATTCTTTTACAAGGGTGGCAAAGATTAGTTATTTAGGCATAAATCTTACTTTTCCTATTACCCTTTTTTCATCATCTCCTTGAACTCCAGCTTTTTATACTAAACAGAGAAAAAGATATTTGTCTTAAAAGTCTTACTGTAAAAGATTGACCCTGTTTTATTCTATACTGACACTTGCATTTAGTCTTTCTTCTATGCATCATGGAAAGTATGGCATTCTAGGGCTAAATAAGGCTAGAGATGTAGCCTCAAGCATTTTGGATAGTAAAGGAATGTTAGTATTTTTGAAAGCAGAAGATTATTTGCATATTTTAAGGATGTGCCCTAATGTTTGTCTTTTTAAAAGAGTTTAACTACTGGATTATTCCAAATATTTAGTTGCAAGTAAATTGTGAAGTAGAGTTAAGTACAAATCCCCTAAGATCACTGAATGCCTTTCCATTTTGGAATGTTCTCTTGACAAATGCAGCATGCATTTTCAGTGTAGTTAATGGAACTGTAGAGACAAAGGGTGATAAAGGCATGCTGCTTCAGTATAAGATAAATTATACATGCTTAAAATTGAGCGAGCTTATTTTAAATACAGCAATCCAAATGGTGTGAAAGAGCTAACAACTTTTACAGTAAAAGAGCTCATCCTACATACTTGTCAACTGACAAAGCTTTTAAGTTAGCAGTAACAGAAATCCCTCTCCCCTTTTTTTTTTCTTTAAAGCAATCACTTTAGGTTCTACTTTTGTAATGGCAAATGCTGGAGTTTTCATTGTAAAATGACTTTCTGGAGGCGTATAACCTGACAGTTTCAGCTTTTTGAGATGGTCAGCATTAACTTCTTTTATTTATTTATAGAGCTGTAAAAAAGCAATTCATGTTCTCTATATTGTGGCTGGGAGGGTTGTATTAAGACAGAGCTGTATTCTGATATTGTTTGCTTTATTGTTTTAATGCCCTTTGGATATAGTGGCTTCTGGACAATCAAAAGCATGCACAATAATATTGAAGTTTGTTTGTTATTTTACTCAGTTTTGTATTAAAATTGGTTTCAGGCCAATGAAAATTACCACTGAGGACTTTGGGAAATTATGGCTGTCCTTTTCTAATGATGTGAAACAAAATGTAAAAATGTCACCTTCTCAGGGATCACTGTCAATAACTCTGAATACCCTGCAGCAGAAACTAAAGCTCCATGTTGTTGATATTGTAGGTGAGTGTCCATAGTTTTGTATGACATGTAAGATGTGCCAGGCAAATAGTGTCTGCTCCCAAAATGTTTATAATCTCAATTCTGGAACGCGTGTGAGTGCAGGTAACTTCATACAAATTCATTTAATGCAGTGACATTAATGGACATCTCCAGATGAATGCACATATGCGGTATGTGGCATCACGTGTTCGCTGTGCTGCTAATTTGCAGGGTGGGGGTGGGTGTTTGACACCGGGAGATCCTGGTGTTAAAAAGAAGCGGGGGGCAGGGCAGTACATGTAGCACCACCATGTGCTGCCTGAAACTGGAGCCTGGCCAGCTGGAGCCACACTCTGGCTTCCGGCCAGGTTCTCTGCTGTGGGAGGCCCCCAGACCGCCAGGTGAGGCTGCTGGGGCCAGTTTAATTGCTGGCCCCAGCCTCCTCTACCACACCTGGGGCAATGCGCCAGCGCATGCATGCACAAGCATACCCTGGGGGCAAGTAGCAGCAGCACATATTGTGCCACTGCTGTTTTTCCTCAGGAAAATATGCACCTTCCTGCTCATGGGGACGCACCTAATGGGTATATTCAGCGATGAAGTTGAGGTTGATTTGTACATGTGTGAGTGGGTACAGTATAATGAAGCAAATTATACAGTGTCGGATGTTCTCATTGCACCTTTACTGAGTCATCCAACAGATGCATGTTTTGAGAAGTGAAAAGGAATTGGGAGACAAGCTTTAAAGGAGTTTGTGAAGTGAGGGATGAAATTAAGAGTGAATGAGAGGTGAAAGGTCTAGTTAGGAAAGATGTTTGTGCAGGAAGGAAGCAAAATGTTGTATTTGAAAGAGCTGTATATTATGAAGCATATTTAACATGAACTGCAGTGATTTATCTCACTTGTAACTCTGTTGTTGTTGTCTGTGTTGTCATTTGAAGGTAATGAGGGACTAGTGGCCTGCCAGCTGCTTCCATCTGTGCCCTGCCTGCTGCATTGTCGTACTCATGCAGGGATGTTGGCCTTGTGGCTCAGATCACCTTGTTCTGCTCTTCCAGATAGTTTGCTCTATCAGTGTCAAAAGGTGATAGAGGAATCCTAACTGCCACAGTGCCTGCTTTTGTAACGGAGAAAGTAAACACAACGAATTTTTGTACATAGAAAGCAAATGTAAAAGGTTTACATGGTTATGCAAATAATTACCAAAGTGAAATTAGGATACAGGCAGTCCTCAACTTACAGCGTTTTGCACTTAGAACGTTTATAAATTGACACCATGTGTCAACTTTATGACATCAGTTTCAACTTACAACACTCGATCCAATGCAACGCTATGCCAGTGAACAAATTGACTGTGTCGCTCATCTCCCTGGAGAACATCTGTCCAAAGTTCCTTGGATACTTTCTTTAAGAAAGCAGACAAGCGTCCAGAAAAACCTGCAGCGAAGACTCCTGAGATGACTCTAGCCAAGAGCCCTTCAAAAAGTCCAGCAGAATCACCTCAAAGAAGTCCTTCCAAATCAATATGATTGCTATTTATACTATAAATACATTAATGTAGCTATATTACTCATCTATAATTGCTTGAGGACAAAATTCTGGGGTATTTTTAGTGAAAATAGTGTATTGGGCCTTGGTACAGGAACCAATCCCCCATTTATAACATTGTTTCTTCTGAGAAAATTGGTTCCAAGTTACAACGTTTTGACTTAAGACACGGTTTTCAGGAACCAGTTGTGTCGTAAGTCCGAGGACTGCCTGTACTGCTCCTCAAAAGCAGCTTGAAGTTGGTTGGTTTGGTTTTTTTTTTTGACAGGCATCTGCTATGTGGATTGGTAGGAAGGTCTAAAGTATGCCTGCAGAAACATGCTCAGGATCGTACAATCACTGAAAAGTGTTCTGTAAAGTATTGCTAACTGTTCAGTTAAATGTGTCTTTCTTAGTTTATTGCAAATGTCTGAAAGTATTTATTTTCTATGTACATTTTATATGCAGCAACAGTTTGTTTATAATAGCAGCTACTTAGTAGTTAAGTATATGGGAGGAAAACTTATTGCCACTATAAAGTCAGCTTTATACTGTGCAAAAATACCAATGTTTGTCTTTATCATTACCCAATACTTCATTGAAGAGCCTCTTTTAAAGCTGTTTTTAACACTATTTGAAACAAGACCCTTTCTTGCTGTTGCTCATGGTGCATTATCTTTCTGTACAGGATATACGTGTGTGTTGACGTATGGTTTTGGTAGTCAAAAGCACTGCTTTTGTTCTTTCAGTCATTTGCCAAGTAAGTGTTAAGTAATGACATCCAATTATTTTGGAGGGGGGAGAGGGAGGGAAATAGGGCAAGGGTAGAGGTAGGTAAAACTGTTGTACAGTTGAGATCATCCAGGTCACCTGTAGGATGTCTGCAGCTCTGTTGCTTTTGTTTAGCCCTCTTATCCTCCTTTGCAAGAGGCCTGTAATAGTAGCTGAATTACTTTGCAAATGGACAGTAGAGAAAACAGTTAAAGCTGAATTTATAATAGTCACGATAGTCCTGGATGTATTCTTAGCCCTGTGGTTCTGGATTATGTATTTGATTTTGGTTTATATATCTGTCCCTGAAAGAATTTTAGGGAAGAATTTTGAGTATTTTGATTTTTCTCTTTATAATCTGTTTTATCTGTTTACTGAACTGTGTGAACTGTTGGCTTGCGCAGGCTTTGGACATGACTTGTGTTGCTGTATATCTTTCTAAATCTTAATGGATCCAATGAGCCCAGCATGTATGCTGATGATGTGTCTGTCTGGATTGTTTCTCTCATAGTCATTTGTCATGACCAGTGCGCAGACTGCATCCTGGCCTTGAGACTTCTAAACCCTTCGTTTATTTAGACAGTAATAAAGTACAAGTCCTTTCTTTATTTTAGTTATTTACAGCTACCCACATTTTGCACAAACAGCTCTATGGGCATGGCATGAAAAGCAAATGGAACTGTGCACTTATTCTGTTTTTTTTTATATTGAGAGCAAAAACCTTTTACAAGGTGTTTCAGTTGTCATCTCTCTCACTTAGCAAATATCAGGAAGCAAATATTCTGTTTTTGCTATTATTTTGCCTTGTTTTGTTAAGTGTTCACACTTATGAATGTAATTTCAGTACGCTGATGATTAAAACAATGTTTTTTAAACTTCCTTTAGAGGATAAGCCAATTGTCTTGTCTTAATATCCACAGGTATTGTTGCAGAATTAAAACTCCTTTTGATGCTGCTGTTTCTGTACCCTAGGTGGAGGGCAAAAAATGCACTGAATCTATAAATATGTTTAAATATTCTGCACAGATGTAGCATGTACTTAATAGCTTGAGATTTATATGAATTAAAACTTTTATAGTTTCCTGGAAACTTAAATCCCTGTTAGCACAGTATATAAATCAGAGTTGGGTGCTATAATTAACTTCGGTCTTTTTTAAGAACTGAAAAAAGTTACAGTAGCATCTGTCTGCTGGCCTATGCATTTTTCACCATTTTAGCAATGGGTTGTTGAGTGTCTTATGATATGAAACAAATAATGCCTTTTGTACATTTAGTCACGTGATGCTCCTTCCCTCCCTTTCTATTATTTGTGTTCACCATATTGTTAATATATGTTGTATGGTTAATATGTGGAGTTTGAGAGAACAATTGAAGGCCTTTAGCTACTGTAACATGAAGGTGGTGGCTTTCTCTCACCTGTGGTACAGTATTTTTAGACTGTCCGTCAAAACTATTGTGTCTTAAACTTCTATGGTGCTTCTGTTGTCATGTGATTTAATAAAATAGTTTAATAAAATCTCCAATTCAGTTTTACAGCTGTTCTCATTGGACATTTGTTCATGCCAGGTGTAACTTTTAATATTGGCTCTATTAACAACTCTGGCATTGTATAAAAATTTAAAAATAGTTTTACCCCAGGCTAGGTATTTTATATTTAATAACTGCATGGCTGGATTAACACTGAGAAGAACTTGCATAAAGTACCAAAAAAACCCCAAAACCCAGTTCTTTTTTTACTGGCATTAACCATTGCAGATGACTTTAAATTAGATACGTTAGCAAGCATACAAACATAAAAAAGTACATAACTTCTTAGCAAATTAGTGGAGTCCTAACCCTAATTTGATTACTTTTACTTCTCCTTGTTGCAACAAAATAGTAACCAACTGTCACATTTTACACAGCCCCAGGTTTGCTTGTTCTGCCCAAATGTTTAATCAAAGAATATCAGACATGTACATGGCACACTGATAGATTTGTTGGGCAGCACTTTATCCTAGTGCCTGCTGTCTATTGTCCTTCCTGGAATATTGCTAGACTTGTTCTAGCCACCAGAGGAAGTCTTTAGATTTATTAAGTTCCTGCTCTCATCAGTTTTAGAAATGATTGGTACAGTGCAATCTTGGTTTGAGTTGCTCTGCTTTGATCATGCTGTTTGGGTGACACTGGTGCTCGTGTTCTGGGCAGGAACTAGGAATTCTAGGAGTGTAATAAATTCTGAATCCCTGTGGTTTTGCCAAGTCACGCACACTTTGCTAACACAATTTCCTGTAAAATGATTATAGGTGATTTAGGTAATTTGATGTGTATTATTTTTACTCTAACTTCATATTGAAAGTTCTTTAATAGGTGTTGCAGTTATTGAGCTTTCAGCAAACAGGTGACTTGTAGAATAAATAATCATTTTGTGCTCATATATTATTTTGCTTTTGTAGAACACCAAAAAGCTACCTATGTAAGTTTTAAATATCATGCAATTCCAGTCCAGTACATTTTTCTTTTGTTGTTCATATTTTATATTGTCATTTGCTCTCTCTTACCTGAAATTTGAAGCAAGTTTTCCCCAGTTGTTTAGTGAACACTGTGAAATAGCTTGTGCTACTTTGAGCTGAGTGTACACTAGAATTGTCCACATGGGGAATTAGTAGTAGCTAGTGCACTATAAATTCACACTCTAACTTACTTTTGCAATAACTCCTCTTTGTAGATAAGCCCTTGAAGTTAGTTTATACAAGATCCTGTGAGAGGATCTCTCTTAGCCTGGGACTTTTTTGTCTGAACTTAACAATTCACTTCTGTATGAAGATGCCACATTTGGTAATCCTTACCTCTGTCAAGAGAATACTGAGCGTGGAACCTTGACAGTCTCTTCTGTGCAGTATTACATAAAGTAAGTTACGAGGCCTCACCCAGGCTTTATAGTTAAGGTCTCTAATTTTGCCTGTCACAGTAGATTTCTCTTCCTGTTTTTCTTCTGTAAACCTGCATTCACTGAGGAATGTTCACCCATCACTTAATATTCAGAGAGCCCTATCCAAAAACATAGAGAGGAATGACACTTTCAGAATTATTACATGGATTTGGTTGCCTATGAGGAGAGGTTGTAAAATTGAACTTTTTAATCAACAGACTCGCACAGAATAATTAAGTGTTTTGAGTAGTGTTTCTTATGAGACAAAAGGCCTGTAACTGGCTTAAAGATGCATTACTAAGACCACAGCAGCCTCTGTAGCTTGTCTGTGACAAGTGTGCACTGTAAATCAGTAATGTGATGTCCTAATATTTCATTAAGTATCACTTATTGAACTTTACGTTATATTCCAGTGCTCTGTTTAGAAAAGCAGTCCTATAGGCCATTTGAGCCATTGTGCAGACACAAGAAATTTTATGGGCTTTTTTGTTTGTTTGCTGGGGCGGGGGGGAGTTGTAGTTTTTTGTTTTTGTTTTTTTTTTTTTGGTGGTGTTTTTGTTTTTTTGAAAGGCAAGGATTGTGGGTGATATCTTTTATTGGACCAGCTGCATGGTTGGGATAAAGTTAGACAAGCTTCCAAGTGCAAGGCATTCTTCTGGTCTAACAAGCCTGAAATCTGTTGTTATACAGCAAGGACACTCCATTTTTATTTTTTATGAGCAATATACATAAACTGATTTCTGCCCATTCACTTTTGCACCATGACCTGTTAGGACTGAAAGGTGTTAAGTTTTTTTCGAGGGTGGGAAATGGAAGGTGGTATGTGTTTAGTCACATAGGCATCTCTGAGTTGGTGAGAGTGAATTATGAAGACATTGAATGGGGGGTTAACTTAGAGATGCAGGCCGACGACCGCACATTAACTTTTAACAGCTACCAGCCCAGGGAGGCAGAACATTCCTAGGGTCATAACTAGACTTGAAACGAAGAACGTGCGCCAAGAGGCTGCGACAAGAATTCTGCTTCCTAGTGCAGATGGAGACGTAGAATCTCTGCACCATAGAGGCCAGCATGGACACATGTAAATGTTGTTTATCCATAGAAGAGCAATGGGTTATTAACTGGTGACCTGTTCTTTGACAGTTGTCTCACTCCATTTACGCTACCTACCTGTTTTTCTCTGTCTCTGACTTCACTGCAAGTGAGTTAGAAGAAACTGCAGAGGGGTCAGGACTATATTCCCTTATGTGGATAGAGCTGATAACATCACCCTAGCGTGCGAACGCTCCTTTCCCAACCATCCGACTACCCTAGCAGATACAATTTCTTTTTAATACAGTTTGGCATGTTGCTGTTGGAGATGCTGTATTTCATAACTGGGAATGCACGGACAAATCTCAATAACCACTACTTAGAAAGCTCTTCATTTTAAATACCAGCTGCCTATGTTTTAGCAGTCCATCCTATACTTACTAAAACTTTTTAACATTTATCTTTGGGAGCTCTGGGTTAGAGTAAAAAAACTTTGGGGTCTAAAAAACTGGTGACCAACTTGAATACTGCTATCACATGTGCAGAAGAAAAGGGCACCTCATTGTGAGAACTGCTAATGGATAAATGAAGCTGAAAGGGGAAATTATCTGGGCACAAATCTCCTTTCTACCTGTTGATTTTCCCTTCCTTCCCCCTGCTGTAGGCACCAAAACTGAATTTGCAGCTGGTGGAATGAGGAAAATCATATTTTAAAAGGATGTCTGGGATCCACCTGTGCTCTGAATTAATCCTCATTCATTGAGAGGTACAGCAGATATAGCTGTACTGGGGACAAAGGCAATTTCTGGACAAAGGAAGCATTACAGGTTCTGGAGTCACTTCTTAGGACCCCCCCCCCCCCCCCCCCCCCCCCCCACTTGGATTTGGGCTTCAGCTGCCTGCTGCACAGATTTGTGTCGTCATCTTCCACCGGAGGAAATCTGAGTGCAGGAGAGTGCATGGTCAAACTGAGCCCTACTTACATACTTAATAGCTTTAGTTGAAAACTTTAGTTTGCCTCCCCTGCTAGTATGCAGTGTGATAAAAATTCTTGCATTACAGGTTCACACTCTCTTTTTCCCTACAAGCCCCCTGCTACTTTGTGTATAGGATGATCAGTACTCTGGGAATCTGGTGAGGGAGACAGTTGTCTGCAGGCTCCCTCCCTCACATTTTAAAAGTTGGCAGGTGTGGAGAGAATGAGATGGAATTGCTGGAGGGGAAAGGATGGTACTATTGTTAAGGTAGTTGTTCCAGGGGGACTGAAGGTAAAGGGATGGGAGACCCCTTCCATGGCAGGACCCAGGTCAGAGACAACCTGCCAACACAAGAGAAAAGCTCTGAAGACAGGGTGAGCTTACTTTTTTCAGGAGGAGATGGACTGGATCAGCCACACCGGGGCAGAACTCCTACGCGATTTGTCAGCTGCTTTTATCTGCGGCTGAGGACGGCGCAGGCAGATGACATCATAGAAGAGCACCATCCAGCAGAAATAAAAGTTGGTGGCAGGGAAACAGCTGGGGGGGGGGCGTGCTGCAGGGAACAAGCTGCAGAATTGTCCCCTGAGCCGAGGAAGGTTGCACCGGCAGCAACAAGAGGACCTGAGGGGAGGACCCATCAGAAGGGTCCGGAGGCGACTAAGGAGCCATGATATTGGATGGTGGGGAAGCCAGGCTGAGAACATCGGTGTCGAGAGACTGCAGAGCCATAGACGCCAGAGTCGTGAGTGGGGTGGGCTGAGATCCCATTCCTCTTCTGTGTTAATTTGTTCTTATTTATCTGGAGCCCTGAGGCAGGGATTAGGACCACGGAAGATACTTGTAGAACAGAAGGAGCCGGAGCAGGGCTGCGGGCAGCGGTGCAGCAAGGGAGACTCAGCATAGCATAGTGTCAGGAACAGTCTGACATCCCAAAGTTATCTTGGGCAGGGTGAAACAACCTGGAGCCAAGCAGATGGGGAGGGCCCAGGAGGGTGAACTGACCAACTATCAATTGGCTGTTGTAAAGGCTGGAGCATGGTTGGGGTGGAGGGAAAGAGGAGCCCTAAGAATACCTGTTAGGAATAGTGCCCAACACATGAAGACACAGGAGGGAGCCCCACCACTGAAAGGAAGTCGTGGCAGGCGAGTATTGGGGTTTCCCTCGGGGTGAGCGTGACCTAATGTCTAGGCCACAGGAACAACCTCTGTGGCTGACCCTGGGCACAAGCTCGAAGGCAGCAAGGGAGCACCTACACAAGGCCAGATGGGTACGGTAGTCAAATGCTGCCCTTGAGAACCCGATTTGCTGTCTGATGCCAGGCCAGTCACTTGAACTGATCTGACAAATGATTGCTGATGTTTCTCATCTTCAGAGTACTGACTTGAACCCCTGAAATCTGATTTGCAGAAGTGCTGAGCACTTAGTTGTAACTGAAGACAATCAAAGTTGTGCTTTGAACTTAGAGAACTGTATAATGCTAAACAGTCTGCAAAATCAGATCCTATGCCTCTGGTATTGGGAAGCTGAAATTAAAGGATAATTTGACCTTCATCTCTGTGTCAGTTCTCTGTAAAATAGATGTCACTTCCATTTCACAGGCTTGTGAAAATAAATTCACGCATGTTTCTGAAATGCTCATGTGATATCATAAGGAGTAGCATTGAAAAAACCACAAGGAAACGAACAGTTCTGTTTTCATAGTAGGGCTTGTGTTATATGCAGCAAATAAGGCCTGGCGATAAATAACAGGAGACAGCAAAATATTGAATGGCTGTATGTTGAGTCAATATTGTCCACCCTATGCACTGACTGAAACCTCATGGAAAAACAAGTATGTAATCATGGAATTAAGGACTGCATCAACATGCATATGAACAAGGAGGACTGGATTCAGATTATACTGGAAACTTTCATTAGGACAGTTGCTAATTTTTGAATAACTTCAGAACTTTAATATTTTTTGAAAGTTAACAGCTTGATAATGCAGAGCTTTTGTCACCAATTAATATTGGTGACAATTGTTCTAGGCCAAACAGTGGGCTATTTTTAAATTGGGTGAGGTTCTCAACTTTAAATACCTTCTAAGATGCAACAAATGAACAAAGGTATTTCAACACACACCCTACATATTGAAACATGCACAAAACTGCTTTAGAAGTTTTATACTTGGATATCTAATTTTGGTAAAAATTTAAAACATTAGTAAAATTAAAAAAAATAAATTGGAAACAAAATATTGTAGTAATCACAAATCATTTAATTCACAATATTATGATAATACATCATATACTTTATGGGTGACCTGAACATTACCAATAGTTTGGAAATGTTATCACATACTGAGCCACCAGTATAAAAGTAAACAATGAATATACAGGATATACAAGTATGAGAAATACTTGAAAACATTTTTCTGCACTTTAAGGCTACTCAGATTTATAAATAAAATGACAGCCATGTGGCTGTTTTTTCCCTAAAAAACCAGAATCTGAATACTGATATGCAACACGCACACACATACACACAACCTCACACACACACTGTATCCTTTTTCTTTCAACTGTCTTGCTCTTTGTATGGTGGTTTTATTCTGGCACATGTATATACTTTTACATATTTTTTTTTCCAAATAGAAGAAAATACATTATGAAATCTGACATGTCTGGTGCACAGGAACATGTCTCTTGGATGCATTTTACTATTAAAAAAAATCTAATACTGAGAAATCCACTGTCTGGAGCAAAACTTGGCCATAGGTGCACATAAATAGGATTGAATGCTTATATTTTAATCATGTAAGGCAAATCAGGCTAGACTTTCTGCCCATCTGACCAGACTTTTCAGAAATTCAATAGAAATAGGTGGGAAAATCAATTTGGGCAGCCTGGGATAATAAATCTGATGCCATCTTGTCTCCCTGTTTCTGTAATGCATTCTGGCAAGATGAAATAGATCACCTCTAATTTTGCATATGCAACTGATTTGTCCCTATGTAGCATGAAAATTGGGCTTTAGGGCACACAGCTGTATAGGGGCAATGACGATAGTTAAAAAAAACGTGATCGTTCTTTCAACAGTTACTAAACATTAGTTTTATGAGAAGGAATGTTAAAAGTATACATAAAAGTATTCCATGTTGAGTGAGAAATGTTTAAGTGTGTGAAACTTCCTGTAATACTGAAGGGTTAGCTGCATCTACTAATTAGTTATATCTTCTTATTGTAGCATACTACATGATAATGGTGTTTGACATCTTGCTCGCTGGTAAGGTTAACTACTGGTTGTGCACCAGCTAAAAGGAGGTGTTATATCAACAGAAGTGTCATTAGAATCAGGAGTAAAAGTAAGTTCTAGAGAGGCTAACAGAGGGAAGAGTTTTAAATGTACTCTAACTATATCTGCAAGCAGAGGATGTATAGATATATAAGGCAGAAAGATGTACACATACTTGATACTGCTACGGAGTTTCTTGCTTGTGGATGCCTTCCTTTTTGCACCTTCTCAAAGTTTCAAGTTTTGACCTGTATTTGTACAGAGACATAAGGATGTGTAAGGGGCCAGGTTACTCCACTGCACAAGCTACTCTTGCATAGGAAGAACAGCAGCTTCTTGACTCTGCCTGCATCTGAGCCTGTCAGCCCACATGGACAAAAAAATAAATTAAGCCAACTTCAGCTGGTAGAGATGCCCCCTTCTCTTCCTTCAAGCACCAAGGAACAACCTATCGCATTCTGACTGATTCACTCCTTGGTAACAGTATGACCTAGCCCCGAGTAAGTTAAGTGATATTTTGCTTAATTGTATGTTCATGTTTTCAGAAGATCTTTCTGCTATATTAAAGACATTTGATGGTTGTCCATATCCATTGGTTAAGGAACTGCAGTGCTAAGTTGTTTTCTTGGGCCCCTGGAACACGTTACACTTAAGACCTGTTAATTTATCTTAAATAACTTGGCCACATGTTAAAAAAAACAAATGGTGCCACAAAAAAAGAAATCACCTACACAAATATTACACACACAAAGTGTAATATTTTTGGGGTATTCTGAATGTGTAGCCAGGTTAGGACCACACTGGGATCCCTACCAGCTGACAATCAGCCAGAGCAGGACCATACTGGGCTCCAACTAGCTCTGGTGTTAGCGGCTGAATTGTTAGCAGCTTTGGGGACTACATGGGGAGCTGGTTGGACTCCTGATGCCGTTCCAGAGCCAGACAACAACTAGCTCTCAGGCACCCAGCTTTCAATTTGCTGGTGCACAGGAAGTCCAGGATTATGCTTCCAGCCCCACCCCTGCATTGGCAAGTAGGGCACCCGATCCCTAATACCAAATGGGATCTGATCCCTAATGCCAAAATTGCACAACACACAATTCTTGGTATTGGGGATCAGAGCCATCACACCTTTAAATGAATGTCAGCAGCCTTCACAAATGTACTGTAATAAAGTTATGATTATAGGTAAGTAAGGTGGAAAACAGAATTTGGTTTATCATTTAAATCTCTGTCTAGGACTTGTAATATTTTTCCATATGCTTTTCAGCTCTGCCAAGTTGTGGATAAATAGTTCTAGCTGGATTTCAATAGGGTGGACTGAAGGACCATTCCATTTTGCAGTAACTATTTTTGGACTAAAGCCAGCACTTCTTGGTTTGGGAAGGGGATGGCTAGCCTGAAGGTTATGGCATTTGTCAGGAATGTCACAGACCTAGATTTAAGTAACTATTTAGCCTGATTCAAAATAGAGGTTGTTTCTGTAAACCTGACTGATTCGAAGCAGTGAGTTGGACCAGGGTGTCTCATTTCTCAGGCCAACGTTGAGAGCAGCAGCCTAAATGATCTGTCTTGTTCTCTTTTCCCCCCTCATTCCTAACAGAAAGCTTCATAGAAACCAGTATGTCTTCGCTGAAAATGTTCCAGGCAGCTGCAGTTTAAAACTGTCCCTGTTCTGTCACTGACTTCAACTTGTTTTTAGTGGAGAATGAGTTTTCCCAATCTGACAATTTAACATATTTCAGTGGATATTTTGATACCAGCAGCTGTGTGTGTGAAGGTGTCCCATCATTATGGATCCTATCCTATGATTCTTTATAATTCTTTTTTCTGTTGCAGATTGATATGTATGCTGTATGTGGGAAACATGATAAAAATTGACTTTTAGATTTTTTTTTCATAAGTCTGCCTTCAGATGAATCAATAGCATATTCCCCTTCCTAATAAAATAAAAAAAAAGCACCTCCACAATTCAAGGCTGAGCAAATTCGTTTTCTACCAACATGATCTCTTACTGGTATATTCTCAGTCTTAGTTCCCCAACAGCAAAGATGCACTCTATTACCCACTGACTTCTTATCCAGTAATTTCGGAGTATTTTCGAAGGGGAGAATTTACAGATCAATGCACTCACTAAATGACTAAGTATTCAAGTGATTTACTACAGATCAGCAGGAGAGTTGAGACTGGTGCTCTAAGCACTAGGTCACCTTGTCTCTTTTTGTGATGCTCTGTAAATTACAGATTATAAAATCTGGATTTACTCCAGGACTGTTATCTTGCTGCAATCATTGTAATTCTGTGTGCAATTTCTTCAGTGCCTCTAAATTCAATAGTTAATTTTTCTCTCTTTTTATTTTAATATATATCCAAATAAGAAACAAATAGGTCCTTGATATTACTAGTTTCACTGCTGTTCTCTTACATGAACAAGTCATTTTTACATAGCTCTGGATACATGACACTTACATAGCAATGTAAAAACAACAGCTTGAGTTCCCTATTTGTCACATATAAGTTTATTATTTTACTATCCACAGAAATAATTATAGACTCATACTAAGTTAGGAATGAAAAGTTGTGCCATAAGTTATATACTGCCTTTTGAAGGCTTCTGATTATTTGTAGAGGTAAGCTGTCCTTCAGTGGAGAAAGAAGTGGAAGATGATGACTTTCCTCCCTAATATTTTTCCTTCTCTTAGGCGTTTCAGCTGTGATAATCTGGTGTCTTTCAGGAGATCTTTTGCTCTGGCACTGAAAAAGTTGAGCAAAGAAAGTAGCGTGGCACAGCCAGTATATGTGGGACTCAGCATTGTACTTCCTTATGTTCATTTTCATTATATTTGAGTTCAGAGTCAGAGATTTGTTTTCCAGAAACAAATTTACAAGGATGTTTCTTCTCGTATACAAAAACAAAAATCTCCATTGAGAACATGCTTCTTAAAGAAACTTCTTCTACTCTCTTCCCATTTGTCCCCAGCTTATTTATGTTGGCTATTGATTAATGGTCCTAGAAAACATGCAAAATTGGAGAGGTGCATTCTCAGATCAGTTGCTGACACTTTTGAAAGGAGAGAACTTATTCCCATCAGAACGCCACTTGCCATTTTAGTTTCTGTAATCCTTTCTGAAATAATGAAAACATACAATGCTGGCAGTTCAGGAGGCAGTTAGATGCATTGCTCTTTCTACCTTTTATCTTTGACATTAGCTCTGTGTCTGGGTTTAGACGCATTTTACAAATCAAACTTCCAACATAACACCAATGAGGTCATGACATACTGTCAGCTTGTTTGAATAATGCATTATTGACTCTCCTCCTTGAAAAAGGCTGAATTCTCTGTGAAAAAAGTTATAATTTAGAGCTCTCTAATTAAAGTGTTTCTCTTCACCATGAGCAAAGTGGGCACGTTCTGGTTCCCTTTAAGACTATGTGTACTTGGAAGGTGGTAGGAAGGAAGCTCATAACCTCTGCCATCACTTATTAAGGGTGGCCAGTTTGCTGCAGGTCTAGGTCTGAGTGTTTTGTTGTTGTTTTTTCAAAGGCAAAATTTCAAAGGACCTTCTCATCCAGTAATTTGTTGATCCCATCACAAATCTTTTTGAGGTATGGCCTGCAATCCCCATCAAGGCTGTACAGGGCAGTGAGGAATTCCACATCCGCAAAATGATTGAAGACATGGTTGATACGCCCATGGGACCTGGGTGTCAGGTGTCGATCTACTAGTTCATGCACCAGGTCTTTACACTCATTGAGAAGTTCTGCAAGAACATTCCTATCAAAGGTGTATTCCACCTCATAGAAACTGACAATTGTCATGGCTGTTTGATTCAACTTCTTTCTGAATTTATCTACAATTTCCAGCTCCTCTTGGTTGAACTGATTGTTTCGATAAAGGATTCCAATTTTTATTGCTACTTTAATCAAGTCCTTCATTATTTTGTGAGCTTCCTTCTTGTTTCTTGTATGTTCTTTTGTTACTTTATATAACTCATCAAAGATTTCACTGCTGGTATCATCAATAAGCAGGTTAGCCATTGTTTTGGTAGCCATTTTACTCAGGATCTTTTTCTGTGCTTGCAGTGCAAGGTTCTTGGAGCTGAAATGATCAGGACCTGTTTCAGGAGAGGAAAATAGTAAAGCAATATTAATGTTAATTTATATTAAATATTAATTTAAATTCACCATTACATGAAAAGTACGCAGCATAGGTAGCTTGCTAGCCACATTCCTGTTAAATCCCTATGGTTGATGCTTGGTATTAGGGGTGTGCAAAATGGGCCATATTTGATTTGGATTTGGTCCGAATCGGGGACAATGATTTATTCATTGATTCAGATCACTGTCCCCGATTTTGATTTGGCCTAATCCGAGTCTGAAGATTCAATGCTGATTTGGAGAATCGGCGATTCGGCCATAGACACAGCTTTAAATAGTTTTTCTACATACCTCAAGGTACAAGGCATGGCTCATGAATGCCACAATGCTGGGGTAGATAGTGTCCCACAAGAGTGCAGGGGGCCCCTCCGTGTGCTCAATGGTGAACCCGGAAGTAGGCTGCAAGTACTTCTGGGTTCGCCGGGGAGCGTGCAAGGGGCACCCCTTGCATGTCCCCCACCCCGGCTCAGCCATCTGCTGCAGGGGAGTCCGGGCACCAGTCACTGAGCCAGGAGGGGGCGCAGGGGGCACCCCACGTGCTCTCGGGCAGGCCCAGAAGTGGACTGTATGTGCTTCTGGTCCACTTTTGGGTCTGCTGCCGAGCACACTGGGGAGCCCCCTGCACTTTGTGGGACACTCCATTTGCCCCAGCATCTCAGCATTCACGAGCCTCCTGCTACCTTGAGGTATGTAGAAAAAAACATTTAAAGCTGTGTCTAGGTTCGAATTGACGAATCTTTCCAAATTGATTTACAGGGTTCTGATTCGATTTGGAGAGATTAAAGGGTCTCCTGATTTGATTCGGATTTGGAGATTTGGCCACTGAATCGGGCCGAATCTCCGCCGAATTGAATCAGGGACTGAAGCTTCGCACAGCCCTACTTAGTATAGATTAGCTTTCATGGGCTGAAGCACACTTCATCAGCACTAGGTGAAATGAGCTTCATTCAGCCCATGAAAGCTTGTGCTATGTATTTTTACTTTGTTTAACAGTCTATATGGTGCAAATCTACCTTGTCTTTCACGTGACTTCAGATGAACACAGCTAATGACGCCTCATTTAGTCCAGATTCCAGCAACTTTATAGATCCATAGGTAGGTCATGTTTTCCAATAGTGTTCTTTTCCATTTGTCCTCAAAGCCTTTGATGCTAAAATACATTGTTGAGATGCTAACATCTGAATATTCAAGATACAAATATGATTTGCTCTTTGAAAACACTAAAATTCCAAGTATGTTCTTTTTCTGTGCTTTTATCTTAATTTTAAAATATAGAAAAGGGGCTTAAAATGAACATTTTCCCAGCAGAAGGCTTTCATTGAGATGTTATACGTGGAAAAGGAAATCAGCTGTCAAAGGCTCCCTTTTGAAGATTGAACACTGTAGAGAAATAAAAAGCTTGTGTAGAATTCTTGTTCTAGTCACTGGGAGTCGCTGTTGCTCCACGGCTGTACTAAGCAGCACTGTTACACAAGCTGACAGCATAGATCCATAAATGTAGGCTTACATTGCTTTAATCTCTAATAATAATACCCTTTGGCTTAGTTGCCCATGTGCCTAATTGTAGAATCATATTTTTATAGATGAGTTTGTATTAGGGTTTTTGTTGCTATTTTTCCTGCAGAAAGAAAATATCAAATCAGTTAGATTCTCCAGCAATACACATCTGTGTAGGTTGGATTTAATAATTTAGAAGTTAGATTAATTTATAGTGCTTGCTTATTCAACAGGTTACTTAATCTTATTCTTAACTTTAAGAATGTGAGGAGTCCCACTGATTCAGGATGGTGCCAGAACCTGGGTCTGCTTCAAGGAAAAGGAGCAGGCACAAGAAATCATTCCTAACCATGATGTAGTTTGGCGGTGCTGGTTACAGCTGCATTACTCAAAGCACCATGTCTGCCTATGTGCTTAGACTAAATTATATCACATTTACCCAAAGCACTTTGTCTAACCATGACAAAGGATTTCTGCATCATGAATGGGGAGTCCCCATTACTGGCTCTGGGGAACTGCTCTGCTCCCCAGCCCCCAGTCTTGTGTTTGGAGGGTTATTGTAAAATCCATTGCAGGAAGATCCATTACATGAGGGCTCTTAGTTTATTAGGCTTAGTATAGTCTGGATCCTGGCTTAGCGAAAGGGGGAGGCGGGACCAAAGTGGTGGGCTCATGGACTGAAGAGGTGCACTTATGGATCGCTACACGTTAGAGGGAATATTGCCACTGAAGTATCCTGTTGACTGAGAGCTTGCGATTGCTGCAGTGTTTTACATACCTCCTGCTTTTACTAAAACATTTTTAGCTGGCTTGATTTAGAAAAAAAATAAAGATGCAATTAAATAGTTTTGTATGTCATAATCAAGTAGCTGAGCACAGCTTGGTAACGTCAAGCAGCATTTTTGTTTGTTTGCATATGAGATGCAAGGAATTTGGTCTTTGTAGGAAAGTAGCAATAAATCAATATGTGAAATGAATTTAAAATCAAGGTAGCCAGTAAAGTGGCCTGATCTAGTAACAGTGTTTTCTCTCCTTCTCAGCTGCTTACTTTCTTACTGAGTTTGTTCATAGTACAGTAGTGGCTAGTTAGTTTAGTAAAAACTGGGATCTCATTTTACTAGTATCATACCGATGCCAACTAAGAAACAGACCACATAGAAATAGAATGCATAATCTATGTAGACAACATAATCCTTGATTGGCTATGTCCTGTCTTTGTTTTATAGAGGACGAAGAGAGGCATTGAGCGATTAAAGTAAGTGCAAACTTGATTTAGTAACTTCAGATTTTCAGTAGTACCTAGGCTCTACGTTGCCATGGCAGCCTTGAAAGCTGTATTCTAAGAGCGTGTCTACACAATAAATGAAGGTATGTTTTGTATTCCAGGTTTGTGTGCCCATGCTAGTTTTAATTTAGCTAGCATGGGAAGCAGTAGTTGTGAGATGTAAAAGTAAAGACTAGAAACAAGACTAAGGATCCCAAGTTTTTAGAGGGCTATACTGCATTATGCTAGTTACTACTGCATTATGCTATGTGGAATGTCTTAAGTGACTAGCTCACGTCCGTAGCACAGTCAGGAATTAGATGTCTGGTCTCCTGAGTCCAGTTCAGTGGCTTAACCTCAAGACCATCCTTCCTCTGTTTTCTCATCTAATCTATGTACATCAAGCCAAGGAGTGCTTGCTGATTTTAAATAATTTATTGTTATGCCCTATATTTTTAGGTTGTTAATAAAATGCAATGATGTTTGATAAATACTAATTATATACTGAGTTGTGGTTCTTACTAGGGTACAATATCCAGTATGGAGCTTTTTGCTTCTGGTATTCAAGCTAGCTTTTTTGGAGCATTCAGGCATCTCTACCATGTTATGTGGCCTGCAGTACAGACATAGTAAAATTGCAGAAGGCCGTCACCTTTTGCCTACCCAGGAGGTCACACATTTTTTTTTGTTCTGCAGTCACAACATGAGTGAGTTTTGCCACTTAGATGCAAATGCAGTCTTGCAACACAGTCAAATAATCTGATAGCAAGAACGTCTCGGGACATCACCAGTTGGAACGGTACAATTTCTCAGAGGTTGTTGTCTGGGTTCCCTTCTGAAAACATACTCCAGTATAGAGGAAGGCAGTCACCCTACTGGGCAATTCCCTAAGAACCCAAATAGCAGCAAAATAAGCCTGGGATGCTCTAAAGAACCTGAACTGTCAGAGGCGCAGAGCTGCCATTAGTGTTGTCATAGAACCTCAAGCCCAATGTTTCTACGGGGAGGAGAAGACTATGAACATTTTGTGATAAATGTGCAAAGCCATGATCTAAGGTGTTAATCCTCAGTACTCAAGTACACCCCCGATGCAACATTCCAATGCCCCTAGCCAAGAAAACCTACTGTGTCAAAATTTTTGTGACAAGCTGTTGTCATGAACAGATGGTGCTGTTGAAATCTTCTCTGATGAACTCAATGAGGTAATGTCACATTACCTTTTAAAATTTTTTTCTTTTCTACCTTAAACGTTATGACTGGTCCAAATTCAGACCTTTGAATGGGAACCGCATTCTTCTCCTCTGATTTCATAGTTATTTCTTTTTGTGTTAGGAGGTGTTTAATGTACACAAAAAGAGAAGGATTTGGGAGGAAGGCCTAGAACAGCATTAGATATTTTTTTTTTTATGTCTTGTTTTATCATGGGGCTTTTAGAGGAAATATAATTTAGCTTCCAGGAAGATAATCATAGTTAAACCTGTGATGTTGGCTAAATGATGTACTATGGTATCAGCCACTACAATTAATTATAGGAAACCACAGTGGTTTCCCACAATGCCACTACACTTCATTTTCCCAAAGCTAGTGGTAGCATCTGGGTTTAATAATCCCATCATACTTTATTCTACAGTTAATATAATCTACTATATTTCACAAATTACTAAAGAGCAAAGGCCAAAATAGTTCTGATAAGGAGTTCTGGATACAGTAAGACATTTCCGCAAAGAGCGCTATTTATAGTTGAGGGTTCGTTTGCATTTGACTTATTTTGAATACTGATTGTCAAGGTTCAGAACACAATAAACTGAAGATTTTATGCAATATTACCCCACAAAGAGTATTCATTGAATAATACTGAAGAGTATTATTTGACCATGATCCTGAGGTCTGGCCAAAGATTACACAGCTCAGTTTAGGATGTACGTAGTTGGCTTGAAATCACTTTAGCATTTGTTCAACAATAGGACTGAAGATAATTCTAAATGATATTAGCTGGAGTGGTTTCAAGAGTAACCCTGGCCATGCTCCCTAGGACAGTCAAAAGGGAGGGATGGTGGTAAAGAAATATATTCATCAACCCTATATCCCTCGCAGTTCTGCCTTTCCATTGGGAAGATCCTCCTACAAGAGCTGTCCCAGTCATGACCTGCATTGCACTGATGGAGTCTCAGAACCTGTTCCTAGTATTGAACTGAATTAGAAGTTACTTTCTAGAAGAATTTCTTTTCAACTAATCCTGACACAAAGCCCACAGTATAGGTGCACCATTGGTTATCCTAAACTTTGCCATTCAGTTGTCTTTTTTACTTCTTGCTGGTTAAAAAATTGCATGTGCTGACATTTTGAACTTTCTGGTTCTGTTACACAGATTTGTAATTAGTTTTAGTTTATTTATACCTTTCAACAAAACAGTACAATAAAACAAGCAATAACAAATATATTAAATAAAATAACAGCATTTATATAAAATATAATTGTTAGAAAAAGCATACAGTAATATGATGTGTAATATGATTCACACAAAAATAAAACAAAACATATACATTATATCATCATAATGTATGATGATATAAAAGAAAAGGTAAAATGAAGCAGTGAATGATAAAACAAAACAGGAGAATTGTATTTGATGCTGGCACTTATTCTTTGTGCAAATAGTACAAATATACTTTAGGGGTATAAGATAGGCTCCAAAGTATTAGAAAGAAGCCAGTTCATTATCCCAGTATTTAATACTTTCCAATAATGGAGAGACTCATTTCCCTCTTATTTATTCAACAAATAAACAAGAAAGACTACAAATAAGGATTTAAGTCGTCTATCTCATCTTCCCACAAGCGCATATTCTGTACCAATATAGAGTCCGACACCACCTGTCCATGACAGCTGCAGATCTCATTAGAGCAAATCTCAATCTAGTAATAGCCTCATTTTTTTTGTAGTTTTGCACCATAGACTGATAAGTTTCTGGGCCAAAGGAATGTTTTATTAATCTTAAAAAAGAGGAAGTTCGAGTCTGTCTCACTGCTAGAAAATCTGTCTCTAGGCTGGCATCTTTAATACTTAAATTTATCTTATTTTAAATAGAGGAAATACTGGGTCACTTAGTACACTTCCCAGACAGTTTGTACAATATAAATGTTATTCAACCATCCAAACCAGATTTTATTTGGCAAAGGAGAGACTTCTACAATGCATTTCTTAAGGTATCTGGTAGATGTAAAAGATCCTTTTTCATCCAGTAGTTTGGGGTTCTTAACTGAGCTAAAATGCTCACATTTATCAGCCCAGTTTCAGAAAGCATAAGCCTCCCTATCATAGAATTAGGTAGAGAAAAAAGCCACCTTAAAAAGTAATCAGATATTGTTTTGGTTTTTTGGTTGGACTGTAGGGTGAGCACCCCAGAGTTCTGCTCCATGCAGTAAAATGGATCCTACTCTGGATCTATAGACACTTAGTGCTTCCAGAACAACTCTCCTGCCTGTCTTATTGTAAAAACATGTAATGTAATTGTAAAAAAGATGCTTTTGAATGCTTTGGTGGTTGTTGTTTTTCTTTTAGAATATAAATTTGGAGTTAAATGTAATATAGAGTACCTTATTAATACTGTATAAATGCTGAATTAAGAGGGTTTTTAAAAGGATCGTTTCATAACTGTTCCTAAAACCCTACATTTTATACTATCTTTTAAAAGATCTAAAATGAGCAGGGAAAGATTTAATGAAAGAAATCAAAGAAACAAATGGTTTCCATTTGACAAAATGGTGCACCTCAGTTATGTGGACAAAATCATTATTGTGGATTAATTTTCCTGAGTTTTTTCCACCACATCTAAATTTTATACACGCATATTCTTGTACCTGGTTTTCATTTAAGACTTAATCCAGCTTCCATAAAGATGACTGACAAAACTGCGTACCTTATTCTATGCATGCAAGCTTCAGCGTGTATATGCAGCTTGTGCTGGGCAGCCACCTCCAAGCTTGGCATTTGCATATTACTTTGTAACTTCAGATGCGCACAGAAAAACATGTGATATTACAGGTTAGATCAAAGCTGGTTGGATATTTGGCTGACAATATTGTGTCCTAATAGCAGACTGAAGTAGTAAAATTCCAGTTTTATTGCATATCAGTGTAATGGTTTGAAGTTAATTAAACATCTTTCTTAAAAGAAAATAGTTTCCTTTTCTCTCTCTCCTGTGTGGGGACAGTTTCGTTGGATGCTGATTTGATAATTTCAGGAGTCTATAAAGTAAGAAATATTCTATCCACTACTTTAGAAATAACACTTTATGTCAACAAGATGGCAATTTAATAAGATTTATATCTTGCATTGAGACCGGCATTGATAATAAAGGCTGTGGGGACTTCAGGCACCCTTGGGTTTGTCTCAGCATTGTGTATTTCATTGAATGAGAGGTCTTTTTAGCCAATTGATAGTTTCATCTGAGATGAGGACTTGCACCACTTCTAACTCCTCTGGCTTAGATGCACCTGAAACACTTTATTTAGGGCTACATGCAACAACTGACACACAGCAGGCTAAATTTGATGCACCATAGTCTAGCTTCATCAATGACAACCCAGCTCCGTTTTTTAAATCCATCACCCGTGTGCTTGATTCTAAACAGAATTCAAAGACCTGGCCCTAATCTACAAACCTGTGAACAGACTGTAAACAGGGTACTTCAGAAATAGCCTTTCTCTCCCTTCATGACACTCTGAAGCCTGATGCCTAGACACTAAGGGCGCCTGTACACGTGCAGCGAGGCTGCTCTGATGCACTGTAATTACAGTGTGTTGGAGCACATTTGATTAATTGAGTTTGCTGGAGCGTGCTAATTACCATGCTCCAGCAGACTCTAGTGTCAAGTGCATCAGCATCCCCACGCTGAAAAAAGGTGGCAGGGCTTGCTTTAATTAAAGCTCATTCAATAAGCTTTAGTTAAAGTGCCCCCACCACTATTTTTCAACGTGATGCATGTGATGTTCTGGGCACTTTATTTAGAGCAGCTCTTGGAGCCACTCTAATTAAAGCGCTCCTCCGACCCCCACAAACTCCCAGAGCACATATATAAACACCCTCAGAGAGGGCTCTCTATAAACTCATAAGATGGGTTCTTTTCATAGGAACAATGCAGCTAGGGAGAACCTAGTTTAGTTTAATCAAACGGCAGTTTCAGCCCCAGGACCCCACCTGCAGAGCTCTGAAAGATCAGGCCAAGTATTTGAATACAGAGAACCACACCTAGGCAGACAGTCTGCAGGGAATAAACCCAGGACTCTTAAATGTAAAAGCCTGAGCAGCTTTGAGGGGTAGGGGGAGAGCATGCAAATTCCTGGACTGGCTGAGGCCAGAAGCTGGGGGTGGCTCCTGCAGTCTTCCCAGCGTGGCCTTTCTCCCCAGCTCTGCACCTCTGCCAACAGCAGCTGTCGGTGAGAGGGCAGGGGGGACTGCCCAGCTGTGCTTGCTTGGGTCTGGGGGGAGCTAGGGCTGCAGCCAGGCTGCAGGGAACCTGAGCTCCCCCCATGCCACACCCAGCGCTGCCTGGCTTGGCTGAGAGCCCTGCATGGCTCTGCCCCAGCTCCTGCTTGCCGGTGTCAGTGGAGCCACGCAGGGGTGGGGTGTGAGTGAGAGAGCAGAGGTCCCTCCACTGTGCTTGCTCATGTCTGGGGGGGCTGGGGCTGTGCAGCAGGATCCTCCATTCCCCCATCCCCTGTGCGGCGCGACTGACAGGGATAGCCAGGAGCTGGTGATGAGAGCCACACGAGGCAGTCAGTTGAACTGGGCAGTGCTGGGGGAGCACAAGCCCGCACCCTGCAGCCTAGTCCTGGCCCCCCAGACCTGAGCACATGCAGCTGGGAGGACCCTTCACTTTCCCTCCACCCTCACCTGGCGCTGCTAGGCTCAGCTGCCACGGGACAGGCAGAAGCTGGGGCTTAGAGCCGTGCATGGGGGCGAGCACAGGCCCCCACCCTGCAGCCTGGCTACAGCCATCCCAGACCTGAGCAAACACAAGGGGGGGGAGGGCCCGTGGGGGCTCTGCTCCCCCACCCCCTTGCTCCCACTGCTGCTGGCAGGCACAGCGAGGACACAGGACTGGGGAGCCCAGCCGAGTTCCCTGCCTCCATGTGGGGAGGGGGCCCACAAGGCCCCTGGGATACAGGCGCACAGCAACCTAACGTGGATTGGTAGGATATTTGGCATATAAGTTTGATAAACCAGTCTAATTTAAACCAATTAAGTCTAATACTACAACCATCCAGGTCTATCTTAGATTGGGTTCCCCCATTATTAAACCAGTCTGTGTGCCCTGAACTTTTGTTCTGTTTTAGGTTTAGACTGGTTTTTGACTGCTTGTACTGGGTTGTGTAATGTTTGTACCTGGCTAGAAAGAAAGAGGTATTTGCTTCAGCTTCCTCCTGTGTATTACTTGATTCTTAGACACCAAAGTGATGGGTGCCTTTCAAAGACAGCAGACAGTCTGATTAGATGTAGGCAGTAGAGATGTCTGTCTCAGAGTTCTCTCTTGCAGTTGCTGCCTGATGTAGTGTGTTTTTTCCTCCAAAAATACGAGCTTCTCCCCTTCTACATAGATACACTCTATTTCCTATTTATTTTCCATGTAATACATCAGAGTAGAAACAATTCTATAAATGCTGTTAACCATCCGGAACATTAATAACTGTTACGTTATTATGGGCATATGGAAAACAGCTGGTACTTCTTTGTCTAAAAATATTTCAATTTCATTTAAAAATATTCTCATTTTGGCAATTACTGCAATAGAGATCAATTCTGTCTTCAGATCTGCAGCGCAGAGCTATAAAACCTCAAATGACGTACGCATCAGAAATGCTGGACACTGGTCTCACAGGAATCTGCCGTCTTCCAGAAGTGTGGCCCTTGGCTGTGATATCTGAATAGCAGCAGCAGGAAAAGTCTGGCATAAATTGAGGGGGCAGAATTTAAGGTGGTGTTAGTGTTGTCTCAAATTGATATTGGAAGCCAAGTTACTGAGGCATAACTAAGAGCATCCTTAGAGGAGTCACTGGAGAGCTACCTAAGATACCACATATTTTTCATTTAAATTCATTCTTCAAAGTAAAACTGAGCCATGGAGGGCCTTGGAAGATTTTTTGGTTTACCAGCCAATTAGTGAATTACAGTAATGTTTATACATATTTTTATTCATTGGCTAAACTTTGCATAAATGGCAACACTTCATTGAAATCAATGGAGCTGTGTGGATCTGGAGAAGCAGAGAAATTGGCTTATATGTGGATAATTTTTTTCACTGTATTGTCTCACAACCCTGTTTATAAGGGGACATGGAAATGGCATATACAAATATGTAACAGCTATTTTCTTGTCTGGCTTTGTACATATATTTTGAATTAACAACAGGAGAAGACAAGTGGTTGTCCACTGGCTGTACAGATGTCCGGACAGTAGATCATTAACTCCCCTAATTGTTTCTCATGTAACCATAAATGACTATGTTATATCTATAGGGGAAATAAACAGGAAGATTGCTTTGGACTTGTTCAGTCAAGATGAGCTTCCTGAGGACAGGCAGAGGCTGGTGGGAACTAATCACATTAACAACAAGCGATCAGGGTAGAAAAGGGAGGAGTGTGGCCAAAGACATGAAGCTGGGGAGGTCTTTTGGAAAGCTCCAAGCAGAATTTGAAGTTGAGGAATCCTCACTAGGTGTAGTACTGATGAGTACACACCTGTTGGCACTTGGTGATAAAAATGGCCTGCATACTGCCACTAAGCTGAATTCAGGCTTGAGGCCACACAATTTTAGAAGTACATAGTATGCTGCTGCAAAAGTTTGGTAATTCTAGGCCAAAGCTATGAAGACCCTTTATTATATCTATTTTCCTGGCACTTCCTGGCTGATTATTTAAGCAGCAAAGAGTTGCACATTCAAACAGAGTTGCACTCTGCCCATGTGACATCTGAAACCATGTTATCAATTAGGCAGATATTAAGCATAACTCTAACAAAGCTTCGCTGATGAGTGTGAATGAAATTCTTTCCCCCTAAGGAAATGCTGAAGAGTATGTTTAAGGAGATGGTAATAAGGATTGTTTAGTACACAAATGAAAATCCCTCTTCATAGACAGGAAAACCGTTCTATGTAACAATTACCCATTTATTATAGTGCAGACGTGCTGTGGAGTCATTTGTTTGCATTTGCTTTAATTGCAGTAGCAGACTCTTACTAGAGAATGGCTATGACATATGGTAATTTCTTTGCTTTGTCCTATAACTGAGGAGGTATAGCTGAATCCTTTGCATGTCTGAGAGTGGGAGGTGTGCAGTGCAAGGACTGCTATGACTGCTTATGGCTTTCAGCTTAGATAACGCCTATGCAGTTAAAGAACGTTGATTAATATATCTCCCACTCACAGTAGCAGTTGTGTGAATCCGCTCCCATCTATACTGTGTAGGTAACCACAGTGAGAGACCTTGTTACAACAAAGATGTCCTTCAGTGGACAAACCACATCTTGTGTTTTTGAGCTGTTACAGACCAGTAAAAATCCTTTCCTATTGAAATGGATCTTTTTTACTTGTGAATCTAAGTGGGTTTTTTTTAATAATTAAAAACCTACTGCAATATACAAGTAACTGGACCTAAGAGCAGCTAAAGGACACGATGAACATGAGTTTTCCAGTGTTCCATCATGTTCTTAGCACGTCATCTGTGTCATAAATGACTTTGATTATAATAAATGTCTCCTACAATTAGCAAACTTACCAAGCAGCTTTATCTGTCTCTTGGTTATGTACTTCCTCTCAAAAGCAATCCACTGCCATCTTTACTGTATTTTTGGGAACACACTTGAATGCATGGTACTGCCAGGGTCTTCACTGTAAGTGTGTATTTTATTACAAGACAGAAGAAATATTCAGCATCTGGCAACTTTAAATCAGCAGAGCAGATGGAATATCTCAGCAATTTTTAAAGAAGGCTAATTTAAATACACACAAGCAGACAGGATCCTGTACTCAAACTTCTCAAGTTCCCAGACTGCTGCTATGAACACACGCCCATGTATAAAAAGGTTATTTGCTGTAATAACTGAAAAGGGGCAGGGTTGAGAGTGAGGGCCAACAAGCACAATTATGCTGTACAACCATGGGAGAACTTCACAGTGTCCAAACACAGAAATGCTAATGCCATCTAAGCACATGAATACACCAATTTGGGCATTCTAAACTTAGGAACAGTATTATTTGTGGGTAAAATGCCTAAACACAAAAATAAATCTCTTTCCCTTCAATCTTTTCTAATAGCAAGAGTCACTCTATAAATAAGTACTTTCTGGGACACTGGCTGTTACCCTAGTAAGGGTAGACTTACCATGGTGACTTGATTTGTTCTATATAAGTTATTTTATTAGTAAGAGTGAGCTTGGCTCATATATAACAATGCATCTTTTGCCAGGTCAGAGAGCTCTGGAGGCAGAGAAACTGCATTTATAAACTACAGGTACAACACTGGTAGAGGCTGCTGCCTTTACTTCCTATGAATCTCAACACTGAAAGCAAATCCATATTATTGTCCTTGCCTGTTTTGTTACAAATGCCAATAAAAGGGCTAGCTGTACCAGTTGTTTTATGAGATGAGAACACATGGGTTGGAATTAAACTGGGACTACCAATTAATTTCACACAGGCAACAGTGATATTGGCTGAAGCCTCGAAAAAGAGGAAATTCTCTCTTTGAAGTCTGACTTGTAGATGTTCCCTCTTACAATTTTGTACCTTTGCATATATTGGTTGTTTTGGCAGTGATTATTTAAATTCATATAATACATCCAGAAAAACAGAATAAAGTGAGCCATTCTAGTCCCTTAAGTAGAAATGTTGAGTTACTTTAAGAACCAATGTGCATGCCTGTTTAGTGTGATAATAAATTACAATGGTGCATATCTTATTTACTATACATTTTAAGAAAACACCACTCAATGTGCTGAATACTGCACTCTACACAAATATTTAAATACTTCCAGTGCTATTGCAACATTATGTTGATACCAAGTACAAACAAATGTCATCACAATAAATGCCCCCAATGAAGAATGCGCAATCATTTTAAGGAGAGTAAATACATGCTAAGAACAGGGACCTGCTTCCCAAGGGCAAGAATAAAAACAGGAAAGTGTCTTCATTAGGGCTAAACAGTAATAGACAAAACAACATACTCTTGCCAGAGGCTAGCTTTTCTGTAGTACTTGGGCAACCTCACCCTCCAACCTTGTGGTTCCTAAAAATTTCACAACCCCAAGTAGTCACAGAAAAGTAGGGCTGGAAGGGCCCTCAGGAGGTCATTTAGTCCAACCCTACATTCAAGGCAGGATCATACCTGTCTCAACCGCTGCAGACAAATGTTTATCTGACCTGCGCTTAACCACCTCTGTGAAATCTGTTCTAGTGCTTCGCTTCTGCACCGGGATAAGTAGGAGTGACACCCAACTAAAAATATAACACTCCCCTGAAGCCTCTCTTGTGGGATAGTAAGGACAGATTAGGGCTCCTCCAGGAGAAAGGCACTGCTGAGAGCAGAAGATATTTGTGTCCAAATGCATGTACAAGAGGTTGTAAATTGGGTGCTTTGCACTCTAATTCAGGGAAGCCAGTGACATAGCTTGCTTGCAATGGCTCCTGGAAAAGCAGCTGTAAGAGGATCTACTCTTGCTTTGCACACTAGCAGGCCTGCATGTGTAGGATTTCTAGATACGGGCATGGCAAATCCAGATGCGTTTATGCATTTCTGGCACTGCTGGCAGAGTAGATGATGTGGCAATTTCCTGCTATTTTTGATAGTCCAGCATTTTCTATACTTTGAGATAAAGAGTAATTTATATTTCAGCAGTGAATGAGAACTTAGGGTAAACTGGGACTTTTTAGTGTGAAATCAGTGAAATGCTACATCACATTTTGGATTAATACATCTGGCTCACAGACAGAACACATAAAACATTAGTCTGCACCCTGAATCAGGTTTCTAGATGCTAAATAATTGACAAAAGAATTGCAGCATGTATTATACTATGCAACTACATTCTGGGCATTAATTGGTAAAGACTTTAATTCTCTCTTATTAAAATATTGGGCTAATTTCTTTTCCTCCTCCCTCCCCCCCTTCACAATCATGACTTTTTTTAGACATTTGCTTTCTTCTAAGAAACATTTATCTTCTGATCTTATAAACATTCAAAAAGAGGTTATTGTGCTAACTGTGTAACAAGGATACTTAATTATAAGGATAATTGTTATCTTCATTACAGGAAAATTACACTTGTTGCTGTCATGTCTTCCTGTGAAAATTATGTGACCAGATAACAATACATTCTTGATGGTCATGACAAATATTTATTCTTCTAGGATGTATTAAACCTCAAGGATTTAAGGAGGCCAGCAGTTTTGACAGCAGAAACATCTCATTAATTTCTCCAAAAGAAAAGCCATTTAATCTTATTCCAGACATTCTTCCCCAACAAGCAGAAATTATCTGGGGGAGAACTTATCTTCATGTCAAACTGGTATTTGCTACCGAGAATATGATAAATGGTGATAAACCTTTCAAAATTATGTAACTATATTGCTTTTCAAATAAAGCATTGTTCTTTCTAGACAATCATTTGCATAAATAATAAAAGTCTGTTATTAAGTGTTGTTCAGGAATATTTATATGCATATTTTTCCAAAGTGCTGGACGGAATGAAGACCCAGCTCTTTAGATCATCTGAACAAAACTTCAGGTCCTGAGCTCTTGCAAACATAGTTTTTATTGCCTCACTGTTGAGCTACATTTCCAGGAACTCATAAGAACAAAGTACTAGAATGATATGACTGGAAGCCACTCTGACATTTGTTATTAAAACATTTTTTCTTCCCAGTTTCCATTAGCATATACTGTTGTTTCTTGCACAAGAAATGCAATAAAAGTACTTTTTCCAGTTAGTTAACTCTAAGTCCTAGTTAGTATGAGTCATGAAGTGACAAGGCAAACTTCCCTTCCATAAAGATGTAAAACAGGGTGAAGGAAAGGGAATTCTTAGGGACTTAGACATTTAAGGTAAGAGTCACCAAGAGGGGTCAGATTCTGAGGCAGAGCTTAACTCTCCCGCTTAGTGGAATTTGCAGCCTAGTTAACTAAACTGATTAGGGCTAGGCATTTAAGAGGAGGAGCCACAAAAGAGTGAGATAAGAGTTTTGCCCTTTGCATACACTCTAGATGCCAGTTTATAGGCTGGAGAGATTTGCATCCCAAAATTTGTGATTTAATGCCATAAAACTTCTCTGGAGGTTAGTAGCTTTAACCAGGTTAGTCCTTGAAAATGTATTTATCACCCTCCCACCCTACTTCCATTCAGAAGATACTGGTTTTGCTGCTTTCCACCCACACCCTTTTCTCCAATAGCTCACTAACCAGAGAACTTGCTGTGTGTTTAGAAGACCAGGTTCAAATCCTTAATCTATTTAATTTGAAGTGGGAATTTGAGCCTGGGCCCACCTGGGGCTCTGCAATGGTCTGGAAGCCAGGACACTCACAGGGTTGTGTTGGTTAATTGTGTAAGTGCACACAGGTGAGCAGAACCCACCACTTCTCTCCCTGTGGGGTGAGAAGTCTCTTGGTCACACTACTATGCAGGAAGCCAATGGTTTGCAGTGAAAATGAAACAGCATGTCTTTGATAAAATAAGGCTGTCTGGAATGCTTGGTATTGATATTAAACAAAGCCTCATGTGTAATCTGGTTGCTGAAAATGAACTGCTACCTGATAAGGATAGGAACAGGCCCTTGGATGGGGAGCCTACGCTGCTTGGAGAGGAAGGTGGGTTCCCTTCTGGATATTTATTTCTTTGCTATGTTTGTGTGTGTTGTTTTAAGAATACAGTTCTTGTTCTTTGAGGTTTGTCAAACTGTGTCTCTTCCTGCTGCCCATTACCTGCTATATAGAGTACCAAGAATATATTTTTACATTTGAGATGCTAGGAAAAGCGCATAAAATCTCTTTGCTTTTAAATTATATAGAGATGCATAAAATTCCATGAGAAGCAAATGAGACCAAGGACTGGGAATATCTACGGCACAGAATGAAGAGTTTAGGAGATACTGTGATGTGTAGAAAAATATTGCTTTGTTACTTAACGTGATGCTTAGAAGTAAAGGGGAAAGTGAGTAGTCCATGGTTTGTCTGCTATACATGGTCAAGGTGATTAGATCTCAGAGTAATATAACTTGATAAATGGCTGAAGCTAATGCTAAAACAAGTATAAAATCTGGAATCCTTAAAATTAAAACAAATCCAGTTATGACTCAAAGTATTGCATAATCCTGTTTGATTTTTTTTTTTTTCTTTTGTGGGGGAGGGTGAGTGGGGAAGACCTGTACATATGTAAGGGGTATCACTAATGATTTGTGCAGAAGCATAAACTTAAAAAAAGCTGCTCCTGACTGGAACTGAAATGGCTTCTGTTTTCATTTATGTGGCTAATGAGGGAAATATTCATGAACATGCAGATATTTTATGCACTTCGTTTTATCTCCTTGAGCCTAGCATGTTTGATTGCAGGGTATTAAAATTACAGGTGGCCAGCTTGTAGGAAACAAATAGGAACTAAAACACTAGCCAAAATGGCATACGTCTTTAATACAATAATGGGAGAGGTGCTACTGGGGATCTGTCCTCTTGTTTGACTTCAGCTAGACCATCCATGACCAAAATAGGTAGTTAGGCACATTATTCTGAAGTCAGTCAGAAGGCAGGGCAGAGTGGCATCTTAAAGCTCCTATACACGTGCAGGGAGGCTGCTCTGTGCTGTAATTACTCGATTAATCAAGTCTGCTGGAGCATGATAATTACTGTGCTCTAGCATCATGTGTCCCTGTGCTGAAAAAACGCAGTGGGGTGCTTTTTAAAACTTATTTGAGCTCTATTTCAAAGTGCCCCATGGTTATTTTTCAGTGTGGGGATGCTGAAGCACATGATGCTCAGGGTGGTTTTAATTAGCTCTTGGAGCCACACTAATTAAAGCATTCCCCACCTCCCGGAGCACATCTATAAATGTCCTTAGAGACTAACTTGGGGGTTGGCAGCGAGTCAGCAGTGGGCAGACATTTAGGATGCCATTGCTACCACCAGTGCTCAGCAGCAGCATGGCACGGTGAAAGCCCCTCTCAGCCAGAACCTATGCTGCCAGGCTGTAGCGGAGCTCTTCCCGGCCAGAGCCCCTGGTGGCTGACCACAGTGCAAGCACAAGGAGAGCCCTCAGCTGTCAAAGGCCTGGCTCTATGGGAGACGGGGCCTATGAGTTGAAAGGTTGCCAGTCCCTGGACTAATTTAGAGAGGCATGAGCTTTTACAAGTAAGTAATCAGGTGTGCAAACTGTTGCTTATGAAAGCATATGCCTCTTGGCATTAGTTTATAAGGTGCCATTATGCTGTTTTCTGTCTAGCAAATCATCAAGGTTTCTTTTTCCAAAGCTTAAGCCTAGAATCAGATAATCCTAAGTGGCTACAAAGAACAGCTGAGAAAAGGGAGGACAAATAGGGGGCAGTGGTTAAAGATAACGCTGTATTCTTGGCAGTCAGTGCGAGAATGTGGTTGGGGTGGGCAGCTGTCCGACTCCGAGGCCCAGGGCCTGCTGAACAGAACAGAATCAGAACTTGCAAGGGAAGGAGGTGGCTTAGGTGAGACGGTTGTACAAGCCTTTCATTGTTGTTTTCCTTTCCACCGCTTGTTATGTACTTTGGTGGGAATGAATAAAGCAATGCTTTTCTTCTTAAGAAGTTGTTAGTGAATCCCTTTACTCAGGCACTGGTCATGGCTGAGGCTCAGGGGGACTGCAGGTCAGAAACATTCTCTGAGTAATGGGACTGCATTAAGACACCCAAAGGGTGTCCTTGAAGTGAGCACTTGAGGGGTGTAAAAAGAGCTCATTCTGTGACCGTGACAACATGGAAAACTGCATCCAATTCCCTGACTTGCATATGAGGGTGGGAGAGAACCTGCAGGTACCTGTCTGTTTGCATTGAGTCAACTGTTGAAGACACAAACCTAGAAGCACTGATCTAAAACTGGTCTCCACATAAAATATTTGCTATGCCATTTGAGAAAAGGACTTGCCAACAATCTCAAGACAAAGCATTATTTCACTATACATTTTGAGATCCCTTTAGAATTATGTGCATAAAGGATCTAATATGGCAATGTCTAAGCGCACAGCGTGGATTGTGTTAATTGGGTGACATGTTCTACATGTGCTTATATTGGTGTAGCTTAGGGGTGTCAAACTTGCCCTGACCTGCAAGCCAGATCCTGATCACAAGGGCTCCTTCTGGGCTGGATCAATCTATCAGGCCAGCAGCAACTGCAGTGGGGCTGTGTTTTGGGCAGCAGCACAGGTCTGGGGGGAGGCAGTGACATAAGGCTGTGTTCAGAGCCAGTGACAGTGTGAAGCGCTGGCCAGGCAAGAGCATAGAACCAGAGGCACGTGGCAACATGGAACTGGGGGGCTATCACCAATGGCCATGTGTGTAGGGGTCCAAGAACCCCAGACTTCATGGCAGGCCTTGCCCCTCAACTTCTAGTAGCCCCCCAGACTACCAGGGGGCCAGATGGTGTGGTTCTGCAGGCCAGATCCAGCCCATGAGCTATATGATTGACACCCCGGTGTAGATTATTTCTATATAGGAAAGGGAATAAACTATATTAGGATAAATATGCATTTACAACCCGTAATGTGTGCACAGTTATTTCAGTGTATTTTTAGTATAACTTGACCAGGAAAACAAACAAGCATCTAACTGAAATTGTTACATAATATGACCATGCCAAAGTTTCCATGTCTCTGTGTTGTTCAATGTGAAATCTAAACTAAATTTATCAGCATTGTCCAACGTGCTGGCAAATCAAGCTTCAATCAACCCCTTATTTTCAGATTAGGAGTACTAGAAAGGTATTCATCAGCCACAGTTAGAGACAGCAGGCCTGCATGTGCAAAGAGAACAGAAAGAAGCTGCATAGGCTTACAAGCATATTTTATGTTGCTTTTGGACATCCCCACAAGAGCCCCAAACCACTGCACTATGTTTTTAGAAAGATATTAAACAAACCAGGAGTGCGTGCTTTTTGCTAGGGTGTTTCAGAGGCTGCTTACATTTAGGTAACAAAACCCCTCAATTACAGGGTATGCAACTGTACATACATGTTTCCTTTTCCTTCTGAGAAGGATTAACTAGCAGAGATCTGGCCAGCCCAGTCTAAATCTTCCCTCTCTTGTTCTTTGAAGTAGAAAATTGACAAGGAGGAAAAATTGCTTCAATTTCATATGTAGGAAGAATCCAAGCTACCTTCAGTTGTTGTCTCGGAACAGCTAGCTTGTCTGACTGGGGACTTACTGGTAGAAGAAAAGCCTTCTTCACCTGTTACAGTTGTGTGGCATGCAACCCGCAAGTTCCTTTGAGCTACCATCTGAGATCTACAGCCCAATATATGGGTCTTGTCATGGTCATCTATTTCATTCACCTGCAGCATGTCTGTTGTATACTAAGGTGTCCTTTAAGTATGATCCAAAATTTAGGATAAGATGCCTGAGGGCTTCCATATCTGCATAGGAGGACTTAAAACAATGTATGGTCTAGATACATTCTCTGTACTAGGTCTCTGAAACTCTTCCATAAAGTCTTAATATTCATATTGAGTTATTTTTAATAAAAAAGAGGGATAGGTTTGGTTTTTTTGTTTGTTTGTTTTTTTTATAAGTTGAAAACTTAATAAATGCTAACGAAGCTGTAAGTCAAGTCCTACAGCAAAGTGACTGAAGTAGAATTATTCCTACTGGAATTGTGAGTCTGCCTTTCTGACAAAAGTACATCTGTATTCTTTCCCTCCTTAGCTTCTAAACCAAGATGAATGTCTAAATGTTACAGCATATTCTCTATGTGGCGTTATAAGCCATTATTTGCTTAACACTAATGAAAGAAAGATCTGTGTGCTGCATTAGGAGAAGGGGAGAGGAAACTAGATCATAAATGTCACTTTTGTTTTGTTAGGGGTTCGGATTAAAGTGATAAGCACAGTGTAAATGCTTGGATAATGATGCATCTACCCCAAAGTGGCATAAATAAGATACAGGCAATATTCCTTTAAAAAATGCATGCTAATGAGGATAATCTGGTTTTTATACTTGTTCACTGAGTGTATTACAAAACATGACTTATCACAAGGAACATCCTGATAATGGAAACATTTTCTCTCTCATCAAGGAGTCCCTATTAAGTTAAACAGCACTGGCTGCAAACGCCTGCACTGTGGAAATTCACTCCAAATGCAGCCTTTTACTGCAGGAAAGGTGAAATGAAAATGATCTTGGAAAAATACTGAACAGCTTGTTTTTGAGGTCTACTTCATCACTGCGGCCGTTATTTGTTGCAACGGTGAATTGTTTTGTTGGCCCTCAGTTTTTCACTTATATGGATGTACCTTCCTTTTTTATGCATCCCTGCTATGTAGTCACATAAGCCCGTTGACTCAGGATCAAATTTTTCATTGACAGAAGGGGAAAAAAATCCATAAGCCATTGGTTGTGTATGAGCAGAAGAAAATCCCCTTTACTGAGCTCTGTAGCAGATAACATGTCTTCATGGTAAATGTTTGCTGACCACTGTCCTTAGATTTATAAAGCAGTTGTTTACATTGGGCCTCAATTCAGCAAGGTGCTTGAGAACACATGTCCTGGACTACTCAGGCTTTATATACAGGTTGACTTCATC
>NW_017728911.1:20550217-20573791 GCF_001723895.1 Crocodylus porosus
CAGCTGACTTCCTGCCCTTTGGGCAGGGGGCTGGACTCGATGATCTCCCGAGGTCCCTTCCAGCCCTAATGTCTATGAAATCTATTAGAAATAAAATTGAGAGGGGAAACGACTAGTTCAGTCAATGTAGTCATGCCCCTGCTGCTTCAGGTACAACCACAAAGTCCCTGTATTTCACTGAACGTGAGTGATGGGTTAGAGGGTACACTGTATATTTTTACCTGCTAAAATAATGTGACAGCTCACCAGGACTATCACTTGTACAGAAAGTAACTCAGCAGTATCTCCTGTGACTGCAGTCTTGAGCATAGATTATTGAGAGCCTGATGGACTCTGACTAGACACTGTTCTCCTTCCAGTACAGATGTAGAAATGAACATATCCTCAAAGGAAGCGGGAATATTTCTGAAGACGCTGGAAACAACCAATCTCTTCATGTTGCCATACTTCCATCCATTTAATGCAGTATTCATAAAATGAACCCTTACTGGAGCTGTTTCAGAAATTCTAGCAGTTGCTCTGGGAAGGGCTCTGCAATAAGAACTTCCATCCTGAGGGACTAATCCTGCTGTTCTTGCTTGTACACAGCTCACCCTGAATTTAATGTGAATTTGGTCTGAGTAATGGTGGTTGGATTTGCTTTCTATTCAGATCTCTCTTTTCCAGTAGAAGTTAGAGAGGGTTGTTGTTACAAACCTCTACCTCCCAATTCCCAGTCAAGGAAGAGATGGTCAGAAATTGCTAAATCCTGTTCTGCGGGTCTCCAGTGGGCCCATTAAAGATGTCTTTTTGAGAATTGTGGACCATTTTATTCAAATCCCAATTCTGACGATGTATTTGATTGTTTCAAGTAGAAGAGTCCATTCTTCTCTGAAATACTTATATAATGAAATGAGGTGGTTATTATCCTGGGTGGTAGAGAGAGTTTCATAAAACAGACTATACTTTTATTCATTATAAGCACACTGACAAACACTTTTAGGACCCCACTGTTCTAGGCAACACAAAGCGCACAGGAAGAAGATGGGCCCTGTCCCAAAAAGCTTACAATTAAAGTAATTTGAAGTGTGATGACAGGATCCCTCTTGATGCTTTTGAAAGGAATATACTCATTCATCCTAGCTAATACTAATTAATGTTGTAGGACATCCTAAGATTTTCCACAAGGCTTGGAAAAAGAAGAGCTGAAATTTAACCTATGTGTGGTGCATGCATTGTTGCTATATAAGGTATAAACATTCAGTTTGACTCTGCCAGCTAATAAGCCAGCTGACTGATGTTCTTAAACACTGTTAACTGATTTGACTTTTGCTAAGAATCATTTATTCCTTTAATGAAACATCCTGACACTGTTTAGGCAATATGAGAGAAGATCTGCAGTTTGCCTGTAATAACACAGTGCAACTTTAACCTTTCTTGTTAAATATTTAATGGACCATATTCATGCCTGGAAAAGGAGGTTTTTGTTTATCCTTTTTGTCTAGTTTTATTTTCACTTATTTGAGTTGCTAATTTTCTGCCATTGAGCTCTATTCTGTACTGCTTTTGATGTTTCATTTGGCACAGCATTGGGAAGAACTTAAACTGAGCTGACCTGACATTAATGGAGCTATACTTGTTGCCAAATTCAAGTGCTGGCCTGCTTCATCTTTTTCCCCCAGGCTATTCAGAGAGATTCTTTTGAAGAGATCTGTTTCCCCTCCTCTAGGCCTGAAACTGCCGGTTGCTGAGGGCATCATTTGATGGTGCTGGATACTGTAGACTGGCTGTTGCCAATGGACTGAACTCAGGGTTCCCTGTGACCCCGCAGTATCTTGCAGCATTGGGCCTTCCTTGGTTATTTGTCTGTCTTTTTCCAAAGTTTGTTTTAGAAGTGACTCTGCCAGAGTCTTCCCATCGGCCAGCTGCCTGTCTGTATTTTCTTCAGGCTTTGAGCATGAAGACAATTTACAATTAACTGTTTTTCAATGGTCTTTTCCCTACATTTTTAAATAGTATTGCACTTGCTGCAGGAACAAATGTGAGAACTTTCCAAGCCTCCTTAATCCATCCAGCATATCAATAGCTATGCTTCTTGCAGCAATGAGCTTCTGAGACTGGCTTCTCACTATTATGTGCACTCATTAACAGCAGCCTATCCCACCGAGCTAACAGATAACATTAGAACAGATGACACTTATTTGACTGTAATGCACAAAGAAATGACTTGTGAAGAGGACCCATCCCGCAAAGACATGGGACTAAAGGAGGCCAAAAACCACTCTTTCTTTTGCACGTCAGAGAATGCTTGAAAATCAGATGGCATGTCTCATCCTTCTCCAAAGTTGCTGAAGGGAGACTGAGGTCAAATGGATAATAAGCAAGCTATTGCTTGCTAAGTTTTGGTCCAACATCCAAACACAGAGCAGCTTAGGAGAAAATGCAGAAGAACAGTTTTTGCTTATCTGGACTTCAGAAACTTATGCACAGAACATAAATCACTTTTAAGTTAATCTATTATGATCATCTGCCAGCTTTTTCAGTAACTGGCAACACTGATGCTAGAAACACAATTCTGTAAACGGTGATTCAGAACAGCGCTCCCCCCCCCCTTTTTTCTTTTTAATCCAGGTAGCTATAAGAATTATGCTTTTTGTATGCCAGTGCCAGATGAACTAAGAAGTCTTATTAGTGGTGGAATGGACAAGGCTCAGGCAAATTCTCCTTGCATTTATTCACCTATTTTTACCAAATAAAAAATTGGTTTGAATTTGGAAACCATTAGATACACCTGTAGCCATAACTTAGTCATAATTGTGATGCTTAATATTTATTTCTTTGCTAATAATTAATGAAATGGTGAATTTAGACTTGTGGGTTTTTTAATTATTTGCGCTCTCAGCTGTACTAAAACAACTCCTAGCACTAATTATATAATAAACCTTTCTTACTGCAAACACGTTAGTTTCTTTGAGCAGATACTAGGAGTAAAATGCTTAGGGAGAAACATTTTGCCTCTTATTTTCTTTGCAAAGTTCATTGCATCACCTAGAACTAGTATTCCCTTCATAACCACTCGTATCTATAGATTCTAAAACGTATATACAGAGTAAAGGGATTTGGGTCATGAGCCAACCCCAGTGTAATGTAATGCAAGTCTTAATTAACTGCAGTGTTTCATAGAGGAAGGTGTTTCAGTGTTCACAAAGGTGACAGAATCTGACTCCAGAAGATGCTGATGTTATGTATGATAAAGAAGATGCTTCTCCTTCCTATCTTTCCAAACTGCCTTTAGGTCTCTTCTCAACAGTTTCTCAATCAAGGGTAATTAATATTTACCAGATGCTCCTTCCTTTCCCTTTTAGAGGGAGCTTTCTATTTAAGGAGACTGTCCCAATCTAATATACGTTGTAAGAGATTCATATTGCATAACGTGACATGTTTCTCAGACTGTTGTCTCTGAGTATGATGTCTGGCATTATTTTTCCAATTTCTCATAAGCTATCAGAGGATAAGCCTGCACAGCACAGGGGACACAGCCTAAAATGAATTCAGAAAGGATGTCCCTGTGGTATTCAAGTTGTAATCTTCAAGGCTAGTGACTGGATTAGCTAGTGTAAAGAGGGACTCATTTGCCTAATTGCTCTTTTCTTCAGCTTATGTTTCATTACAATGAATTCTCCAGCAGAGTTCTCTGATGTTTTATTGTGTCTGCTTGTGTCCCTTTCCTACTCTTTGTTTCCATTATAAGATGATGCTATGACTTGTTTGGGACAACGGAATGTAAATCACTAATGTTAGACTCTTTATATTATGAATGACCTTTTTAAATCAAAATCCTAGGTCAGCTTAAAAAATGAAGTGGCAGAAGGTCTAGGCCACTAAAGGAGCAGGCAGAAAACTGGCTTTAGGAAAAGCAAAAGACACGGTTGAGTAGATGGAGATAAGGAAGTACCTATACATTTCATGATGATAAACTGTAATAACAATTAGATCATTTTATTGGGCACACGCAGACGTGATATTTGTTGTCGTCTTGACCCCTGAAATTGCTCTACAGCTGTGCTGTGACGTGCATCAAACGTGTAGCCAATCATGTGACAAATTCATCCTTATCAAATGAGAGGTCAGATGAAGGCACTCCACCTTGGAGCTCCTTGGGGAACTTGAATCAGCCCAACCCTGCCCCTGATACTGCCTACAGGAAGGGAGGGGGAGGAAGCTGCATGCTGGAGTTTGCCTGGCCTGAGTTGGAGGGGGTGGCATGAAGCGGGAGGGGGCTCCAATCTACTTGCCCACCCTCAAGCTCAGGTCCGCCTGCATTCCCTTCCCCTCCATTCTAACCCCTTTCTTCCTGCAGACAGAACTAGAGTTGGGTAGAGTTGGGGAAAGAGGCTGCAGGCAGGATCCTCTGGCTCCATCAGCTCCAAAATGGAGCTCCCCGCCCTGACCCAACAGGCAAACCTCTTCTGGGTTGGGAGACACTAACTCCTGGCACTCCATGTAATGTGCTATGAGTTACAGCAGGGGCCTGCACATCTGTCAGCACCTGTTGAGCTCTCCTCTTATGGTTTATAAATCCTAGAATCTCTTTTTCTATGTCATTGTTCTCTCATTTCAAGTCATTGCTTGTTTATTTTTCATCATGCAGATCAGGTGCATGGTGGTTAATTGTGATCAGCTAACAGTATTTTATATTATATATTTCTACATAGCTCTTCAGGAAAACAAATGCAACACCTCTTATTAAGAAAACTAATGCAGAAAATGTTTCCTTATCCAATTAGAATAGTAAGAATGTTTAAGCTGTAACTCTGATTATCTCACTGATAGTGAAATATTGCTTGCATTTATTCTCCTGGTTGTTTGTAGAACTCTAACCAGATAGTTACTCCTCATGACAACTGGAAAACCCACAGAAGAATCCTATTTGGGCTGTATTTTCTTGAGTGGGGAAAGTTGGGCAATAAGAACTAGTAGTCGGAGACTGATGTGGTCAAGTGACTTGCTGTTCTATAGGCGCTTGATGTTGCTAATTGAAGAGGCATTTCCTGTTTGTACATTCCTCTCTCTGAATACTTCAGTTTACTTTCATGTATACATGTAGGTAAGGGAACTTAAAGTGGAACACTCAGCCTGTGCCCCTGCCAAAATAACTCTGACAATTCATTTCTCATCTCCTGTTGTGGATGGCCCTTAGAAATCCCCTCAGTGCACTAGTAGTCGTGCAGTTACCAAGCTTTTGTCTCATTTCCAATGGACAATATGCACCTTTGCAACTGGAACTCTTTGTGGCAAAGGGTAGAAAGAGCTATTTTCTCACTCCTAGAGGTTGAGAACATGGTTATTTGGTGCGGAGAACCAGTGGAGAAATGTACTTTGCCACTATTTGGATTATACCTGTTAAACCAGAGCAACATCAGATTTGTCAGCAAAACCACTATCATAAATTCAGTGCTCAAGAGAAGGAATTGGTTCCTAATTTGTTGCCAGCTTGGCTTGTTTCAGACAAAATACGGGAAGTGCATAAACTAGTGTCTCTGTTATTTAGCCTACTGTAAGAAATCTGTAACACTCGCACACACTTGGAGTTGTGTGGGGCAAAGCGTGTGCTTTTGCTTGTTGTATATTATGAGGGGTTTTGGGACTGGAAGAGGACCACTCCCCTCTCCCCTCATTGTGTCCAGACCATTGTCTTAAGATTCCTTAAAGGAACCTGCAAAACCAGGAGCACTGACCACTTTTGAATTGTTTGGTCTGCATTAGCAGTGTTCAAATGATGCTGTTTCTTGATTGAGACCCCGTAATGACATCAGAAAAGTTATTTAAAGTTCAGACCACCTGGGCTGGGGGCTCTTTTCTTCTGGGGCTGCTGAGAGCTGCACTGCTGAATTGGGAATCAGCAAACCTGCTCTCAGTGTGGGGGGGTGGTCTCCCCTCTTTACTGGAGAGGCAAGCAAAAGCTATGCGACGGGAAAGCCTCAAGCACAGGGAGAGAGTCTGCCTCGGGGCTTGAGACCCCTGTTCTCTCCTTCTTTCCCCTTTTGTGTTTTCTGGATTTTGAGTGGGATGAAGCAAGGGGGGGAGGGGGGCGGGAATCAATCCCAAGAGCAAACTAGCCAAGGTTGGAGCCTGGCACTCATGCTGGCATGCTCTAAGCCAGGACTGAGAGCCTGGCATGTTTTAGTTATTGTAACTTTTGGGTTCAGCATAGCTGTGTTGCTGAACCTTAGCTGTATGTCTTGCTGGCAGTTTTGGCCATGTAAGCCTTGAGTGGGATGATGTCATGAATGTACAGACTGACCAGGAACAAGGCCCCAGCAGTTATTGCCCTCCTCATGTTGGGGATTGCAGTGTCTAAGCGTGGTGGTATAGCTGAGACTGGATATCCAGGCTGCAGCCATAAGCCTAGGTCGTCTTTGCTATTTCACAGCTCTTGCATTTCAGTCCACTCATGAGGCTGAGCACCAGCCATAAGTTTGGCTGGCAGATTTGAGCAGAGCCCTGGCACTTCCTGTTGTGTATCCAGGCCTCAGTGCAGCATAGGTCTAGCTGGCCTTTTGCCACCCAGTCCAGTCCCAATGAAATGGGCCTGGGCCTCCTTTTGTCCCTTTTACAGTTTATGTCCCAACCAAGCAGTGTGATTGGGTGCTAGTTGTAGTTCAGGTCCAAGCCAAGATAGGCCTGGCCCCTTTTTTTTGTAGTTTTGTAGCTGTTAAGTCTCAGCATTAACAGTGTAGCTGAGATCAAATGTCCAGGCTGCGGCCAAATACGCCTGGCACTCTTTTGTTGTATGTTCAGGCCCAAATCACCCCTTTTACTGTTTTACTATTATCTTGGCCTAGCTGTGTTGCTGAGCCCTGCTTTACATTTACTGCATATCTGGGCCTGGCACATGTTGCTTTTGTAGCTTTGTCCTGACCAAGCAGCATGGTTGGTACTGGTTGCTGTTCAGGCTCTTTTGTTGTTTGGCTGGCTTTTCTTTGAGTTCTCTCGCAGTTTCCTGCCCCAGCAGAGCTGGGATTAGGACTAGAAACTCTGGGGTGCGATATGCTGATGAAAGCTGCAGTTAACTTCTCAAAGCTACCACATGGAAGGGGAGATCAACATTACAGCATCACAGTGAGCAACGAAGGGCCCCTGATATACAGTTGCAGCATTCACCCTTGAATGACAAGGAAGCAAGGGAGAAATTCAGAACTGTGGCCTCTCCCTTCATGATTGTTTTCTCTTGCATGCAGCATATTGGCAACACAGCATGGGGCGTTTCAAAAAAGCAGGGTTTTTTTTAATTACAAGAATTTCCAAAGCATCTATCCCTGTTACATTTTACTGTATTTTCTTCTTTCCTGAGTTGTAGTCTAGCCACTGTTAGGCTATATGTTTCAGGCTTAATGTTTACATTTGGATGGGGAAGGCAGAGGTGCTTGGTGAAAAAAAGTCATGGTAAGAGAAATGTGTGCACAGAAACCTAAGAAGTCAATGTAAAAACATGCTTCGATTCCCTGGTGAAACCTGCAACACTCTAGCATTGTGCTAATGCACAAGATCCACAAAATGAAATGGACTAGGCTGTTTTCCCTGTTTTTAATTGGCATGTGTGAACCAAACAGGAAGTGGCGAGACGAGCAATTACAGATTATTGTTTATGAAGTGTTCTGACTGTTAGCAAAGAGCTAATGGTTAAGAAGAGAGGCGGGGACATCTGCATTTTTTTTTTTAAATACATATTTTCTTGCCTTTTAGAATAAAGAACCTGTTCTGCTCTGATACTCCTGTGCAAGCCCACTGTTGGGGGAGAAAATGAAGGAGCAGCCATTTGCTTCACAACTGCCAGAAAACAGCTCTCAACCAGGCTTTTCAGTGGTACCCTGACTAGAATAGCTGGCAACTCAGGGGACCTGCAGTTGCCAGCTCTGGCACCTCGTTGATTCCCCCACCCCCCAGCAGTATTTGTTCCTTTTTAAAACTAAAACTGAAAGCAAGTTGAAACTAATCAAACCACTCTTCTTTAATAACTACAGGCACCAGAGTCGAATCTTGCTCAGCTTACACATATGAAAAGCCCTCTTGCCTTGCATAATGCTACTTGAGTGAATCAAATAATCTGAATTTTGTGCGACTATATAGAAAAAAAATACCAGAATTTTTTATTAATCTCTTCCAAAATTTGTCTGCGTTATGGTAACCATTTTATTACAAAATTGTTAAATAGTATGTCTACCACAGCAGCACCCAGTGATCTCAAAGAGGAGTCTGGGTATCACTCTTCCAGGCACCCCATAAATGTAATGAGAACATTCCAGAGAAATTTCAGGCATTCCCCACCTCCCTTGCCATGTAATCTTAGCTAAGACCTAGCTTTTAATCTTTTGGGAACAATGCAGCAAGATCAGCAGTTGATGCAAACTGATCTAGCAGAACTAGAGTGAGTTAGGCTGTACTGATATGCACCAATTGAGGGACCAGTCCTTTACTTTATTTTAAAATGAAGTAAAGAAGAGCAAATTGCCACTACAGACATACAGGGATTTTCTTACGGTACTAAGAATATATATTTTGGTCATATCTACAAATTCAATCTTAGGAGACACAAATTCATCATTTGGCATTACTATTTGCCTAAAGTTGGTTGAGAATTTTCTTACTAAACAATTTTTCCTTCATTGAAATTAAAAAGTATTATGGAAATCTCCATGCATTTCAGTAAACTTCCTGACAACTTGTGTGGCAAGCTTGGCTTCCTGGGTCTGTGGCTTGTATAGGCCTGCCATATGGATAAAGTAATTCACATGGCAGGCTATAAAACCGTGAGGCTTGGAGACCCTAGGTTTTCTAGGGCTCTTGTCATAGGGCAGGAAGCTTTCCCCAGTTGCAAGGTCACTGGTCTTAGTCCACTAGCCTAAGATGGAAGCCTCTGAGCATGGGGTCCCAGGCACAGTTTTCCTTCTGACATTTTTTGGGTGGAGTAAAACCATGGGCAACTGGTGCCTCTGGAGTCTGGGGGGGGCACCAGTGGGGCACGACCAGGGGGTCCCCAGCAGTCGGTTGCTGAGCGTGCTGGCACTTCCACCGCCACTGTGCCGCATGTAGAAGTGCCAGCTGTCCTGCTGGCATACTCAGCAACCCATCGCTGCCCCCTGGCCCCCTGCTGGTCGCTTCTGCCATCAATGTGCTACCAGCTGAGCCAAATTCAGGGAGGGCACAAGCGCTCTCCGTGCTCCCCTACCAGCCGGAGCGCTTGCTGGCAGGGGGTGCACCAGACCTCTCGGGGTGGGGTGGATGTGCCCCTGCTATGCATCGCCTATGAACAAAACCAGTTTGATTATTTCAAAATAATTTTGGTGAAGGAGGGTTTTCCTTTCCATGGGAAACTTAGTTCTATTTCTTCATTCTAAGATGGAATAAAATAGCACTTTGGATTTTCCTGCAGAACAAAAACTCTGACTTTTAAACAGCTCTAATCTTGCTACCATTTTTATGTAGCTCTCCCTACTAATTTCAATTGTGCAGCATGAGAAGGTCCATCATAATCCTTTTCTTGGGCTCATATATACTCTAAAGTCTGTTATTACTTAAGCGGGATACAAAATAATTCTTAATTACGATATTATTATTGCCCTAATATGTGCTACCAACTCTGCAGGATTAGTTTACACACTGATAGAATATGCTGCTTTGAAAGAAACTATTTATGGCTCAAGTGTGGGATGACTTCAAATTATGCCTAAAGAAGCCAAACAAGAATGATTTTCATGTAGTTCAGACTGGCATTATCTTTATGTTGTCTTTGTATCCTGTGTTCTCTCAGCCTATATAGTTTTTAAGATTGAAGTGAAAAATGCATCAACTTTCTCCCAACAAGGGCCTTGCACTTCTCCTCTTCTGTATCTTATCATATTGTTTGATGGGTAAGAATTTTCAAATTGGTATTTGGCCTCTGAGGATTTTTTTCCTCCCTGTTTTATTCATACATTTTGTGTAGGTGTTTTTTTTTTTTTTTTTAAAGCTAAATTTTAAAGTAAAGATGAGTTCTGATACAGGATTAGATAATATCATCTTGGTAAACTAAATCAGTACTTTAGTTAATATGTCCTTTTTGTTTCTCTGATAATGAAAACTTATTTAAAACAAACAAATTCCTCCTTGTCTTCAGTAATTCCTAGAGTATTTAAACTAGGCATGCAATTCCAGGACCTTAACCCATCTTCATTCTACCCCTAAGATTCAGACCTGTACAGAGGGTAGTACTACAAGACTTCTGTAGTGTTGCTTGAAGAGAGGGCCTTGTATTGGACCTCTGCACAGGGATGACTTTCACGCTTTTCTAATTGCTCTCAGTTCTGTTACCTTTGGCATAACATTACAGAAAATGTTACTGATCTAAGCTTAATGTGTATGATCATGGAATGGTTTACATCTGGAGAGGATCATTGACATGAATGCTTGGATATGTGTTGGTGTACAAGTAGAACCTAGCCCTGAAACTAGCTGTTGTGGGGTAGGTGGAATAAGAGACTAGATTACTGACAGATGCACGTCATCTAAAGGATCAGCTTTTCCTCATAGGACTGCAGTAAAAGTGAGGACATTTCATTGTTCTACATGAAAGGAATAGAACAGTTGCAGCTACAAACTGAGGTGCTTTCCTTCATTTGGCACAAAGTCTTTCTCTCTTTCCAGTGTTGGGAAATCTAAGGGAACACTAAGGGGGAACCAACCAGTGCTATTGCTACTTTCCAGCATGCTGGAGGGAATACTTGGTAGTTCCCATTTACTAAGCTTATTTTATTTATTGGCTACTTCACTGGTATTAATCTGGTTTCCAAGGGACATTTACAAGGTTTAAATAGAGATTTCTCTTATATCAAGGCCAGCAAAATGAAACCAGATTGTTACATGGAAAAATGATTTACAAGGATGGAAATGATTCTGGCCCAAGGAAGACAGAAATAGCACAGCAGAAGCTTATTTCAGTCACTGACTGAAATAGGAGCTTGTTTTGTGTTCTGTCTGTTGCTGACTTTTTTGTTAGTAGTTTTTTGCAAGATCAGAAGTGAAATGTTGTTGGGTTTGAGCGTCTGTTTCCATTTTGTTGGGGTACATATTCCACAGGAATTTCCCTCAAGTTCCAGAGCTAAAAAAACAACACCACAGAAGGCTTAGAGTTCTGCAGGAAAGTTCGGCTAAGCTTTTCCTCATTCTCACTATCCGCTGCAAGCCTTTCCTGATTCCCGTTACAGCCTGTATGTGCTGCGGTAGTGGCCATTGTTTGTTTCCTTTGCTCTAAATCTGCATGCTGCTCCAAGCTGATGGCCATCCTCCATAGGTTTTCATGCACTGCCCCTTCCCTCATCCCTGGACCATTCCACTAGTTTTTCATGTACAGTCACATGTTCAAGATCTGATACCTCCACAGCAAAATACCTTCCTGCTTTCACTGAAGCTTTCTATAGAATTATAGGGTCGGAAGAGACCTCAGGTGTCATCTAGTCCAGAGGTGTCAAAGATATGGCCTACAGGCTGGGATATGGAGCCCTATCAACCAGCCTACCCATTCATCTCTGGGTGGATCCGCATGCTGTGTGCTGGATTGGCCCTGGGTGCTGCATGTGGTGCCCATTCTGGCTACTTTGCAGGAGCAATCCAGCCCACTGACCCGGTCATTTATTCAGCCTGCAGGGTCAAATGTGTTTGCTCCATGTCTGGTCCAATCCCCTTACTATACAGACTGAAGTAGCTTTCTGTGCACGCTACTCCTCTGTGTGTTCATGGAGGGGATACTGGAGAGGTAGGCGTTGCTGTGCATGTATAAAACTGAGGACTCTGAATGGGGTATCACAGTGCTATTATGTGTAATGAGTGGCAGAATATGGAACACTTCTATAATTCCTCTGTATTGTATACAGCTGGGTAGAAGCTGTGACTACTCCAACTGAATTCAGGGACTGCAAATTGGATGTTTTTAGTAATTGAGCCTAGCAACCAGTAAGAGAAGAGGTGTTTAGTAATTTATTCCTAGAAAGAAGTGGGGCAAATGTTTCACTAGTACAACTTATCTCTGTATTAAACAAAATACAAGTTAATTTAAAGAAGATACAAGTATCACGCTGTCTGGCTTGGGTTGGCCTAATTGATATCTCAGAGAACATTCCTCAAAATCAGAAACTCGTGTTGTATCACAGAAAATTAAACTCCCATGGTGAAGCAATGCATCATGTTTGCAGGTTCACAACAAGAACCACCTGCCTTTACACACTCACATGATGCTGGTCAAAAGTCAACAACACATTACACCCACTAAAAAGCTATTTAGGAAGAGCAAGTCCTTAATGGATTTTTCTAACTACACAAATTGACCCAGTGCTATGGTTCCTCTGCTCTCTAAGAGGCCAGAAAACTTCTGTATGACACTGAATATTAACAGAGATGACATGTGAAGTAACTATAGGCCTAAGCTTAAGACTTTCATGATTTAACAAAAATTATTTGCTCTGAAACCTGTACAGATGATCCATACAAAGCCTTTTATTGCTTAAGCCCAATGTGAATTGTTGACAGCTAAGTGGACCTAAAGTCGTGGAAAGAGCCTTTCATGATCCCTTTGGTTGGACCCATGGCTGCGATTTTCAGAAGAGGAACTGCAAAAGCTTTTCTGGAGCCGTCTGCCCCAGCTCAAATTGTGATATCAGAAAGCTTAAAGATCTATTCCAAGCAAGCAGTAGTAAAATGAAATGAAGTGGTCACTGATTATGAAACTGTGTTTATGTAATGGATATACTTGAGTGGATCCAGGATTTTGTAAAGGGAGATGGAGGATCACTGACTGGTGCTGTAGGGGTGGCTGTACCCCGTTCCCAGCTTCTCCTCACCCCACACTAGGGTAGACAGATTATGCTGTGGGAACAGCAGTCAGGGTCTTTTTTTTTTTTTTTAAAGTCCTCCAATCAGGTAAGAATCTTCCCTTCCCCCCCCTCTTCCTTCCCCTCTGTGCTCAGCGGCACATCCCCTCGCTGTCCCCCCCACCTTCATCTCCCTCCCCTGCCTGCTGCTGTCCCCAGCTGACCTGGGGACTAGGGGTAGGGGTGAAGCTCCAGAGCTGCTCCTGCCCTGTTCCAGCCAGGCTGTATGTGGAGCCATGCTTGGCCAGAGACAGCAGCGGACAGGTTCCCTTTCCCTGTGCCTAGTCCTGGCTGGCAGGAAAGAGGAACCTGCCCGCTGCTGCCGCTGTCTCCGGCTGAGCCCAGCTCCCCATGGAGCATGGCTGGAGTGGGCATGAGTGGCTCTATTGCCTCCCCAGCCCTTGCCCCTGGGGCAGCTGGAGACAGTGGCAGCTGTGGGCAAGGAAAGTGGTGGAGTGGGAAGGGGATGGGGGGGAGATGCTGCTGAGCATGAAGTGGAAGGGGGGTGGGAATTCTTACCCGATTTAGGGACTTTAAAAAAGTCCCTGGCTGCTGGTCCCGCGGTGTCACTGACTGAAAGCGGGGTGGATCCATGCCATTGCACCTCCTCTGGATCTGCCCCTGTGGATATATAAATATTTTTAAGAATTTAAGATGGCATATTATAAAAGTTTGCAGTATACAAACACACTTGTATAAGTGCAAAATATCCAGTTTGATCAACCACAGTCAGTCTGTACATTGATATGTAAATTACTAATAACTCACAGGAGAAAGGCAGACTTACTAAATACAGAATCAAGGCACCAGTGTTAATGCAGAATTTCCAGCTTTTCCTGAAGATAGTCTCTGACTATCTCTATTCAGGAAACACTACTGATCTAGTGAATTTCTCAGTGTAAGTGCATATTCTTCTACAGTATTCTTATCTGGTAAATGAAAACAAAATGGATATTCAGTATACATACAGATTTCCTTCCCCCTCCAAGTAGATGTTATGAAAATCCTCCCAACTTTTAAATGTACTGCAGGATCGAGTTTCTTAGTTGATTTAAGTATGTGGAATAAGAACTGCCTGTCATCGCTGTCCAGTTTTTTTGCCTTTAAAAATACATTAGATATTGATGTCTTTAAAATGGTACTCTCCAGGAACTGATTCCTGTCTTTAAAAAGCCTACAAAACCAAACCCTAAAAGCAAGCCAAATCTGATTTGGGAAGGGAACACATGCTTCTCTGCCTCAACCCCATGCAGATATCCATATCAACATATACCATATTATATGTTGTATTATCTCTCTGGGGTAGTTGTAGCCAGAAAAGTTCTTGGTAGAGCAGGCATCCTTAAAAGAATATTGTATCTGTTCATTTTCAAACTGCTTCTTTCACAAAAAATGCTTATTCCTTTTTCAGTGGCACCCCATGTCCTCTCCCAGCTGAGACAAATTCCTGTGAATGGTAGACGGTGACAATATTCCTTTCACTTGCCAGTCTTCCACTGTATGTTTTGGTCCCCTTGGGATCTGAGCAGTGATGGCTAAAATGGAAAACCCATAGGGAAAAGTCAGGAGTTGTTAAGACTTTCCAATAAGATGCATTCAAAGCCCTCTTTTGACCATATCACCTGTTGTGTCTAATCACCCTGGATGGATGGATAGATGAATGAACAGTATGTACAGAGATCTGGAAAACAATGCTGTACAAGAACACTGGTGTGTTTAAGACTACAGATTTTTTTATGAAGACAGAGATTGGGAATGGGCAGGCAGAATCAAACAAATATTTTAGTTTCTCAAAGAAAAAAAGAGAGAAATCATAGGAATAGGGTCAGTTACCAACACAAGACAAGTGTTTTGTGGGGTTTTTTAATGATAACCTGCAAAGCTTTTACTGACTACCAAAAGTGTTTAAGTGACAGCCAAACTTTTTTTACTGACATACATTTTCATTATGTAAAACATAACTAGTGGTGCACTAAGATTTCAGTGCCATATGGGATCAGCACCAGTAAAAGGAAAATTAACATTATCGGCTTTTTTTGGGCTGGTGTAGTTGATAATGTCACTGATGCATACAATATGACTTCTGGCCAGGGTTCCCAGATGCCATGTGCACAGCTGCAGCATCCACATGGCCAGGAATGCAGTCAGGCAGCGTGGAGGGTAGCACCCTGTTGGTAAGTCTGTGGAGGGGAAGGGGCAATGGGGTAGGGGACAGGTAGATCGAGGTTCCCACATTGAGGGAGTAGAGCTAGGGCTGGGGTTGCTGCCTAGCTGGGGTGGTGAATGGGATCATGGGGCTGGGGCAGGGAGTGGGACAGAGCCACAGGCAGCTCATCCAGGAGGGACTGAGGATGGGAGGTGGCTCCCTGCCACTGTGCCATCCCTGGGGGAGGCATGGGGGGAGCATGTCCCCCAGATTTGTGCATGGGGGGGGAGGTGGCTGCCCACTGTGGGCTCAGGGCTCTCTGCCCTGCTGCTTTTGCCTCAGGAGCTGAATGCTGGTTGTGCCTCCTGCTGTCAGCCAGGCAGGGGATATGCAGCCAGCACACTGCTCTTGGGGCAAAGGCAGCAGGGTGGATAGCCCCAAGCCCACAGCAGGCAGCCTGCCTCCACCCTTGCCCTAAAAGTGTCCCTGCGCTTAAAAATGGCGGTAGTACTTGAACTAAAGCTCATTTGAGCCACCATTTTTTAACTCCTGCTGCCATTTTTAAGCACTGGAACGCTAATCCATTGGATGAGCCACCTGCAGCCCTATCCCACTCTGTCCTGGCCCTGGGGTGCCATTTGCTGCCTCAGCTGTGCAGCCCCCGTAGCCCTACTCCCTCCTTCACTTTTGGGGAGCCTAGAGCTGCCCCCCCATCCCTTCCCTTCCCTTCCCCTCCACAGACTTACCTGCAGGGAACTGCTCTCCACACTGCCTGGCTGTGCTCCTGTAAATTGGTTATCAGATTGGTTTTGGCCAATACGCCTGTGAATAATCAGCTGTCAGTGTTGGTAAAGAAAATCTTTATTGGTGCACCCCTAAATAAAACCCTTCTGTTAGATCCTGGACAATGGCCAAGTTGAAACCATACTAAAAATATTTGGAAATTGTCAATAAAACCACTTTCTTGGATAAGTAATATAACTTGACTGCAGCAATGGTTTTACACCATGCTGCCTCCACCCCAGGGGTCCCTACTCGCCTCCACACTTTGGTATTCCCAACAGCACCACACAACATGCTGTTCCCCAATTCAATTCCCCAGCTTTACTTCCACCAGCATCCCCTCCCCCAACCCAGAATGGACCTTCAAAGGACTTCTGGCTATGTGCCACACAGTAGTGTTATAGGAAGATGGGAGGCAGGACCAGCAGCACCAGCATGGGGAAGGAACCACAAAGCCCTTAGAAGAGCTTTGGCGTCCTGTGCTCCTGCTCAGACACCAGGTGTGGTCTGTCTGCCTCAACAGTGCATCCACCTTGTTTTTCAACCATGAAGCTTCAGTCAGCTCTTTGCTTTCATGGAGCTGATTTTTGCTTCATAATTTATGGACAGCATAATTTTCTTACTGGAATTTTGGCCAAGAAGAACCTGGTGCCATGTCAACTGATGCCCAACATGGAAGCAAATTAGATAAGATACAAAGTAGAGCACTTAAAGGGAGATTCAGATTTAGTTCCTGCTTCTGCCAAAGATCTTGAGTGTAATGTTAGATTAATGTCTTGGTGCCTCATTTTGCCATCTGTTGAAAAAAAAGAATAAAATAAAAATATCTTGTTTGGCTGGACAGTAAGCTTTTTGGGATAAAGACTCTTGCTATATTTGTCCAGCATCTAGTGTAATAGGACTCTGCTCTCAGGTGGAGCTTCCAGCTGCTCCTGTAACGAGAACAGCAGTTATTTTTCACTTTGCAGGATTCAGCCCACGTAGTATAGAAAGCTTTTGGACTATTATAGCAAGAGGAGGACTGAATCTGAGGCCTTGGTCAATGAGCACACACAGCTTAACTTGAGTGTATTCTAAATGTGTGACGGTTTTGACTGTCAATTTTACTTGAAATAAATAGTCACCTACACTTAATAGTAGCTACCTGTTAATACTGATAAGTTCATTTATGTACTCCCCTCCCATAGTGAATATGTTGTATTTTCAAAGGCTTTAACTGAATTGGCTTCTAAGATATTAAGTGTCATTAATATTTAGCAGTATTATTCCTCCCAAGAACTTGTTAGGGAGGTATTGACAGACCAGTTATGAGCATCAAATAGCAGGCAGTAAGGACTGGTTCATTTGTTCTTTAATGCAATATTATTTTTTTTCATGCATGTTTGGAAATCAAATTACATGGAGCCTTTTGCTCTAAGCTATGTACCGCAGAGACGCTAATTAGAGATCTGCCCAGCAAATGACAAGACTGGGGTTATTTCTGTAAAAGGGCATAATGTTTAAACTTGTTAAGGTAAATAAAGGATGAGTAAAAGGGTAACAAGCAACTGATATATGTGGATATACCCTAAGCCTTTGTATTCACATACCACTTAGTGGATTTTTTTGGTCTCTTTTTTCTTTGGAGGAAAAAAAATATCTTTTTTCTCTAAAGAAGTCACAGTAGCAGCCTTTACTGCTCTTCTTTTTCCTTCTGTTCTCTCCTTTATTGTAACCCTCTTCCCTGCTCTGTGTGGTGGGGTTGTTTGGTTTGTTTGGGTTGGTTTTTTTGGGGTGTGGGGGAAGGAGTTGTTTTGTGAGTTTTTGTTTTTTTGGCCCCCTTCCCTTCCTACAGACATGATCCTAGATTGTAGTCTGTCTACTTGGACAGGCCATTCTTTCAGTGGACTAATAAACTAATGTGCTAAAGGACACAGGGGAAGGGTGTCAGAAAGCAGGCGTTTTTTTTTCCTAATACATACACCCAGACCTTTCTCAGCAATATAAACTGCATGTGAGAATTGTTATTACTGTTTGCAAAAGATTTGGTATCATTGTTTGGGGCAGAGCTAGTTGGCATTCCCTTACTCTGTTGCAGATCTAATCCTGGAATCGTATGGTATGTGAAAACCAAGAACAAGCCTTCAAAAAACCCTCTATTCTCTCAGTCTATGCAGATTTGGCACAAATCATTCTATTTAAAATATTCAAAACAAGACCATTAATTCTGAATTACTTCTATATGTTCTCTTATTTATTGCAAAGTGAACTTGACATGAACTAATTAACTATTTTAGAAGAGACTAGAAATGATTACTGTACTGCAATACAGTGGTATCTTAGCAACCAGGAGAGGTCAGTTGGAATCTGTGAAAGAGGGACCCAAATAACATGATTTCCAGACACTGAGAAGCATCTCACTTCTGGCTTGCTTGCCAGCTAGTTATTTCTTTCTGCTTGCTGCTTCAAAGCTACAGCTTAAACAATTAAGGTACAAGGGTAAGATTTTTCACAGCCACAGCTAGGGCTGTAGTGCCTAACCAATTCGGTAAAAATTAACTGCTATTAGCGCCTTTAAAAAATATCCTTGTCAAACTTAGTGGGGAAAAATACTGCCATGCTGGCATGAAGATTGGTGCATATAACACCTACTCCTTGAGGCCTTTTGTTTGATGTGAGGTTTGCCTGAATAAGGATGCAAGGTTAGGCTTATTTGTTTTAGTGTAACATGTAGCTAACTACTGAAATAGTTTATGGGACAACAGAAAAAAACTTCTTTCAAATGTTATGGCCTTTAAAAGTTCCAGTGGCTTATTAAATAGACTACCATTTCTTTTTCTATAAGGCTAAATAGCTTTATTTTACTTCTAAGCACTTAAAATATATCATGATTTGAGGATATTTACTTCATATTGAAGTATTTTAATTAATATACTAGAGAAGTGGTAATACCCATGTTGCTGGCTCTCCAAAACAGTGTTTTGGGTTTTTTCCCTGTTAAGGTAATTTAGTTACTGCTGAAACTTCAAAATCACTTTGCTATACAACCACCATTCATATGTGGCCTATTACTCTGCCACGGAGTCTACATTTTATTTTCTATTAGACAGAGTGAAAAACAGTTTCTCTTTCTAATTCTTTGGTTGGAAAAGAATGGGAGAATCCTTACTTTTTGGGACCTGAAAACTAGATGGCAGGAGAGCCAGTCCAAATTTTTAAGTGAGAATGCAGACGTCAGGTGTATTAAATTGACAGGGCTCAGCAGCTGTCTTCACAGACATTACACACAAACTGGTTTAAGTGATCAGAAACTGGTTTAAACCTGTAACAGAACAGAAGTTCATTGCACATAAAACAGTTTAAAAATGACTGAAACCAGTTTGAGAGAAATCTGGTTGAATGTAGTATTGGACATAACTGATTTGGGTCAAATTGGTTTATGCAATGTCTGTCTCAGACCCCTTGCTGGTTTAAAATGAATCAGACACCCCCAGCATCCCAGCATGCTCTCTGGGCTGGACAGGGCTCTCTGTTCTACAGCAGAGCTGGCCCCTCCTCTCTGCTTCCTGGCCAGAGCTCTGATGGAGACTGCAGGCATTTGCCTGCTCCCCCACATCCCCTCTGCCTTACCGACACCTCAGCATTAACACCACAGCAGACCACATGCTGGCTCTGGTCCCTGCTGTGGCAGGACAAAGGCAGAATCAACAGGTAGTTGGTAATGACCCTTTGTTTTCGTAATGGGGTGATAAACAATGAGTTAGGGGTGATAAATACTGTGATCAATTCCCTGCTGGGCTGCTTGGGGGGCATGACCCCTCTCTAATCAAAGCATCCTGCTGGGGTCTGGCCATGCCCCCCTGAGCTCAGCACCAAACAAGGGGAGGGAGGGCTGCTCTAATGCCCCCCCCCCCCAACTCTAGCCTGAGCCACTGTAGGCATGTGCCTGCATTTCCTCAGCCTAGAGAGAATGAATGTCTGTTCAGCTGGAAACCAATTCAACCTAGCCGGCTTAGACTAACCTACAAAGACTGAATCAATTCAGGCTCAGGCCTTTTGAATGTCTGTCCCTAGCCCTGGAGACTAGACAAGGAAGGTAGAAAGGCCATGGGCTTGGAGGGGAAAGTGGAGATATGTAGGGTGATGGAATAGGGAGAGGAAAGTGAAAGGTTTGGGAGCAAAGATAACTACTTCTCTTTTCCTCCCCTCGATCTTTCTTGAAGTTGAATTTGGCAGCCTGACCACTCAGTCTTTCCCGTTGTGCACTTATGTCTTTCTGAGGGCTCCCACTTCTTTCTTTTCAGCATTAGCTTAAAGGCTGAAAGTTCTTATATCTATTTCTTCAGATTCAAATGAAAGCTCAGCTATGCTTTACAGGACTCCACACTGCCTAAACAGCTTTTAATGAGAGAGGCAAGGAAGTCCTTTAATATTTCACTCATATTTTAAAATCAGAGTTTACACATCTGATATATTTAAGTGACTGGTCGTCTTCTCCAGCCTCTTTACAGCTGGGAGATTATGCTATTGCATAATTGAACTATATTTCTTTTTATTTAAGTCTTGGACAAACAGGAACCTTAAAAACCCAAGGAATCTTTTATTTTTGAATCCTGTCAAAGTGGTCCCAAAAGGACAGGATGTGGGATAGTTCCTTCTTCTGCACACTTGCAGTTAAAAATAAACTAAACTAGCTTGGCTAGTTTGTTCAGCTTGTTTTTCCACTCACAAGTGTGGAAGCTGCAGAGACCCTAGTGTTTGGGGGGAATGGAAGGCTGGCAGTTTCTTCCGTGCATATGGGCTCCTACCACTTTCTGATATTCTTCCCAGAAGTTCTCCTGAATAGTCTCGCTAAGCATTCACACTTGCTTCTCTAAGATGTGATGAGAAATCAGCATTTACAAAGTACAAATACAGAAGTCTTTATGGTTATAGCTCTTGTCCTCCACATTTGATTGAGGGGCTCAGGGGATATTTTGGTTAGAGGCTTTAAAACGCATTACTTCATTCTATTTCTTTTGCTGCCAAACTCCCCATTAACTTTAATGCTGGAGTCATGATGTAACCTTGCTTTTACCAAAGAACGCTGTCCAGTACCATGAAGGAACCTAGAGGAAATGAGTCAGACTAACCAGTACAAAGAAATGCTCCAGGCTAAAATGAAGTTAGTTGAAATAAATATCTTTTGTAGTGTAAACCTGAGTATTTCCTTGAAATGTACTTCAAGTTGTGGATGCTTTCTGATGAGATGTCCAGGGTTTGTTTGTTTGTTTGTTTGTTTGTTTGTTTTCAGTGTGTCTGTGTTTTCTCTTTTTCCTTAAGAGGTCTTATGAATATTCTAACAACTGGAAGTCAATATCATCGGGGCACAGACGATTCCTGGCAAACTGATTTGTAGACACCAGATCCAGTCACTTTATGTACCAGTTTATTTCTTCATGAATCTCTCACTTTTTCTAATAGTTTGCTCCAAACTGTGGGCTTGACCTAGTTTCAGTGGAAGCTTTGGCTGGTTAAGGACTTCAATGGGACAAAGTTACATGACTAATAAAATACATTTAGAGAAACCCTCATTAAGCAAACCTTTGTGTGTGAAATTATCAACCTCTTCTCCCAGAGAGACTGATTTGCAGGTACACAGAAGGTGCACCTGAAACATTTTATCCTTTGGTTTTAGTCAATATTTCAATCATAGCAGCCCCATCCCATCTCCTTTTTCTCACCCTGAGGACAGGAAGTAAAGATTAGCTGCTCCCCAAGTAGCCACTTGGGCAAATGTTAAATAACCTATCACCCTGTCACTCCATACTAGCCTTTCTGCAAGGCACAAATGGCAGTTTATTCTCTTGAGGTGCTTATAAATTTCATATGACAATTCCATCCTTTTTGCCCCATGTGACTCGAATGGGATAAATCCCACTTGTTAGATTTGAGTATTCAGTGGGCCCTGGTGTTAAACACTTGCCCCCTGGTATTTGTCGTTACCAGCTCTAGGCTTCCTTTCTTTATGTAATTAATTGCATGTCTTCACATCAAGGAACCATGATTTCAGGTATGCCTCACCCACCTGTTCCTGCTCACCTGAGCCAAACTTGGAAATGCTGCAGCAAAGTCGTACGGAGGATGCCCATCTTGAAGGCAGATGGCAAGACCAATCCCAGGGGGAATCTCTGAAGTGGCCTTACCGTGGAGCTTCTATGGGTTTGGCTGGGGTGGAGAGGAGGAACAGGATGTGTTCAAGAATTTCCCTCTCTGGGGCTGTCAGAGATGTACAGCAGTCTGTCCTGATGATCCTTGAGGGTCTCTTCTATTCACTAGTCCCACTGGAAGTGTCTTCCCTTTCCTAGTCTCAAAAATTTCTACCTTCTCAGACAATTTCAGGGTAAAGTCCTAATCCTATGTGGAGAGAATAATGTTCATAGGTTCTAACATTCTTAGTTATGGGGGGTGGGAGAGCAAGTGCAGACTCCCAGGACAGACTATCTGTTTAGTCTATCTTAGGTCATGTTAAGAACATTTCTACTCTTATAAGATTTACTCCTGCCATATAAGGCATTGTTACAGCAAGATGAAAATCAACAAAACATGTTTAAAGTATAAAATGACATTTTCAGGTTTGCCGAGTAGTGTATCTATTACCCAGTAAATCTTCTTGCTTATTCCTTTAATTCACTTGTTCCCACTAGCAGCTAGAAAGTACTCTGTAATCCATCTTAGATTTATCTCTCTGGGTATTTTTTAATAAGGCTGAGATCCACTGTTCCTTCTGTCGGGATGTAATTTACACTCTCAAAACGTCTCTGGGACAAACAGAACTTGCTTTCATAGTTCAATTACAGAGGCAAGAACAGTTAGTTCTGCAAGGAGAGGGTGCAAAAAGGAGGCTTTTCTTACAAAATTTGCCCTTATAGGAGAACATTGGTGTTAATGTATATTTGAGATGATTAAAGGTTTTATTGAAGTCTGACCTTTTCCACCATTAAAGCATTTAATCCTTGTGATGTAACAGGCACTCCTGCAGGGGCATTTTGACTCTATTTGTTGTTAGCTACCCCAGTTCATCTCCTGTACAGAGGACCAGAACAGAAGACACTTACTAGCTTTAAAGCCTTCTGGAATTTCAACCCAAATTTAGGATGAAAATTAAAGCAAGAACTAAAAGAATCAATGTGGATCACCTATGTTTAAACAACAATCTTGTGTAAGTGTTCACCAACATCTAAAAACTTTCTGTGGGGAGGGAGAGGGGAGAGGAATTATACAATGCCATGGGTTTATGCCTGAAAAGAGAACTATGGATTATTTATTTTTCTGGTAATGCCTAGGAGTATTAAGAATGAGCTGAGCTAATAATGCTTCATACTGTAAAAACATAGTCCGTGACCCAGAGATTTCACCAAAATGCTAAAGGGGCCATCCAAGAGAGCGGAGTATGACCAGAAGGTCCAGTCTTAGCTGTTTTTGCTTAGACAATGAAAATAAGATGGAGAATTTGAGAGTCCTTGCTGTGTGCAATGGTCCCTAATCGTTTCTGACACTGAAATCTTAAGCTGCCCAAAACATGACACAACCTGATTGATATACTGTACTATTCTTTGAAATAATTTCATATTGGGATGGAGATGCTGGCTAGTTTCAGATATTTCAGATACTGCCCGTAAACCTAATAGATTTCATAGACATTAGGGCTGGAAGGGACCTCAGGAGATTGAGTCCAGCCCCCTGCCCAAAGGGCAGGAAGTCAGCTGGGGTCATAGGATCCCAGCAAGATAAGCATCCAATTTG
>NW_017728911.1:20573802-20594489 GCF_001723895.1 Crocodylus porosus
GAATTTTTACCCAGAGGGTCTCTAGCTGTCTATGCCGGTCGCCAACATCAGCTTGCAGGGACATGTAGCTTTCCTTCACATAGAGAGCTACACCCCTGCTCCTTTTGTCAACACGATGTCTCCTGTACAAGGTATAACCCTCTATACCCATGGTCCAGTCCCACCAGGTCTCCGTTATCCCAATGATGTCATAATTCTTTGCACTGAGCAGGAGGACAAGCTCCTCCTGCTTGTTGCCCAGGCTCCTGGTATTAGTGTACAGGCAGGCAAGTGTGCCCTTAGGGGCTCTTGCCTTGCCTACAGATTGTGCTAGGGGAGGACTCCCTTAAGTGCCTTGGTCTGCTGGCTTTGCAAGGGTCGCAAAGCATCAAGCTATGCCCTAAGGGCTTGGCAGAAACCACCTTTTTAATTAAATGCAGGAAAGTTTTTAAAGACTTCAAAAATAAACTTTGGTGTCTATGACAAACTGCCGACTTGTCACCAACACTTATGATGCTTGCAGTTTGTTAGGACCTAGCTTATAGGGGAAGATCTCCATGGCTGCCTAGCTGAGGGCCTAGGGAGCAAGCTCTGCAGGAAGTGGTTAGCTCCTACAGGCGATCATGGATCAGGATGAGGTTTCATGTATAATATACATGACACTGTTTTGTTTGGAAGAACTAAAAATAAGGCTCCAAAAGAGAAACTAAAATCCTGTGCTGTGGGGAGTGACTGTTAATGCTGTTGACAACTCGCTGTGTGTTTTAGAAATTCTGAGTTTTCAAGCAGGGCCATGTGCATCATATTGCCAGCAGAAATGACCCAAACCTAAATGATGTATCCAGTTACTGCTGACCTTTACAGTTTTTAATTCAGATCTGATCTTTACAGTCTCAGCCTGTTCCTAATTTGGATAAGTCCTGAAAGATACGCCAGTATGTTAAAGACCTATTAACTGTCATAAGCATACTAACTCGGGCAAACTTTTTTTCCTTTGATGACTTCCCTTTCAGTGAAAGGGAATCTTTCTTCAGTTCAGTAAAAGAACAATGTATTAAAAAAACCCCTATAGTTTCAGTTTGTGGATTCTATTTTTATTTCAAACATGCATTCACTGCCAAAGAGCCTAGACGGGCTGAATCGGAAGCAAATGAAAGAAAAGAAATATGTTACTGATTTTTCTTGAAATCCGTTGTTTAAAAGGGAGAACAGGAATTTCCTCTCCTATGCAGTGTTCCCATACTGTTGCATAATTTGTAGTGGCAATGCTTGTCAAAGAATTATCTAATCGTTTATGTTGTCAAGTGTGGTTGAGAAACTGGTTTTCATACAGCAATCTTCTCTGAGAAGTTTCTAGTACAGTAGGTACCTTGCCCAGCACAAAGTTCCCTGGTATTTAAGAGCAAATGTGGATGTACTGCTTCTCTTACAGTCCCAAGTTGTTAACTCCTGTAATGTTGTCACAGTTGACCTATAATATCTGTGTCAATTAAATGAATTGGAATGACGGTCACTGCATTACACTATTAGCTATTTATTTGTGTGTAAAATAACGAAGGTTGGGGGCCTGACTGCTGTGCAGTACACGGAGACAGAATGAGAAATTGCTTCTGTCCCAAAGAGCTTAGCCTCTAAAATAGACTAAGCAGACAAAAGGTGGGAGGGGAAGCAATGTGCCAAAATAGTTGCTTTAGGCTGTAATTAGAATCCTGCTGTCCCAACTCTGTCTGGTGCTTTGTCCAGTAGATCATGCTGCCTCCTGAACTATTTCTTAAATTAAATCGGTGCCCATGCTCTAGACCAGGAATATTTATTCTCTCTGTCACTTCTAAATTCCAAGTGCTATCAATTTTAACCTCACAGGCTGGAAACAGATTTCACCTTTATGCTGCCACATTTTTTATGGTGGCCCAAAGCAAATAGATGCTGTTTGTCACGTCACAAATGTCTTTGTTTGCAGCTGCAACACAAAGTAGTAATTTGTGCCACTTCTTCACAGAAGATGTCTGTTTGCATTATGGTGGGAGAGCATGGGCAGCCTGGACCTGCCTATGCTCTCCAACTGCCCTGGGCAGGCACTCCCAGGGCTTAAGGGGACTGATTTTACTTGCCTTGGGAACTCCCATGCAGGATAGGGTCCTTTGAGCCCCAGGATTGCCTCCCTGACTTTCCCATTTTACAGAGATGCACCCTGAGAGATTTCTGGGGGTGCATCTCTGTAACTGGGGAGCCCTGGCTTTTCCTGCTTAGAGACTTGCTCCTAAAGATTCCAGGGGGTATTTCTTTGTAAGCAGGGATCACATTGCTTGTTGTCCCACCCGTTGATCATGTGGGACAACACGTGATGTGTATTTTCGCCTAATGAAGCAGATCCCCGTACTGCCAACTGTTTCATAGCTGGTAGGATTGGAAGGGAGCTGAGCAGATCATCAAGTCTGACCCCTGCCATGGGCAGAAAGAATGCAGTGGTCAAATGACCCCGGCTAGGTGATTATCTAGCCTCCTTTTGAAGACCCCCAGGGTAGGAGCCAGCACCACTTCGCTTGGAAGTCGATTTCAGATCCTAGCTGCCCTGACTGTGAAGTAGTGCCTCCTGATATCTAGCCTGAACATGCTCTCTGTCAACTTCTGGCCATTATTCCTTGTTATTCCCAGTAGTGCTTGGGGAACAGGGACTTTCCCATTGCCTGCTGGTCCCCCTTGGTCAATTTTGTAGCTGGCCACCAGATTCCCCCCCCCCCCAGCCTTCTCTTGTGGAGGCTGACCAGGTTCAGGTCCCGAAGCCTCTCCTCATAGGGCTTGCCCTGCTGCCCCCGATCATGTGGGTGGCTCTCCTCTGGACCCTCTCCATACTGTCCATGTCCCTCCTGAAGTGTGGTGCCCAGAACTGGACACAGTACTCCAGCTGTGGCCTGACCAATGTTGCATAGAGGGGGAGGATCACCTCCTTGGACCAGTTCGTGATGCATCTGTGGATGCATGACAAGGTGTGGTTAGCCTTCCTGACCGTGTCCTCACATTAGCTTCATTTGGTGATGTCTATTTATACCCACAGGGTCACAAAATCATAGAGAAGTAGGGATGAAAAGGACCTCTGGAGGTCATCTAGTCCAACCCCCTAGCTGAGGCAGGATCATCCCTATCCAAACAATCTTATACAAATCATAATCCAAACTCCATATAAAACTACCGTCAACCCTGACGCAACACGGACCTAACACCCTAATCTGTCACAGGTAAAGTGGGGGGACCATGGCAGTTAATGTCCTGCTTCTATAAAATGTTGTTGTCACATGCCCAAGAGGCTTTGGGTAGCACTTCCCACTGAGGAGGAAGGTAAAATACCCCACAGTCTGTACCAATCTGACCATGGGGTTGGGGGTAGTCTGACTTGAAGACAAGCTTTCAAGAAATTCTAACTCGGTCTCCAACTTTTCTAAGTAGATCACTTTTGGCATTTTAAAAGCAACCCAAGATCTACTGTCCGCCACCACTGCCACCCCCAACACCCAGCAGATAAGTCTGTGGGGAGGGAAGAGGGGGGCAGATTGAGGCAGAGGGAGAGAAAATTTGGGGGTGTGCCTCCCCAGCAAGCAAGTCCCACCCAGCCAGGGCCCCACTCAATTTACCCCTACTCCTGCCTCTGCAGCACTGTCTGTCACTGTGGGGGCCTCCATCTAGACCCCCCTCCCCTTCCCTCCACCATGGACTAACCTGCTGGGCTGGGGTGAGCACATGCATATACATGGGCGCTCAGCCCCACACCCCAGCCTCGGATGGACTCCAAGAGGCTCTGAGATCTACCGGTGGATCGAGATCCACTGGTTGGTGACTGCTGTTCTAACTCTGTACCAACTGTGTAGTTGGTCCAATAAAAGATATTCCCCTAAGAAGAAATTCTCATGCATCATTATATTAAAATTTAAGGGGAGATGTTTAAATGTCCACTGGGTAGCCTATTCCGTTTTGCGTCTTTCAGGATCATCCCCCATACAATGCATAAAAAGGAATCTCTATCTGATAGACTGAAGGAGGCAGAGGAAATAGCTTTCAGTCTTGGCTCCAGAACTACTGACTCTTCAGTGTGTTCTCAGCTTCTGAGTTAAAAAAAGCTGGGTTTTCTTTTGGTTTTGTGTTTTAAATCTCATTCTCTGGATTTTATATTTTAGAACTGTATTAGAAAAAGCTTTGTTTCCCACTTTCCTCCACACCCTCCCAACAGATCTGTGCACACGTTTTTAAGTGAATTTCACATAAACTATCCTTCATAGTTTTTGAAAAAGCTTTAATAAAATCAACACGGCCTAGTCTGGTTTGCACATATAGTGTTTCAGGACTGCAAGGGAGTCAGGGTGGGTTAGGAAAGAGGGAATTCCTTGAGTCAAGGAGCAGTATGTGGCTGATGTATGTTACCTAATGCTGCCCCCTGGTTGCCAACTCCATGCCACAAATTTTCTTGGCTGTGATTTCAATTACCGGGTGGGGGGAACCTTCCCACACTGATCTTGGGGCTGGTTTTGCTTGGACAGCAGTCCAGAATCCAGATGGATGATGCAAAAATGACTTACTACCTTTCTTCTCGGCTGCGCTTTCTGTTCTGTTCCTCAGGAGAGACGGGACAGAATCTGCCTCTGCTATTCTTAGTTTTAGACTTTCAGACTTGGTTAAAATATGTGTAAAATGTCTGAGCTCCCTTTGTTTTGCATATACTTCCCATTAAAGGTAATGAGAAGTGAATGTTGATGGAGTTAAACAAAGGAACCAAGCAATATGATGATTCCTAACCTGTGAAACTATTGTCTCATTGTGTGAATAGTTATATGGTTGTATGCAGTCTTTTTATCAAGCACACAGCTTTTGGCGATGTTTTCCTCTGAGCTTACAGCTTTGATACCAAAAGGCTTTCTCCTCCTTAGAAACCAGAAGCCTCCAACAATCAGTTTCACAAGCAAAGCTTCTAAAATATTATTTAAAGCACTTATTTAACAAAATATGATTAAACAGAATGGCTTGGTCCGGTTTCAATTAATCATATACTTTGCAAAATCTAAAATGCTAAACTTAAGGCAAATCTGGATTCAAACACTGAATTATAAACCTGTTTAAAAAGGGGAGTTGGTGGGACGGTTATAGAATCTTAGAAAATTACTGGGTTGGAAGGGACTTCAGGAGGTCATCTAGTCCAAACCCCTGCTCAAAGCAGGACCATCCCCAACTAGATCATCCCAGCCAAAGCTTTGTTGAAATGGGCCTTGAAAACCTCCAAGGATGGAGATTCCACTACCCCTCTAGGTAACCTGTTCTGGTGCTTCACCACCCTCCATGAGAGACTTTTTCCTAATATCCAACCTAAACTTCTCTTGCTGCAACTTGAGACTGTTGCTCCTTGTTCTGTCATCTGCCAGCAGTGAGAACAGTCCAGCTCCATCCTCCTTGAAATGACCCTTCAGGTAGTTAAAGGTAGCTATCAAATCCCTTCTGTCTTCTCTTCTGCAGACTAAATAATCCCAGTTTCCTCAACCAGTCCTTAAAAGTCATGTATCCCAATCCCTGAACCATTTTTGCTGCCATCCACTGAACTTTTTCCAACTTGTCCGCATCCTTTCTTTCGGGGGGGGGGCGAAGCTAGACATAGTGCTCCAGTTGTGGCATCACCAGCACAGAATAGAGCAGAATAATCACTTCCCTTGATCTGCTGGCAACCTGGGGCACTCCACTTGATACCAGCTGCCAACTAGACATTGAGCCATTGATTATTACCCATTGAACCCAACAATCCACCTCACAGTCCATTTATCCAACCCATATTTCCTCAGCTTGCTTGCAAGGATGCTGTGGGAGATGATAACAAAAGCCTTGCTAAAGTCTTTTAAACCACGGTTTTTCCTGAAATCCACAGAGCCAGTTAATTCATCACAGAAGGCAATCAGGTCAGGAGATTGATGAAACCTTGGACAAGTCTTTTCTTCTAGTGGTACTTCTGTGTGCCACTAATGAAGATGCATAGAAGCTAACTCCTAACATGCTTGTTAAAGGATTTTGTTGTGAAGCTATTTCTTACTCTATTAATAACCATGTGGTTTACAACAAAAAAGAATTTGTATTATTGCTTTGGATGCAGTCAATAAACACAACCATAAGCTGTCCTCTAATTTGCCAGGAAGAAGCATAACTATCTCTTCCCTCACTTCTTCAGACTTCTGAAAATAAGCTATACCACAATTATTGGTTTATCATAATGGCACATACTTTACATGAATTTCCTTTAAATGGGGTGATGGGAAAATTTTAACCCGTATTTATAAAAATGCCGCCTCAGGGACAAAAACATTTTGGGTCTCAATCAAATATTTTGCAGTTGGGATTACTTCTTTGGGTTATTTGGTATGTCTAGTCATGTTCTGTACTTCAGCCTACGGACAGAGGTGGTGTTGTTGTATGTTCCCACCTCCACGCAGCTGACTATGGTAATTTAAATAAAACCTAACTCCATCTGCTTCTGCTAAAATAAGTATGTGGAATGATGGTATTAATAGAAAAGACCACCTGTTGCATGTTACTTTTCTTCCCTTTATGGCTGGACTAAGCCAAGTTGTGCACAGGTGAATTGTGAGAAGTGCATAAACTCTGCTCCAGGTAAAAAGGCAACAACTATGTATTTAGTGTCTAACTTTGTTGTAAATGGGCATGGAACCTCGCAAAATCCACCGCACATGGAAAACTAGTTTCCTTGCTCCAAATTGATACCATCTGGGTGCTAGAGGTAGATGAGAACAGGGCATAGATGGCAGCGTGACTGTTGCCCATTTGTCCCCTAGTCTGTCTCCTCCCTTCAGGTGTGCCTGTTTATTGTAATATGCCACTGCATATCATCTTTTTTGCCAAAACTGAATCAAGTGTTAGGCTCTAGGCACATCTTTTGCTTTAATCATTTCTTCTGAGAGGTTGTCTTTGGGGGCGGTTCATGTAAAAAACCAAAAAAAGCCAAACTACCCATATGATAGTAACTTTCTTAAAACAAAGATTTAGTAAAAATAATGTTGGTAAATAAAAAATAACCTGTCTAGTGGAAACTTAACTGTGAGCCCTCTGCTAAAGGCTAGAGAGGCTGGCAACCCTTACCATACTTGCATTCCCTAAAGCAGTTTCATTTCTCAACTTGGCTGAGTGACAGCTTCATTCAGCTGTATCCACACAAAACTGCATCTCTCCCTCACCTGATGTGTTGATCAAGTTCCAGTCATATGAGCCTGTATTACGGTTAAGTTTATATCTTTTTCCCAAATGTGCCTTTTATTCAGAAGAAACAAATTTTTACTGATTATGAAAATGATTATTCTCTCATTCTCTGGCAGATTTCCATACCTGCCTGCCTCCAAGTCTAGCATTTGGAAGTTACGTTTAGTCTCCTCTTTCTATCATCACTGATGATTCAGGTAACCATTTGATTTGCAAATATCTTGCTCATTGATATATGAGTGAGATTTACCTCACAGGAGGAAACAATATGGTTTTTATCTCTGTTTATAAAGGCATGACACGAAATATAAACAAACAGATCCAGCCTGCATGCTGCAGTGCAGAAAGCATAATGCCAAGAATGGGTGGACAGATATAAGAATCAGGAAAGAGGTGTGGGGAAAAATATAAGAAGAATTAACTTTTGTATGAGGAAATGCCACATGACTGTAATGGGAGGAGGATTATTCAAGGCCTAAGGAACAAGATGAAGAACTTCAATTTTATTTGGTAAAACATGGCTTGTCACTGGGGGATTTCAAAATGAAAGGGAGTGATGTGCTTAGAGCAGTGATTATTCAACCTTTTTATCTGGCAGGGCAGATGGGCAGTGCCCAATCTCTTTGCTGGCCATATTCGGCTCATGGACCCAATCCAGTGCCTGCAGCAGAGCCCCATCTGGCTCTGCAGGGGGGCAGGTGTACAACTCGGCCACAATCCAGCCCTGTGGGGACTGGGGGAAAAGGTACCACCCCCCTCATCTGATCATGTGGAGGGGAGTTGTGGCCTGGCTCCAACCCACCCCAAAATTTTGGCAGTGGGATGGTGTAGCAGTATTGCCACTACTCCTGCTGCCAAATTTCCTGACCCACATGGAGCCCCGTGGGTCAGATTCCAGGCCTCCATGGGCTGCTTTTGGCCCACAGGCTGGAGGGTGAGGGTGCTTGGCCTAGAGCAGGGGTGGGCAAAATACAGCTCGTGGGCTGCATCCAGCCCACAAGGCCATTCTATCCAGCTCGCGGGGCCCCTAAAAAAAAAAAAAAAGTAGAAAATTTAATATTTCTCTGCCCTTGGTTCCTGTCAAAAATGACACGAACCAAGGGCAGTAGGACTCAGGGGAAGTCCAGTGGGTTCCCACAACAGCAGGGCCCCCCCAGCAGGTAAGGGGGGGAGGGACCCTGGGCAGGGAAGGAGTGCGGGGAAGCAGCCCCTGCCTCACCCCATGGCCAGTGCCCCATGCTGCAGCTGCTCGCAGCCCGTGTGTGGCTGCTTGTGCCTGCTCTGGACAGCCCTGCAGGCTGCAAGTGGCTGCAGCAGGGAGCATTGGCCATGGGGTGGGGGAGGGGCCGCTTTTCCCTGGGCTCCTTCCCTGCATGGAGAAAAGTGGCCCCTCCCCCACCCCGTGGCTGGCACTCCTGCTGCAGGTGCTCGCAGCCTGTGCGGGGCTGTCCTGGAGCAGGCACAGGCAGCCCCAGGTAGGCTGCAAGCAGCTGCAGTGTGGGGCATGGGGCAGGAGAGGGGCTGCTTTTCCCCTCCCCTGCCCCCGCGCTCAGCACCGCCTTGTAACCTGGCCCCACTGCCAGGCTGGCAGTGGGGGTGGGTTACAAGCTGGTGCCAAGTGTAGGGAAGAGCGGCCCCTTGCTCGCCATGCGTTGCAGCTGCTTGCAGCCCACCTGGGACTGCCTGTACCTGCTCCAGACAGCCCCAGTGGGCTGCGAGTGCTGGCCAAGGGGTAAGCAAGGGGCTGCTTTTCTCTGCGCTCAGCACCAGCTTCTTCCCTGCCAGCAAGCAGAGGTTTGGGGCTGTGCACTTCCCCCCGCCTGTACTGCGGGGCTGGGCGGCACTGGGTGCGAGTGGGTGGGGAACCAGCAGGAGCACAGGGCCCACACCAGTGCCCCAGGGTCAGTGCCAGTGGGGCCCAGCGCAGGGTCTCAGCTGGCAGGGGCTCTATGGAGCCGGGCCAGCTCCCCCCTCTTCCTGCTAGTGCAGCCCAGCCCAGCTCCACAGACCACTGCCAGCCTGTGCCCTGCTTTGGGTCCCACCGGTGATGGCCCTGGGACACTGGTCCCAAGATGGTGACTAGAGGGTGGGGCACTTGTCGAGGGGCAGGGCTATCCGTATGGCCCTCGACAGCCTACCAAAACTGGGTAAGCGGCCCTCTGCCAAAAATAACTGCCCGCCCCTGGCCTAAAGCAAGAAGTAATGGAAACAGCAGATGAAGCAGTGAGAAAAAAGTTAAAATAAGAGGAAAGATGATGCTACTGTTACCAGTAGGGACAGGTAAGAAAGGGTGAGGTTTGGAGATGCTTTAAGAAATGAAGCCAAAATGGGATCTTCCACTGCTCAGCTGTGCAGGAGTAACTGTGAAGAGGTTACAGCAGTGATTCTAAACCAGGGTGTTGGGGTTCCTTGGGGTGCTGTGAGATCTTTTTGAAGGGTGCTGCAAGAAGTGTGAGGAGAGAAGCTCAGGCTCTCCCTGCCTAGCTGCTCTCCTAGCCCCACTGCCTGCTCCTTCTGCAATGAGGTAAGTACTGTAATAAACATTAGCTTTCAAGATGGTATACTACTCAACTAACAAGTTACGGAGGGTTGCCTCAAATCTGATCATGTTAAATTTCTGAAAAAAAAAGTTGAAAACCACTGGGTTAGAAGTAAGAAGGTATAACCAAAATCTTGGAGTTTACACCTTTTGCATGCAAGAATTATGCACCTTCGCTGGGCACTTGGTACCTGATAGGTGGGGCAGAGTTATGTTCCTGGTCTCCTCCTCCCTTCTACACAAGTAAGGGAGCATGTGTTACGCATTTTTAAAGTATGTTGCAGAATAAATTACCTAAGTAAATATGGTCTAAATGGAACGAAAATAAGGAGAGTTCATAACTGGTTGGAAAATTGATACCCAATCATCAATGGTTCAATGTCAAACTGGAAGAACGTATCAAGTAAGGGTCTGTCCTGGGTCTGGTACACTTCGATATCTTCCTTAATTACTTGAAGGATGGAATTCAGTGTAAGCTCAATACGTTTGCATGAGGGATGATATAGGGGATTAGGTTTCAAAACTGCCTTCATAAATTGGAAAAAGGGTCTGAAATAAAGATGATGTTGGATAAGGAAATAGGCAAAGTTCTAAGAAGGAACGGTCTATGTGCAAAGACAAAATTGGGAGCAACTAGACTGGTGACAGAAAAGAATCAGGGAATTTATAGTGCATTGCACTATAATATTAGCTTCTTGCAACAATAGCATACACGGAAGACCATCATATCCAGGTCATAGCAGAGATTCTTCCATTATGTTCAGTGCTGGTAGGGCCTCACTGGGCATACATCAGTGTGACTTCTTCTCTCAAGCCTCTTTGAAGTGCATGGCTCTATTTAGTTGAGATGAAATGTAATGCATGTTTTCTAGATAAGCCATCAAAATCACAGAAGGCATCCTTGTTTGGAGGAAAAGTGAACGCCGACAGATGAACACTAACTCCTGAGGTTTCTCTCAACCCTCAGACATCTGATTTAATACATTTTTAAAGTCTGTATCGTGGGATTGTGGTGGTTATTAGTATTCATCTATGCTAGGAAACTGCCTTGTTTCTAGCTTTCCATCTATTCAGTATGATCTCTGAGAGATCCATGCTCTGAGGAATGTAAGTGGCTGTCATATTTGCATACATAATATCATTTTAGGGGTTTAGATGAGAAATCTCTCTTCTGATGATGCAAATACTATCTGTGTCCTTTTTAGTAAGGATGTCTAAGGCGATGACTAAGGTGTAATGACAGATATGCAAGTACAGGTACCTATTAAAAACAGGTGCAGGTATGAAGAGACATGCTGGACAAGACTTAGGCCCCTGCAGGTTAGATTCAAAAAGGTTCATAGCCATTTTTGGCATAAAAATATTTTAATAATCAATGAAATATCTTGTATTCAAGTAAATATGTTGAGTTGTCCCCTATCCTCCCAATCAGCAGTGGGGGAAGGCCCTTCATTTTATATTCACATACAAGGAAACCTCATTAAACACTGTCTGTCATTAAACTGTCTGGCACCAGCAAGGCCAGAGCCAACACTCCCCCCGCCCAAAAAAAATTGCTATATTTAATAGTCTTATATTTGGGTAAATACAAGAGCTGTGCAAAGCTTCGGTTGCTGATTCAATTTGGTGGAGATTTGGCCCAATTTTTTTTTGATGGCCGAATCTCCAAATCTGGAGCTAATCAGGAGACCCATTAACCTCTCCAAATTGACTTGGAAGCCTCCGAATTGATTCAGAGAGATTTGATGATTTGGACATAGGCACAGCTTTGTATGTTTTTTCTACATACCTCAAGGTACCAGGCGGCTCGCGAACACTGATGCTGCAGCAAATTGAGCGTCCCACAGGAGCGTGGGCAAGTCCCCAGTGCACTCAGCAGTGGACCTGGAAGTGAATCGGAAGCACTTCTGGGTCTGCCATGGAGCGTGTGGGGGACCCCTTCTGACCCCACAGCTTGGCAATTGGTGCCACATGCAGCAAATCACCAAGCCAGAGGGGGATCTGCTCCTGAGCATGCAGGGGACCCGTGCACTCCTGTGGTATGCTCCATCTGCCCCAGCATTGCAGCGTTCACAAGCCCCACTTGGTACCCCGAGGTATGTAGAAAAAACGCATTTAAAGCTGTGGCTTGGTTGAACTGCTGATTCTGCAAATCGGAATTGAATCTTCAGATTCGGATGCAGCCAAATCTAATCGGGACAGTGATCCAAATCAACAAATCAAATTGCTGTCCCCCAAACTGGGCCAAATCTGAACTAAATATGGCTCGCTTCGCACACCCCTAGTAAATATGGTACTGTTTCTTGGTCACACACCCAGCTTGAGAAACCTAAGAAACACCTGTTAGTTCAATTAAATTGATAGTAGCTTAGAACCCATGCACCTTTCAAAATCCCAGTTTCTTTCTCTATACATCTTTAGGTGTCTATGTAACTTTAAAATCTGGCCCTAAATCTATAATCCATGGCAAAAAATGGCTATGGTTGTCTCATGACCCTCAGCTCTGTCAATTTTAAGCAATACAATAATTTTGAATCATAAAAATGTAGGCTTTTTAGGGACATTATGAGATGAATAGCATCTCTTTGACTTTATATCAACATTATAGTTAAAAAAAAAAAAAAAAAAAAAAAAAAACTACCTGTGTTACCATGAAGTTTTTGGTACTTCCAGACTTTCATGCCCAATGCTTATTTTATGGAAATAATATGAACATTCAGGGTTAAAACTTTGCATCCTTTCCTGAAATGTCTGGCAAAGGTCAAGTTTTTACTGGCATGATCATTTGAAAGGAAAGAGGTTATCCAAAAAAATGCTTAATTAAAATAAAACATGAAAGACTTTCATATGTTTGCCAAATCACTGGCAGATGCAGATCAAATAATGTCAACAGTTTGCTTTAAGCTCAAAACTGTTTGGAAAAGTAATGGAAAAATATTTTATTGTGTTGTTTTGTTTTTTGTTTTTAAAAGCCCGAAGTACTGGGGGAGGAATGGCTTGCGGGGAGGCTAATTAAAACAAAGGATTAGGAATAGCAGACAAAGGGAGGAATATCAGATTATAATGGCTTGTGGTAAGGTTAATCAAAACAAATTATTTAAATAAGTATTGAATTATTATGTGTTGGGTTTTTTTTATGAAGAAAATTCTATGGTGGGTATGAAGGCTGAGATTTCCAGTTTTCATACTCTTAAGTTTCAAAAGCATGCCAGTCCTACTAAACTAGCCCCACTAAACTGAAGGAACTTCCCCCATCAGAATCTGGCAAACTTGAAATCCGGATCAAAATTTTGAACTCCCAAATCTTTAAAAGTTTTTAGATATGGGAATTTTACTCAAGCAGATTATAATGGTAAATTACACTTACTATAGTACTTCCCTGAGAAGAGCATAGCTTTTACAGACAACAAAATCATCCAAACCTTGGGTATGAAGAGTTCACCTCTGAGGCAGAATACAACAGTCTGTTCAAAGAGCTTACATCCATTTTAATATGGCAAGGGGGTACAGAAGAATACTGTGTCCACTTGGAACCACAGGATATATTGTGTTTGCTATAGGAAAGGTAACTGAATCTTTAAGTACAGCAGCAGGAGGGAAATAATTTAAGGAGCAAGACAATCCTTGCTTTTGATGCAAAGGAGGAAAGACTGGGGCAGGGACTACGCAGTGTGGAAGAACTTGCCTCTCGCAACTAAGGAGTAATATTACTGGTAAATACATAATTTGCATTGTTCAGTGTGAATGACCAAAAGTCAGAATGAGGATGGAGTATGTGGAAGAAACCCCTTAATATAATAGGAGGCAGAGAGGTAGAAAGATGCACTTCTAATTTTCAGCAACTGCTATGAGATAAGTGACTAAGGCAGTTTCACACATCCCCAATAGAAAACAAAGCTGCATCTTAGGACCTGAGGAAGAAGCAAAACATCAGCTTGGGGGTGAAATTAGGGGAATGATTTTCTCTAGGATAGTAACAAAGGGGCATGTGATACAGCAACTGCTATGATGGGGTAATACCATTGCTGATTCTGACCAGTTCTCTTGTATGAAAACCAACCAACAGACCCCTAACAGAGCAGGGCTGTCCAATTTTTGGGTGGCTGGGGGCTACAACCTGCATAGGCTGCACCAGCACACCCTGCTGTAGCCCCTTGTGGTATGTGGTGCAAGCCACAATCCCATAATGTGTGCAGGCAGGCAGCCACACTCTCCCCCAGCGTACTGGCACAGTGTCTCCTGTCGCTCTATGCCGCAGGCCTCCTTGGCACTTCAGGGTGTACTGCACCACCCTGTTAGGTAGACACAAAGTGGAAGCCAGAGGGGAAGCCTGGAGCTCGTGGCTGTTGCTGCAGCTGGAACAATGGGGAAATGGCAGCCAGGTGGGAGCCCAAGTACCACAGATCAACAGCTTCTGGGCTGACAGCTCTGCTTTAGAACAGAGAGGCTGGATCCAGCCATGTGGCTTGTGATGCTGCAAACCTCTTTGCAGTGCCACAAACCACATGAGTTGCACATTAATCAGTGTATGGCACTGATAATTTGCAGCGCTGGGGCAACATTTGCTACCAGGATTTCTCAGTAGCCAAAAAAAAAAAATCCCTGGGGGGAAAAAAAAAAGTGGTGAGCACCAGGACAAATGCAGAGACGGGGGAGCAGGCAGCCTGCTCCCCTGTCTCTGCACTGCAAAGCCCCTGTGCCATGGCACACAGCGCCCCAGCCAGCTGCTTCTGGGCTGCCTGGGACGCAGGATGCCTCATGACAGGGGAGTGGGCAGCCATGGGCTGGCTGCTTCCCGGTCTCCACAAGCCTCAGCATGGGGGCTCAGCACACTGTGCCCCAGCCAGCCATTTCTCCGACTGGCTGTCCACTTCCCTGACACAAGGAGGCTCCACGTGCCTCGGCATGGGGGTTCCTCAGTGAAAGCCCCAGGTTGAGGCACACAAACAGGGGAGCAGCCCAAAGCTGTTTACTCCCCTGTCTCGGCACACTGTGCCCCAGCCAGGCGGGAAGGAGCTGGCTGGGATGCAGGGTGCCTCAGGAGTTGGCTAGTTTCTGCTGAGCCACCCTGTGCCCTAGCCACCCCCTCTACAGCAATGTGTCCCACTACAAAGCACACAGGCAGGGGCATGCACTGCAGCACAAAGTAGCAGCACAAATTTGTGCCGCATCTATTTGAGGGCATGCCCCTGCTCGTGTGGAGTCAAGCTAGAGTTTCCATTGGTTGAAGATTAATGACATCCTAGAAGGGGATAAGGAAGTTACCCATAAACCCAGACATGTCAAGTGGTTCTCAACCTTTTTGGACGCAAGGCACCCTTCACTGGACTCGAGGCACTCCTCCTTAACTCCTGTGAGGCACTCAATTTCAAAAACTATCTTATATACCATAGTGTTTACCTCCTGCCAGAGGGGCTAGGCAGTGGGGGTGAGATTGTTTGGGCAGACCAGCCTAAGCCAACATTTATCTACTTTGCTTATTTGCTTATCTCTTCACACTTTGCAGTACACTTCAGAGGATCTGGGGACACCCTGGTTGAGATCACTGGGGTAAGCAGACCCTAGGCCACATCCCAAGAGGGTCATCTTTTCTGTACCAACATGGCTTCCTCAAAAGCCAGGAGACAGCTGGCTACCAGCCCGCCATGCCTCTGCTCTACTATGCCCCTCAAGTCTTAGTCAATTTTGTCCCAGGGTCTCAAGGAAATGCACCTTGAGGTAACCACTAGACTCTCTTGGCATAAAACCCTCTAAAAACTTAGGCAACAAGAGCATGGAAAGGCAGGTATGCTCCATTTGCTTTGCTTTTCCCCATTTCCTCTGCATGACTTCCAGAAACAGGGCAAACGGGAGTCCTCGTAGCTGGGTCTGTGGTTAGGTAGTACAGCCCTCTCTACCTTATGTAACGTTTACTTCAGTTACTTTCCCTAGTTTTCATACTTTTATCTGTTTTATATAAATGTTATGCCAGACTCTTCCTTGCCAAACCCATTGCCACTGCCAGTTTATTCAGACCTTGGTTATGCAAAAAAGCAAAGTAAGGTATGCATAAAGACAGTTATTTCTCCTGGCAAAGTGCACCCTATGTTACGTCTGCATAAACTATAATAATTATCGCCACACCATTAAGAAAATTAATTTACAAAGAGTGCATTTATGCTTTTCATGCTGTGTAACCCAACTTTTTTGAAACTTGAATTCTCTCAGGACATTGTAACTTTTTTCCTGTTTCTAAATATTTCTATATTTTCAAAATTATTTTGATGCCAGAATGACATTTAGCTTTGTTTAAGCAGAAGACAGACCACATTAAAATGGACTAATTCTGATCACACAAAAAATATGTATTCAGATCCTACGGCATGATAAATGGTTTGCAGAAAAAATGATTTGCTAAGCACTGCAAATCAAATAACATAACTGGACAGCTCCAGATAAATTATGACTGTCCTTAGAGACCTATTTATAGCAATAAATAATGTTTAAATCTGACACTTTGTTTTCCAAGTACATATTTTTCCCATGGCAGAGTCTAGAAAATTTATTTAATAACTTATACATTAATTTCTGTGCTCAGTGACAGGAAAAAATCCTGATGCTATTGACTTCAATAGCAACAATCGCACAAACTTCAATGTGGCATGAAATTCATGGCAACATACAAAATCCTGCACCTCAAAGAGCTAATGCTTTTATAGAAGTCTATCACCAGTTGAGAATTGTACCTGCAGCCCAAAGTACAGCTCTTGTCATCTTTTATGATAACTAAGGGATACTATTTCTATGCTAAAAACCCAGAAATTTTTATTTTGAGTTAAGCATATATTAAGGCTAAAACTGACACGGTACTAGAAAATATTCTCTAGGATAGAGTTATGCCACATCAGCTGAGGCTCTGACTTTCTTCTTATGGATTGCATTTATCACAACTTTGTAAGATGACTTGAAATTCTATGTCCTGTGCCTGCAGGAGGACAAGTGAAGCTGTCACAACGGCTTTAAAAATCTATGAAGACTCGGAGCTACACTAGTAATTAGTCTTCGTTTCTTCAGCTACTTGTTGTTATGAGGTTTAAAAAAAAATCCATTCTTCTGAAAATATGACCTTTAAAAACCCATAGATATCTCTCTGTTTTTATGGCCATATTATACTCTCAACATTACTTACTTGGGTACCAAGAAAGTTTCTATAAGAGGATCATATTTGATGGAGTTAGTACTACTGTAACTAATGAGTAAGAAAAAAGAGTTGAGAAACATTATTAGAACATGGGACACAATCAGGTTGTACAGTGTTTTTCTGTCCCTTTTAAAGAGAGCTGCAGTCCAAATGTGTGTTTTTCAAAAGACCTGAAGACATGCCTGGTACTTTTAAATGGGAATAAGTTTCTTCAATCATTTATAGTTAAACAAACACAACAACCCTCCCACCCCCAACCCCCACAAACCCTCAGCTTGACTTCTAGGAGTGTGGTAGAGGAGGGTGAGGGACTGTGATGGAATACAGGTCTGGGATGGTTGGCTGTTCTGGTCTACAGCTGAATTCCACCCTCCCCAAGTAATTTTTTTTTATTTTTTTTATGTGCAATACAATTAAAAACAGTGAGCTGCTTATTTATACAACAGAAACATGAAGTTGCCAACATGACACCATATTCAAAACAAACCTGGAAAAAGTGTTTCAACCCCCTTGTAGACCGTCTGAATTGGCTCACTGAAGAAAACAACACTGCTGGGATTAGTCTCTGGCTGGCTTTCTAGGTGTGTGCATTTGTGGTACAAGAGGGCGGTGAAGGACAAAGAACACTTCTGTCCTGTTTGCATCTGTGCAGGGGAGTGCTGGAGTTCGAACTCCTAAGTGTAACGTGGGGGGCCAGGCTCGTATGGCTGGAGGAATTCCAGTCCTCAACAACATTGCTGCTGCTGCTTGTTTCAGTACTGCCCAAGAGGCAGAGTCACGCACCAGGATCCCATTGTGCTTGGCAATGTACAAACAGAAGGAAAAGATGGCTCTGGCCCAATTTGTCTGCGAGTGGCCAGTGCCCTTTTTCTCTATATGTCAAACTAAGATTGGTATTGATGAGTGTGCTGTGCTATAAGTGTTGAGAGTGAAATGATAACAGAAATCCCAAGATTTTGCTGTGAGGGGACTGTTCCTGGCCAACCTGAAGGGTTTTTTGTCTGCCCTTTTCAGGTACAGTGCCTCTAATCAGTGCCAACTGGAGTTTCTATATCAGCATTTGTCTCTCTCTCCTGGAAAGGATCTGACTGTGAACTGAAGTAGAAGCCTTAGATTGCTGTGCTGCAGCAGTGAGTGATGGTATGACAATCACACCCACATATACATACATCTGCTGCACTGTATATATACAACAGCAGGCAAAGGAGACCAAAGAAAACCCACCTTTCTCAGAGGAACATAAGTGGATCTAAAGAAATAAAAAATAGCCAGTAATATATATATATTTTTTAGCATGCGTATGTGTGTGAGGGTTGGGAGATCATTGTAAGTGATTAGAGAAAAGCACTATACGTTTCTAGAATATTTGCCAAACATGCCTACTGATGCCAGTTTTTTCCCCTTATGCTGTACAAAGAAGAGAGAGTGCTGATGAAAGGAATTTGCCAGGCTAAGCATCAGCCATTGGAAATTAGGAAGTTATGACAAGGGGCGACTCTCTAAACTTTAATTATCCATTTAAAAAAAAATCATCTCAATAAGCAGGTTTTAGAGGCTGCATTAGCAATTTCTTTACTTCTGCCTTTTCTCTGAAATTCAAATAATGGGTAAGCTATAAGTATTTAGAAGAAACAATAGGTATGTCTACACTGTGCTGCCTGGCACTCAGCAGAGATACCTGAGCTAATTAGTCCTGGCACAGTGCCATGCAAACGCAGCAAGGCTGCTTCCACCTGACGAAGGAGCTAGCATGCACAGAGATAACTCCAGTACCTCTGCAAGGTGCTGCCTAATACCATGTAGCTTTCTCTCTCTCTTGTACTGGCCTCTTGGTCTGAACTTAAAGTACAACTTATGTAGGAGGCCTGAAGAGCCGTACAATCTGATGCTTGTCTATTTTAACTTAATTATTAAATAACGGAGTGTACAACAGGGCATTGTCTGCAAATCTATCTCCTTATCAAAACTGGACTCAACAAAGCTGAAGACTAAATCGAGAATGCCTAGCTAAGGTGCTCAGTAGAGCATGTGCGAGTCTTCTGCGTAAAATTAAATAGTGAAGCTCTAGTGGGTTTCAGAAAGTACCTGGCACTTGTCACTTTCGTTGTTGCTGCTTTTGGCAGACGGTGGATTCAGAATGGATGTCTGAATTGTGAGCATCACTTGTGGTATAAAGGTGCTCATAAGGAGGAACACATTTGTAATGCATCCTAATAATCTTCCATCTTTGTCTCCTGTGATCCTAATGTTGTATTTACTATATGCAGTGTGAGCATGAGTCTGATCTTGCTTGTGTGTCTTATGTTGAGGCAACTCTGCTGACTCTTGAAAAGCTATTCCTGACATGCTAGTTTAAGTCAGAGATCAGTTAGGCCCTTTCTTTGCATCCCATAGCTGCTGTGATTTAAGAAGTGGCATACTGGGCCAAACCAGTCTGCAGCAGTGGCAAGTAGTAGATGCTTTAGAAGGACGGTACAGGAATGGGGCATGTCTAGAGCGATCCATGCCTGTCCTGCCCTCCCTGGCATCCACCATCTTTGGCTTACAGGTGTCAGAGCATGCATCCATCCCTCATTGTTGTATTTCCAGGTCTTTTCTGTGATGCTGCTACAGGCGGCTTCACTGGTGCCAGGATTATGCTCCCTGGCCCCTACAGGAAAAGTTAAAACCTGAGGTATGTGAAGCCTTTCAATGGTACGCTGTTCCCTTTAGACTGAAACTGGACTGCATGCAGTGCTGGCAGACTCTACTTCAAAGCTGTGTAAAATCCAGCATTAGAGGGAAGTCTTTATTCACTTCCTTCGCTGGCCACCCTTTAATTACTGGACATGTCATCTGTTACTCATGTCCTCTGCGCGTGATCTGGGGACGGCGAGCAGCCGTGTTTTTTCCATCAGTTGTTTTTCAGTCTTAGCTGAAAACCATCCAAGCCCCAGCCGCTGGAAAACAGCTGCTCTGTGTTTCGGTGACAGGTAGAAGTTACCACCAAAAGCCTGAGCCTGCCGCACGTCTGGCGTGGGGGGAGGGAGAGGGGACAGACTTCCTTTCCACCCACTAGCTCAAGTCCTGACAGCAAGAAAGCGCCAAAACTTTCTGCAGTCTCCGCATCCAAAGCACGGGGGCTTCATCCCTGCTCCTGTCAGGGGCTCCCGCCTCATGGCTGCGTTTGAACCCCGGCTGCCAAACGAGCCCGATTCGCGGAACCGCCCGGCGGGTTTCAAGCCAGGCAGGTGGGCTCCCTGCCCGGGGGGAGGAGGGGACCCCGCACCCCTGCAGAGCGTGCCCCCCGCCCGCCTGCCTTACCCGCCGCAGAGAGCAGCTCCCCCTCGCTCAGCTCCCCGGAGTCCGAGTCCATGGCGCGGCGCGGGCGGCAGCTCAGGCGGGAGCGGGGCCCGGAGCGGGAGACGCGCCCGAGCCGGCTGCTCCCTGCGCCGCACGGCTCCGCCCGCGCCCTCCCATTGGCTGCGGGGGACGGGGCGGGGCCTCCTCGCTGCTCTTCCCGCAGCCTGTTGCGCGGGGCCCGCGCTCCTCGCTCGCCCGGCGCCACCTGCGCGGCGCCCCGCAGCCTTTGCCCCGTTTTGCCGTGCCCCCGCCTGCCTCCGTCCCGCACTCGGGCCCGCAGCCTGCTGCGGGCTCCCTTCTGCTGGCATCGCCTGGCAGCTCTCCCCTCCGTGCTTCTGCACCTCCTGCCTTTTTGGCCCGCCCTTCAGCTCAGGGATCACCATGGCATCCTGGCTTTCTCCGCTTAAA
>NW_017728911.1:20594589-20619250 GCF_001723895.1 Crocodylus porosus
GTTTCCGTGATTAAAATGAATTACCGCTAATATCTATGCCACCCTGAACAGGGGCGGCCGACCTGCACCTTGGGCGCACCACGTGTGCGGCATGCACGGGAGAGGGAAGGGGACAGGCAGTCCAGAGGCAGACAGGGCAGGGAGCAGATGGCAGAGAAGGAGATCAGTGCAGGAGCAGGAAGCTCGGGCAGGGAGCAGAGCAGCAGATGGTGCAGAGCCAAGGGGTCGGAGCGGCACTTTGGGGAGCGTGCAGGCCTGCCCAAAAGCTTGGCTCCAGGGAGCGGAAACATGGGGGAGGTCATCATGGGGGATCCTGGTTTTCAGTGATTTAAAAAAAATCCCCAATTTTCAGTTACAAAAAAAGAAGCCCCAATCCACATGTTTCTGTGATTAAAATGAAACATATGGATTGAGGCTTCTTTTTTTGTAACTGAAAATTGGGATTTTTTTTAAATCAGTGAAAACCAGGATCCCTGGTGATGACCTCTCCCATGTTTCCTGTCCCTGGAGCCAAGCTTTTGGGCAGCCCTGCACCCTCCCTGGAGTGCCGCTCCAATCCCTTTGCTCTGCCCCATCTGTTCCTCTGCTCCCTGCACTGATCTCCTTCCCTGCCTTCTGCTCCCTGCCCTGTCTGCCTCTGGACTGCCTGTCCCCTTCTCACTCTGTTGCATGCTGCACACTTGGTGCGCTCGTGGTGCAGGTTGGCCGCCCCTGTTTGGTGTGCTCAGACTAAGCAATAGAATAATGGTGGTCCTTTAGCGTGCTGGGCATGTCTGTGCCGCGTGCTGGTAGGCACCAGAGGCAGCCTTGTCCAGAGCTAGCTGGGGTATCACTACACACGACTGCATCATGCAGTGTAAACCTAACGGAAGTGTCATAACTGGGCACCGCCCGGAGCCAACATTCCCAAGAAATGACTGTAATGTAGGGAGGAGTGAATTTCTTTGCCATCTCCTCTCCAGTCATTGTTTCAGACAGCAGATGCAGGAAGACAACACTGCATATTATAAGGTCATGCTTGGGAAGATGCTTTTTTAACCAAGAGCTTTTAAAGGTGTTAAGGTTCTAGAGAAACCACATAAACATTGCAGCTGTATAAATACATCGAGTGAGCCTGATCCAGCTTGTGAACCAGCTATTTGGCCCCAGTTAGGAGCATCTCAAGTGTTACTGTTCCTTCATGCCCTGCCTCTTATTAGACACATTTTTTGCCCTCTGGTTATTGTCATTGGCCAAAAAGAAAACCCCAAGGTGCTTCATCAGAAGTAGCAGGATTACATTTCTGGAACAGAACCAAAGTTCACCTTAGTGTGAAGTCCAGTTGAAAGTGTTGTATGTCTTTACCTAAGAGGCAGCCAGGTCAACATTGCCACACAATCTGGCCTTAATAAAATTAATTCTCTAATTTTCAAGGGTGGCATTTTTTGAGGGCACAACCTGCGCTATAATCATAGAGAACCACTGCAAACAGAAGTCTTTATCACTGACTGATCATTGTTCAACTGCTAATGGATCAGATTTGTTTTTCACAGGCCACTAAAAGGCATGTGTGTGTGGGGGGGAACCTTGTTTTAGGAATACTGTAGTTAAACTGAACTTTGTGTGTGTTTAATTCTTTGTCAGGTTTTTTACCCTTATATAACTTGCTAATAAATATGGTGGTAATTAATGATTTAATCAATATCATACTTCATTCAACTTGAGATGTATTGGTTATTTTCATTACTGTGCTGTAGTTGCTTCCTATTCCATACTAAATTCTTTCAAACTCACTTTCCTGTTAACTGTAAACCGGTCACCACCAAAGTTTTCAGTTGAAACAGAATAAGCATCTTGTTTCATTTCAAAACATATGGTTAGAATTCATTTTTCCCCTCTAAATGTTTCTTGCCCAGCAGAGTCCAGCACTTGGCTTAACATGTGACCTGGAAAATTCCATATGCGTGGAGCTCAGAACACCATCGTTTCCACCTATTACACAGAGTGCAGAGAAAACCCAAAAATCATTATTAATGGAAATATGTTCCATATAGATGCAACTGAAGTAACAGACCACAAAACGAAAGTAGCTGCTGCCTGATTTTTATTTTTGCTTATTATATTCAGCATCAAATGCTCTGTGTAGCTTCATATTACACTGTTTTGATCCCAGCACCGTGTTTCACGTTTCCTTTTATTAGAAGCCAGACATGAGACTCGTTGATGGTTCTGGAGGAGGCATGGCAGTGACTTGTCTGTTTAGAAACTAGCATGTTGCTTTTAAAAGCCCAAACACCCATATGATTGTATTAGTCTCTCTCACTGCATGTGGATATTATTTGAAATCGTTACTGCCTTTGCATTATTATCTGGGTATTGGAGATTTTCCAGGGGAAGACCCATCTTCACTCAATCAGTGTTCAGTCAATATAGCTGCATATACACACACTAACAATGTTTTATCTTGAGTATTTACATGGTTTCCATTGTCTTGGAATTTGGGTACTTTATAACCTTTAAAGCTTTTATCCTCATGGCACAGTTGTGAGGAAGGGAAAAGTACCGTTATCCCTATTTTACAAATGCAGAATTGAAGCACAGAGTCTGTGACTTGTCAGAAGTCCCACAGGAAGCCTTTGTTAGAGCACGGGAATGAACCAGAACCTCTTGAATGCTAGGCTGTCCCTCTGCAACGTTTCTCTTCTCTGGCTGTTCAGTGGGACCCCAACGTATTTGGAGATGGAAATGCCAATAGGAGAAGCTGGAGGTGGTGGGAGAGCTCTGTGAGTTGTTAGTTAAGGGTGGTTGATGAAGCTGTGTGACTGGGGCTCACCAGAGCGGATATAGAGAAGAGCATCCAAATAACTAGTAGAGTGGTAGATTACAGCAAGAGATGTTGGAGGAATGTGGGAAAAGATCTAACTGAACCAGAACCAGAGGAAAGAGTCATTAGATGCTCTGGACGCAGGAATGATGTGTTGGGACAATCTGCAAGAAGGAAGGAGGGAATTGACAGGGAAGCAAACTTGAGACTTCGGTGACTTTGATCAGGTTAGGCTTGGTGGAATGGATGAGCCAAAGACTAAACGCAAATTAGCAGACATGCAGTGAAAGCAGACAACCATTCTGAAAAAGCCATGAAACAACTAAATCAATCTTGTCTGACAGCTCTTTGTCCTTTCTGCTGCCTACATCCATATTTTCTGTGTAGTCTTGGACTCCTTTCTTTTTATCTTTTGTCTCTTACCAAGTCCTGTCATTTTTTCTCTATTGATTTACCTTTTAACATGTTAGATCATGGTCTTTGTTCTCATATATAAGGCTGGGCATTTTATGGACCTCACCGACACCCCTGCTGTCATTTCTCCTTATACCTATTTTTGCTTCATAGACTCTTCCCCAGGCCTCCACCTGGCGCTTTTTGTTGTCTTTTACCTCTCTCTCATTGTCAGACATTCTGTCTTCCTACCTTAATGGGTGCAGTCTTTAGTGACTAAGTGCTTTTTTCCCCTCTTTAAATTTTCTCCTCAAAACTAATCGCTTGAATCAATATCCCCTCTCTTTCTTTCATTCTTGCTGCCCAGACTCTTTTTCCTGAGGTGTACTGCATTGTTGTTGAGTTGCTTGATTTAGACTGTAAGTCTTTGGGCAGGAATGAAGCCTTCTGTCTCTACTGGCTGTGTAAATGTAAGGTTCCATTCACATTACTTGTAATAAAAATACAAAACCCATTTCATACACTGCTCCACAATCAGCTGTTTTTGATATTCTTTATATTTTGCCTCCATTTTCTGAAATTCTCTCTTTTGCATCCAAGTCCCATTGTTATGTCCCTACATAGGTGGTATGTAACACCCTTAGAGGATCTCTCCTGAGTATATCAGCCTCCTTTAACTCAGTACTTCTCAACCAGGGTGCCACAGCACCCTGAGGTGCCTTGAGATCCTGTCAAGGGTGCCAGGGTGCCACATTATGTTAGCACTGTTAGATGTACAAACACGATTCACAGGATTAAAGAGATTTCACATAAGAATCCATAGTGTTAAAAAAGTCTGACCCTTTGTGGTCTTTCTTCATTCTTTGCTCTACTATTTTTCTGTAGTAAAAAAATGAGTGAAAATTAAGAGCTCATGTTTTCTGAGGGGTGCCTCAGATCTAATAAGGACTGCCTTGAGTGTAAAAAGGTTGAGAATCACAGCTTTAACGGCTTCTAAATTTCCTTAGCATCTTTGCTATAATGCTGTTCAGTCTGTTTTTGATGTCAGTGTACAGACAACCCCTACTAAGCACTCTTAATTGGTTCCCCCCAAAAATGAGCGTTAAGCAGAATAGCATTAAGTGAAACTTGCTGTCAGGTGTATGATGCCCGTGAGCATTTTAATGAAACTCCCTGAGCACTACGTGGCATTGGGTATCAATGTAAAACGAGCGTTATAATGAAATAGCACTAAGCAAAACAATGTTAAGCGAAGGTTGCCTGTACACAGATAGTTTGGGAAGGATATATATTCACATTGGCAGACTGAATGGCTGACATCAAGCTTTAGCTGCTGTGTCAACAACTTTGTCACTATTAATTGTCAGAACTTCTTACTGATGCCCTGAAGCCTGGTGCCTTTATAAAGTCATTAATAAAATGTACTTATGCTATTGTACTTGCACCTTAATGGTAGAAAAAGAGAATGAATTTCCCACTTGTATTAGAATTCTCTGTGAAGTACCTGTTTTGTTTAAGTCCTACATATATATCAATAATTCTTCCAAAATCTGTGTTTTTCCTGTTTTGTTTCTAGTTTAGGCAATGTATATGACCCACATTGTGTAAATAAATATGCAGAATTGTCATTTCCTTAGCTAGTATGGGGCGCATATATATATATTCCCAGCTGACTTCCTGCCCTTTGGGCGGGGGGCTGGACTCAATGATCTTCCGAGGTCCCTTCCAGCCCTAATGTCTATGAAATCTATGAAATGTCTATATATAGTATCTGGTCAGAAATCCTAATTTCAAATGAGCAGTCTAACTACTGAGTTGTGTTCTGCCTTTTATTTCCTTTCTATTAGTTTTACTTACAAGAGGGCTGAGGAGCCAGGAATAGCTTTGGGTCTGTATTAGTTCTAAAACTGGTGTGAAGTTTGCAGTGAGCCAGGGTTAGGGCTAGCATTAAGATCTGGCCTGGAGGCACTGAAATGTCAGGCTTTCTGTAAGATGCTTGGGATTTGGCCCACCAGACTCAGCCAGGGTACTCATAGTTCTGAGAAACGTTAGTATAGATACTAGGGGTATGCGAACTTGGCCCTATTTGATTGGATTTGGCCTGAATCAGGTGCAATGATTTGATGTGTTGATTCAGATCACTATCCCTGATTCGATTTGGCCAAATCTGAAGATTCAATGCTGATTCAGAGAATCGATTCAGCCACAGACAAAGCTCGTGATCACTGTGATGCTGGGGTGCATGGGCTGGGGAGAGCATCTGCCATGTGCTTGGCAGCGAACCCAGAAGTGGACCGGAGGTATTTCTGGTCCACTTCTGGGTCTGCTAGGGAGTATGCCAGGGAGCCCCCCCAAGCCCCTAGCTCAGTGATCAGCCTTTGGGGGACCCTGGGTGCTCCTCCCAGACCCAGGAGGCACCAGTCGCTGTGCTGGGGACACGGGGGGTGGGGGCAGCTCACTCCCTGGAGGCCCCAGAAGTGGACTGGAAGTGCTTCTGGTCCACTTCTGGATCTGCTGCTGAGCGTGCTTGGGAGCCCCCCACGCTTCTATGAGACGCTCCATGCACCCCAGCATCTCGGCATTCAAGAGCCGCCTGCTACTTAGAGGCATGTAAAAAAAAACAAGTAGAATAAAGGTGTGTCTTTGTCTGAGTCTCCAAATCTCTCCAAATTGATTTGGAGGGTTCGATTCAATTTGGAGAGATTAAAGGATCCTCTGATTCAATTTGGATTTGGAGGTTCGGTTACCAAATCAGGCTGAATTGAATCGGAAACCGAAGCTTCACACAGCCCTGATACCAATATTACAAATTAGTAACCAAATCAAAGTACCTCTTTTCTGTTAAGGTGGCTTGTTTGTTTTAGTTAAGTGATGGAAATTCTTTGGGAGGAAAATATTTTATGCATCTCTAATAGAGAAGAGACCCTGAGACATTTTGAATTTCTACTTAAATTTTTCAGTGAAATCCAGCTAGTTTTCCCCGAGTTCACCTTTCACATGCCCACTACTATGTACTGACTAGGCAGTTATGCTACCCTGTCTCCTCCTCAGTGGTGGAAACAAACCAGTTGACGTGAAGCATCACTTTACAGATCTCAATATGCAGACATCATTTTATGAGTCAGATGGTCAGGTTTTTTCTAGAAGAAGCCTTTATTAAATGTAGCTTAAGCTGTACACTGTGTGTGGCACAGAATATGGCTCAATTTGTCTTTCTTATCTGTTTCTTCCAAGTAGATGTATTGTACTGTTGGGACCTTATGCTGTTGGTTGAATCATTTGTGGGTAGATAGACAAAGCTACTGAATAGGGCCTTGATCTTGCAAGCTGCTCCTTGTAGGTAGACTCCTGGGTTCACATTGACCAACTTTGAGGTCAGGGTCTAGGTTGTCTCAGTGTCTAAAATTGTTTGCATAAGTGAATGGGAGGTTATCGTGGGGGTAAAAAATGGTTCTGTGAACAGTCAGGACAAATGGTTTTGGAATCTAGTTTTGATGCAAAGAGTACACCTTGGGACACTGGAAAAATAATTGAATACATATATTTTAGCTACCATGCTACTCTTTCTTAACCTTACTTTTAAAATGTGCCTCTTAGTAACATTTTTGTTTTCTTCTGGGGTTTTAGGTTCATTTTTTGTCTGTTGAGTGAACAGAAACTTGCCTTAGGAAGGCTTTTTCTCCATATTGAAAACATATATGTGCTGCTGGCTTTCACCTAAATTTGTATTAACCTGAGCCATGATCATCTCTCCAGCTTTATAATCAGGGGGTTTATTATAATTATTTTTAAAGCCATGAGCAATTTAGAAACTTGTGATTTCACCTGCAACTTGTCATTTCACCACAGGTGGCTGATAACATTACAAAAGCTGTGAGAGTAATTAGCACAAAATGGATTTTTTCTTACCAGTTTCTCATTTCCACAAGTGCAGGCAACTGAGGAAGAATCCTACCCCTCCTCCAAATACAAAAACAAACCTTCCCACATCTAAAAATTTAAATTTTGTAATGTCATGAGCATTGGAATACAGAGGGAACTACAATGAAAATTCCTTGAGTGCCTTAATCTACTCCCTGTTTGGCTGCCAGATGCAGAAAGTAAGCAGAGAGCTGTTAATGTTAAGCTGCCAGTTAAAAACGGGCAGTGCTGGAGGGATTCCTGGCTTTAATTCTCATAGTAGATCTATTAAAATGACACTAGAATGTTGCATTCTTTTCTCCCAGTGCCTTTGCTGAATCCTGGCACTTCATTCCTCTGATTTTTCTCCACAGTTACATTTTGCAGTCATTCAAGGAGTTAACAGTATAACCATGGCAAAAATGCAAGTAAAATACAGTTGAACCAGCAACAGATGCTGCTTGTTGTTGGGTTGTGTTTCATCATGCATTTTGCCGCACATAGTCTGGTTATCGGTCATCCTTGTTTTTTTATCCTTGATTTTCAAATTGTGTGTAGGAAGTGGATTCCACAACTGCATCTTACCCTAAGAAAGCAGAGGATGTTTGGTTGCTAGGAAACTATGGAGGTCCTGTATCTTACTTTGTCTACAGAACAGTTCTTTAGTTGCTATCAGTGATTTTTTTTTTTTTTCAATTGGCATAATGCTATTCTTCATGCAAAACATCCCTGAGTTCTGGAACTATGTACTTGTCACAAGATTAAATGTGCTGTGGATTTAAATATTAGCTTTACATGATGTTCATTTTATTTGTCAATGGCAGGCCAGTTTTGGATTCTGCTGTATTTATGATTGTTAATGCAATTTTATTAATTTATATTACATACTGTCTTGAAGTTCCCAAAGAAATGGGGGCCCTTTGGGTATTACCACACACATACTAAAAGACAGTTCTTGCTCTGAAGGGACAATGGCTGAGACCCACATGCCACCTACTAAATCTGAGTCCAATTATTAAACTCCCAACCCCATTGGCTAAGCACCTGAAGTCTGTGAACCCATTAAGTTTTCAGCAGTTAAGTTCCCTGGGCAGACCTGAGTAAAGTTCTGCTTGTATATGAGCTCAGGACTGATTCCACATTGATGAAGTTAAGCAGCTCAACACTTGTCTCATGCCCAGCCCTATGCCTGTCAGCCCTTTGGTATAGTAGCTCAGTGGTTAGGGCATGTGGTGAGAGATCGGACTCGGCCACACCATGCAGGAGAGAGTGGTCTAGCTGCTTGGCTACTGGGGCCAACTATTTTGTGCTCCTCCCACTTAAATTGCTGCAGTGAAGAGGAGCTGAGCTGGAGATAAGCAGCAAGAGGGAGGATGACTCGAGTTCAGCAATTAGGACACTTGCCTGGGAGAAGAGATCCCTTTGGATCCTTGCTGCAAGGACTGTTTATGTATTTTATCAAAAGTCTGTTTAATGTGAAATGCAGGCACTGGAGCTGGGCTCAGAACCCAGATTTCCCCTCTTCCGAGTGAGTGCCTCATGCAGACACCATGTGATATAACCCCTTTCATAAAATTATCGAGTACCATCATAAAAGCAGTTAGGTTTTGTGTCCCCACTGTTCTGATTGGCAGGCTGTTCCTCAGTCTCTTTTAATGGGTAGAAACATTCTTTTATTTCCTAGCCTAAATGTATTCATGGCCTATTTGTCTCTGTACCAACATTGTCCATTAGCTTAAATTACTCTTCTCCCTCATGTTTACTTCCCTGATGTCAGGGAAGACAGCAGCCATATCCCACTCAGTTTGTTTTGCTTGGTTAAGCAAGTCAAGCTGTCATTATAGCCCCCCTACTTTGGTACCTGTTCCAATTTGAATTAATCTTTCTTGAGTATGCGTGACCAGAATTGTATACAGTATTCCAGGTCAGGTTTTGCAGGGCTGTGATACAATAGCTTTAGTACTTGGCTATCTTACTAGAAATACCTCAACCCTTCGATCACATTTATCTTTTTTACAAATATATTATGTTGGTGGCTCATAATCACCTTGTGATGGATGAGGAAGATCTTTCTCCTGCTCAGTCACTTCCATCTGATGAGCTCCCAGAGAAACAGGCATTCTTGTTGTTCCCCAAGAGCATGCCTTTGTATTTTATATTATTGCATTCCATTTAATTTCTATTTGTCCAGTTGCCAAAGTCATCCCGTTCTTTCTGTGTGATATCTTGCTGTTTCTCTGCATTAGCAATGCCTTCTAGTTTTTTGTTCATAAACAAATATTGCCATTATAGTCTAACTTTTTTGAGATCAAGGCTGTCAATGGAAAAATGTATAGAAGTTGAGTCCCAAGAGTGATCTTTGAAGACCTCAACAAGTAGTCTCCCTCTAACCTGAGGTTTCCTTTTTCACTTCTTCCCATTGCTGTCTTCCCCTTAGCTGTTTCTTTCGTTAATGCTATCTTTTTCAACTTCACAGCTTATTTCCCATATGACTCCATAACAAATGCATTGCATAAATGTACCGAAATAATCTCAGTGACATGTTATTTGTCTAGAAATCAGTTATTTTATCTAAGAAAGATATTGGCTTAGGCTGATATCATTGACTTTTGGTAAAACTATTTAATTTTCTCCCATTTTCCATTTGCCTCCATGTCCTTTAATTATTCTTTCCTTCAAAAAAGTATTGTACAACTCTTTATATACTATTCAAGCCAGACTAGCAAATCAATACATGCCCATGTCACTCCCCCCATAACTAAATATGAGTGCTACATTCTCTGGGCACATATAGGTCCTGGAAATTTCAGGGTTTAAGTTGTATCCCTTTTTCAGTGGTCTCAGTTGACTAACTTAGGCAGCTTGCCACACAAGCCCATGCTGGCTATTGTAAATTCCAGCTTTGTACAGAGAGTGTAGGTGCTTATTTCCAGGCACAGACTGCCGAGCTCCAGCAAGGCAGCAGAGGGAAGGGGCCAGGCCTGCTGTGGAGCAGACAGCCTTACTCAGCCAGAGAGCATGCCAGGATGCTGGGGAAGTCAGATTAATCTTAAACCAGCAAGGAGTCTGGGGAAGACATTGCATAAACTGGTTTGACCCAAATCAGTTAAGTCTGGCATTCGTGTATAGGCACACAAGTGTCCCCGTGGGGGCCCTTGCCTTGCCTACATTTGTTTCAGGGCTGGGGCTGGGGTGGGGTGGGCTCCCTTAAGTGCCTTGGCCTGCTGGCTTTGCAAGGGTTGCTCAGCGGGCCAGCAGTGGCAGTAGTCCCCCCATGCCTGTGGGAGCTCACTGCTTGCCACTGCCAACAGAGTTGCCACCACCTGAAGGAGCTCGTTGTGCCCCCCCCAGCCTCTGGGAGCATATGGCATTCATGCCAGTTTGTATTTTTGCTAAGGTATAGCCACTCTAAGTGTAAATACTACCCCCCACCTGTTGGTTCAGCTGGGCCCACTGACCACCCCCCCAGGTCCCAGCACCCTAGATCCTCTCTCTCTTTCCTCCCCCCTCCCTTACTTGTGGCTGCCCATGCAGTCTGTCCTAGGGGAGCAGGCAGGAACACGTTAACCTGCTTGCCCAGCTGCTGCCACTGCTGCTGTTCTCTTTGGAACGGGCTCACCTGTAACAGAACAGATGTTCAGTGGACATAAACCAGTTTGGCAATATCTCAAACTGGTTTCAACCAAACCTGGTTGAATGCAGTATCAGACTTAACTGATTTGGCTCAAACCAGTTTATGCAATGTCTGCCCCAGACCTCTTGATGACTTAAATTAAATCAGAATCCTTCAGCATCCCAGCATGCTTTCTGGGCTGGACGGGGCTCTCTGCAGCAGGGCTGGCCTCTGCTCCCTGGCTGCAGCTCCCACAGTCTCTGCAGGCATCTGCCTGACTTCTGTCATGCCCCACCCCCATCTCAGCTAAGCAGGGATTCCCCGTCTCTAACAGACACCTCAGCATTAGCTAGTAGATGACATGCTGGCTACCGCTGAGCTGTGGCACATGGGACAAAGGCAGAATCAACAGATAGCTGATAATGTCCCTCTATTTTCTTAATGGGGTGATAAGAACTGAGTTAGGGTTGATAAACATTCCCTGCTGAGCTGCTCAGGAGAGGGGGAACCCTCCCTAATCAGAGTGTCCTGCCGGGCTTGGCTGCACCCCCCTCAGCTCAGCCCTGTAGAAGGGAAGAGAGGGCTGCTCTAGTGCCCCCTGGCTTCTAGCCTGAACCACTGCAGGCATGTATTTGCATGTCTGGGATGTCTGTCTGGTTACAAAACTGATTTAGCCTAGCTAGGTTAGACTAACCTGCAAAGATTGAATCAATTCAGGTTCAGGATTTTTGAATGTCTGTTCTAGCCAAGATGATTAGCAGCCGGGGGGGCGGTTGGGGGTACAGGTGTGTGGGGTGCTCCAAACATGAGCTAGTACTAATATGAATCAACATTTGCATGACTCACAGTGTAAGATGTAACAAGGCCCTTAAGCTGAGCACCACACACATGCATAATTAAAACCACACAGAACCTGCCTCAGAGACAGAGATGATCCTAGCAGGATGCGGGGCCCAGGGCAAATCAACCTGTGGAGGGCCTGGATGCGAAGAAGCTGGTGGTGGTGGCGCAGAGTCACAAGCACTAGGTGGGCCCTGCAGGAGGGGCTTTGGCCACTCTGCATGGCTCTGTAGGGCCCCCCGAAGTGCGGGGCCCGGGGTATTTGCTCCGATGTGCGCCCCCTTCCCCTCCCCCAGGGACTACCCTGCCTACAGAACACCACAGATGAGCTAACATGGCTTCTGCTATTGGTCAAACAGCAAAGTTGAGGTACATATTCTGCAATACACATTGCTTTCCTGGGAATTGAGGACATCCAAGATGGTATACAGAGTGGTATGAATGTGAAGGAGAAAGACGCTTTCACAATGGGTGGGATCTCCTGAGTGAAAGAAACATTTTTAAATAGAGACTAATATTATTTGTTGCTGTTAAACTATAATTCTGACCATTCAAACTACACTCCCCAAGTCAACTTGTTCTATAACTAAATAACCTCCCAGACGTATCGTTCCATTTTACATGTAGGCCTAAGAACATGCAACATAGACGGTTAGATTACATGGACTCCTACAACATTCCCAGTACAGAGAAGACATTGACCTTGAAACTTGGTGTCCAGACAACTGGCAGTTGAATTGTTTCCATAGCTCCATGCATGGCGGTCCCACTGCCCTCAGATCCATGGACAAGAATGCCTTGACTTCACTGAATTCTGCTTTTGTGTATCCTATAGCTTTGGAGTGGGCAGAGCCACACTCTGGACATGAACCCTTGCAAACTGCTGGGTCATTAAATATATTATGTGGATGTAGCTGGAGAGCTGTTTTAACAGTGTCACAGCCCCACAATATGCTGTCGAACTCTCCGACCAGGAGCAGCCACTAGCTGAGGGAGCACTGAAATTAAGACTAGATTGGGGCATATATATGATTGCAGCCTCTTTCCAGGCAGACCTTTCATTATCTCTATATTTTCCAAAATTTGTGGGCTCAGGGTGTTTGTTTCCTTATGGGATCATTTTCTTTTCCCACTGGCAGAAGACCATGAAGTAAAACTTTGAGATGAATGTTGCCAGTCTTTCTTCACTACAGGGCAGACCTCTGCACCTGAAATATAGCAGTGCTGATCCTTGGAGCAGGTCAAACAATTTTGAATGCGAGCTTTCTGACTGGGGATGTGGAGAATGGAAATGCCATAATTTCAATAAGATTTCTCCAGGTCCAGGATTGGCAGCAAGCCGTCACCACAGACACATTCCGGTGGTCAGCCCTTTCTCCGGGAGGCAGGGAGTTGAGGTCCAAGGCCATAGTGTGCTTGCTGGGGGGAGGGGGTGGTTCTATATCCTAAGCAAATGCCCTACCCAAATCAGTCTACCTGGTGCAATAAATGCTGTCTGTATTTGTACAAAGTGGAGCAATTCCAACAGCAGAGGTTCAAGTTGGGCTATTTTAATTAAATCTATTCCCCTCCTGATAGCCAGTAATGATTTTATCCAGCTCTAAGTTCCCAGGTATTGTGGAATATCAGCTGACCATAAAACCCAACTTAAGACTAATTGGCTTTTATGTGGGTTTAGGACCTGTGTGCAATATTTCTTTCACTCTTTCCATATCTCCACTTCCGTATAAGCTATGGGTAAGAGAACATGTGCTTAATGACATTTTTATGTTATCACAGCTAGAATTGTCTCCACAAGTATAAAAGTGCTTTTAGTCAAAGGTGTAGTGTGGGTTAGTACATTGTGGTAAGGCACCTGCTTTTCTCAGGCAGATGTGTCAGTAGCCTAGGAGTCTTGGAAAAAATCTTTGTATTTCTAGTCCTAAAATATAGATTATAAGACCATCAGAGACACTCTGGGATACTATTCTCAGGAATGCCCCATAGTACCCTGTTTCCTTTAGATGATGAAATCATGGCTCTATTGATACAGAAAATCAGTTTATAGCTTAGTGTGACCCAATCTTTTTGTCTTGAGCATGGAGCAGTTGGTTGCTAAAAACATATCAAAAGACATCAGCGGCCATAAGAATTTTTAATGCGAGATAATTGGAATATACTTTGATGGTAAGAGAGGTAAAATGAAAGATGATCAAGCAGAACTAAAATGTAGAATTAAATATCTTGAGGCTTATGGAAAGGTACAATAATGTGATAGCAGGGAAATTACTGACTTATGACTCCTCACGGTGCAAATTCAGACTAGAAAGAGTCCTCTGTCAGAGCGCCCAAAATCAGCTGGTATGTTTCCCGTGTAGGTGGTGTGGTGAGTCAGAATAAAAGGATAGCATGAGGATGTGTAATCATAAGTCTTTATGAATATGGTAGAGAATGAGAAATATTGTTGTCAGAAGGTAGAGGCTTAGTAATTAGGGGAACAAGTTCCTAGTTTTACCACACAAGATTTTAAATCCCATGTGTTTTTTCCCCTCTGCCTGAGGAGGACACGTTGCTTCTGTTTTTAATCTAAATAAGTATTATATAGTTTAGAAAAAACAGTGCTTGTGAATTTACTGGGAACATTCCTGCCAGGTCTGTGTCTTATTTTCAAATCACTGAATTCTGAAAATATAAAGATTTCCAATGACAGATCAAGCAGCTGCTCCACAACATTGGATTAAATAAGAAGAAAAATTGTACTGATTTTAAAAGGGCCAGAACCTTGAATCCTTTCCAAGGACACTTGACACCATTTCAGGGGTGAAATCCTGGCTCCAGTGAAGTCGATGGGAGCTTTACCACTGGGAGATTTCAGTAAGGCTAGGCTTTCATCCCAGAGGTGTGAAGGGGATTTAAAGTTCCTCTAGGCAAGCATAGGATTGGCATAACTTTTATCTCTCTCCCTTTCTCCCCCTCACATAGCCGTACTTCGTGGGTTATTTGGGGTTTGGATTACAGAAATAAAAAAAGTGCAACAGAGCATGTGGATGGGACCTGGCCACAGTTCAATGCATTGTTGAAATCCAAGCTGGTGGACTTAGCCCCTAGGGACAGAGATCTGCTCATCTAAGCTGTGCCAGGGAAAAATTCTACCCCCAGCATCTTGGGATCTGAGCCTTGATCCAGCCAAAATGGGGCATATGAGCCACAGACCCATCACAAGCACTCTAACCACTGGAGTTGCATGTTTTGGCTAGACTCTTAAATGTCACTTTAAAAACATAACTTTCATGTTCTGAGATTTGTGAAGAAAGCTTGAAAATACAATGCGAGTGCAACTAATGCGGTGGCTTCTGTCTGCATCTGCAGCAGGTCTGTGGATGATGGGGAGGAGAGGACCTGTTCTAGCAATTTTCTGAGTCAAATTAAGGCCAAAGCTCAGTGCTGTGTTGGGCCCTGTTAGGCACCCTGTAGTGGGAGAAGAAGGTGCAGAGGGTTTAGTCCCATTCACCAATTTAAATGAACTCTGACAATTGGGTTAAGTAATGAGTCTCCTTTTTTGGAGGGAATGGAGAAGGACCCTATTGTTACCAGTACTCAGTCCGAGTGGGGAGAAGCAAGAGGGGACTCTGCAACTATCCTTGCTATTTCTAAGGTCAGGGGAACCCTAATACTTCTCCCAAGGAAAGCAGAGGGAATTTCAACCTAGCAGCATAACTAGACATGGGTGACCTGGGCACCAGACCTTGGCACTAATTTTGATGGAGCACAAGGTGGCAGGCACCACTACTGTAATTGGTACTGAGGGCCTGGCCACAACCCGTATCACAGAACCTGCTTGTGACACCTTTCCTTAGTGGATGTGACGCCTCCTTAGCTGTCACCACTCCAAGCAAGAGGCCTAACTCCAGAAGAGAGGTAGGACTTGAGGGAACCTGATGTTGTGTTGTGCCCTGGAGTATATTAGGTCTACCTTGCACCCAGGGTATAAATTTCACTGTTTAAATTACAAATGACCTACAATGAAAGAGAACAGGAACTACAAGCAGATTATATGGGTTGTCAATGTAATATTGCATTTATCTGGCATAATGTTTATGGATTGCCCAGCAGTCTGAGCTGGCAGTGATAAGGAAGGTACCATGCCAAAGACATCAAAAACAATGATTTTCTTGCCAATTACAAGTTCTCCTGCGGCTTCCCCTTTGTGCACCTGTCTAAGGGGAATATAGGACAGTAGCATTTTGCAGATGCAAGGTGTTAGCAGGGTAGAATTTGGCCCACTGCCTGCAAGACTTATTGCGAATCAAAGAATAGCACTAACATCCCATCCAAAGATGATAAACCAGCCATTACTATAACAACCATTTCTACCATGCATGATGTCAGATTACAATCATGGTATCTGAGGAATCTGAGATGTGTGCTAAGAATGGGCCCAATTTCTGGAGACCAATGAGTGATTTTTTTTGAGGTGCTGAGGGAAGCAAATGTAGAAGCAGAAGCTGATTCAGTATTACACAGAAAGCACTTGGCACCTTTGGGGGGATTGGACTTTAAAAGGGAAGGCAGACTGCTGATGTGATGGATACTCGAGTGGGATTGGTATTGATAAGGAGCTTTGTGGAGCAAAACTTGAAGGACGCATCAAGAGACTGTACAGTGTTTCAGCATGTGAGAATCCGGTCTCCATCATCTCTCTTTGATTATGAAGCATCACAGCTTTTTACTGAGAACAGAACAAAACAGCAGACTACAGGCAGTTATCTATCAGCTAGTTACATAATGCCACTACTTTATAAGTTTATATTAACAGCCACAATGAACAGCAGACTGAGTCACTTCAGAGATCCACTGTGCAGATGCAAACACTGCACCTGGTGTTTATAATGAAAAAAAAGGTGATGAGCAGACATACCCCACTCTGTGAGTTGACATGCAACAGGAGGCCACTGTGGACCCCAAATAGCCATATGGGTACAGTGGACTAGCGGTGCTATGTGCTGCAGAAACCAGATCCAAAATCTATGGACAATACCATCATGGAAGTATACACGTCTGTTCTAACGTATATTGATACCTCCATAATGGCATTGTCTATCGACTGTTGTGGACATTGTTTCTGTTGTCCTGGGTTAGGCTGTGTTTTTTTACTTAATCTTCTCTAGGAAGCTGAATATGTATGCTATTCCTTTGCTTTTATATGACGAACTTTATCATAGTTGCAAAGCAAGCCAAGAATCGGAGGTCTATAGTTTTGGAGTGGACCAGGCCACAGAATAGATATGGACCCTTGGAAAACTGCTGGACCATTACATATATTTAAGAAGTTGTAGCTGGAGAGCTGTGTTAACAATGTCAGAGTCCCACAACATACACTGAACTCTCTGATCAGGAGCAGCCATTAGCTGAAGGAGCACTGAAAGCGAGAGATCATAGATTGGTGAGACTAATGATATTCCAAAACCAATACGGAATGAGTTCAAAGTCAGAGGGCACAAGTCACATGTCTGATGTTAATTTTACATCAGTTTTATAATTTTTTTTCTCATGATACCCCAAATCAAATATTTACTAAGTTTCTTATTCAGCACTATCCACCTGACTAAGCTCTGCTTCCATTGTGTATGTGCAAAAGGTGTAGGTGGCAACTGAAGTCTTAGGCTGTGATGAAGCAGTCTTTATTCACTGGCCTTTCTATATTTTGATTTATGAAGACATTCTTTCCTTTCCTTTGCATTCAGATATTGGTGCAGTTCCACTGAAGAATGTAATATATGTATTCTCCTTAATTCCTTTCATTACTACTTATGTCTTAACTGTTTGGTAGGTGATACAAATTCAGCATCCTTTCATGGATGATTTAGAAGTGTTTGTTCAGATTTTATTTTCTCATTCCATTGTTGACAATAACCTTTAATCAACAGTATTTTTTTTTTTTTTTTAGGGGAAGCACTGCTTCCCCTGTTTTCAATCAGATTTTACACGAAGTTATAAAATCCTAATGCAGATACAGTACATTTTACCTGTTTCACATACAGTTCCCATTTTCAGGCTACACTAAAAGCCAAAGACCCCCTCCATAAACCACTCAATTTTCATGTATACAATACTGAAACTAGGAGCAAGCTCTTTTTGACTATGCCATAGGCCCTGACTTTTAATATGAGAGTGATTATCCATCTGTCTGTCTCTCTCTTGACTTTTTTCCATACTGGTAGCAATATCCATCTGTTTTCTAAACATTTTTCTTTTGTCAAAGGACATTTTTCCTTTCCTTTGAGAAGTCTCTGAGAGCAGGGGGTGAAAAGTGTGAGTCCTCTTGTAATGGGGTCCGTAACTGGAATATAACACTTCCTATTCTGAATTTGGGGTTAGTAATATGCAGGCCACAAACACTAAGTTCAATCACCGGATGGTGGACTGCTAGGTGCTTAAATTCATACTTGTTCTTGGTCACTGTTTGTTGGGTACACAACCTACTGGCTCAAAGAATCTTTATTCTGGCTCTTTCAGAGATATACAGACTAAGAATGTAGGCATTTAAGAAGGAAACTCTTTTATAAATAATTTAAAACATATTTTCTTTACCACGACTTACTTTTTATATTATTAAGAATTATTTCAGTCCTGTGCTTTCCAACTCTATGGATAGCAGGGGCTTGCTGTTTAAAAATCATACTTTAGTTGTAAAGAAGTTCAAGTATTTGCACATCCTTGAAGAGGTGTGTGTGCGTGTACGTGCATGCACACACATCTGCACATGCAGTTTTTTTTTTAACTCAGGAGAACTCCTGGGTCTGTATTTTAAGAGCAGTGTGCGCTGCATGTCAATATGCATACATAATTTTGTGCACTCAGTTACCACGATTGTAAGAATAATTGCAGTAATTGTGCAAACAACCACTTACAGTCCACATATAATTAACCCTTTGTGCATGCTGTCACTTTAATTACATGCACAAATTATATGTAGCTTTGAAAAATCTGGAGCAAAGCCTACTTTATAAATGACTACATAATGTTCTCTCTGCTAAAAGGATCTTGCTAGTGCAAAGATAAGCTTAAAGGCTTTGTTTTTGCTTTTTATTGGCGAGTGGGGGAAGTGGGGGTGGGTCACTGGTTCATTTATCTTGCCAGGTTGAATGAGGTTTCCTAAAGTTGAGAACAGTGTAATTTATTTATTTACGTGTTTAGCAGTTCCAAGAGAGTATCAGATCTAATGTCCCAAATACATTGTAGAACTGCATATGTGGAAATAGTTATTACTCAGGAATACGTAGTGGAGTTTGTGGGGTTTGCAAGGTGAATAGCATTATATCAATATTTTACGGTATAGTGCCAAAGAAAGGGGACAGTCCTCCTGAAGTGATGGGTTAACTTAAGCCAGGTGACTGCAGCCATGTCTGTGAACAGAAGGAATTTCCCAAGAACATTTCTATCCGTATTCACAGCAGGGATTCTCTCTCTCTTTCTCAGTCTCTCTCTCTCTCATTAAACACACTTCCTTTTAGGTTCACTAACCATATCCCTGATGAGACATAGCCAGTGTAGAGACTTGGGTACTAGTATCCTCTGTGCAACCTCATTTTAGCTCTACACTTAGTTACTCCCTGAGTATCAAAAACAATCAAAACCTTTTACTGGCGAAGTGAAATCAATGGCAGCAGCAGCAGAGAAGACTAGTTTATTGCCAAATACTGCAGGCATTGTAGAGCTGCCAACTTTTCCTTCCTCTACTGTGCACCCCTGGTATTTCTGGGTCTGGTGGTAGCAGCAATAGAAACCAGTTCTACCCTCCTGCCCCCAAGGTTTCCTTTTCTTTTTTCCACTCTCCTGGCTGCCTCATCCCTGGCAAGGGTTCCTCTTTTCCGCCAGCCAACACAGCATGGCTTCTTCCTGGCTGCCTGCTGCTTCAGCTTGCAGGCCTCTCTCTCCTCTTTCCTTAGGAATTCTTCAAGCGTCCAATCCTGTGAGGAGCTAAGGATGTCCTCAGAGGTGCTTGGCATTGATGATTCCCCCTGATGCTCTTGAGAGGGGAGTGCTCAGTATCAGGCAAGATATGGCCTCTATAGGGAACTGATAATTGATTATTATAAGGCCATGCTAGCAATGCTGGCTCAGTTTGAGCCTTGTTTTTCATAGCCTCATAATGATGGCCCAATGAATATTTATCATTATTTGTGGGACCCTATTTCCAGCAGTTGTGTATTATATTAGCAGCTGACAAAGTGTTCATTTTGGTTTGTAATGAAATTGTCTCTATTTTAGCTGTTTATTGTGATGGAGATGTCACTTGTGGTCCATTGTATCTGTCGTGGTAACACAGCTGGTTTGCTGGCAGGCTAGCAAGTTTGAAAATGTGGCTGATTAGTTTGTGGTCCAAATGAAGGCATCTCAAGGGAAACATTAACTCTTTGCACTTGCACTGTGCCTATTTCCTGTGACAGGGAGCATAAAGTTAAGTCAGGTGTGACAGTATTTTTTGTGTGACAGTTTCTTGTATTCTTCCAAAAGTCTTGCAAGGCCACAAATGGGCCCTTTGTTTAGTCTCTTATTCCTAGAGCAGAAGACCCCAGTAATCAAATCAAAGTCTGTCTCTAAGTATTAGGCACCTTTGTTATAGTACCCTCCAGTAAAATAAAGCTCAATTTCTTAAGCGGAGTAGAACAAAGTGCTCCTTCAAAGTGTAATTGAATTTCAGTAGTTATAAAGCATCCTTGGATTAGAACAGATTCTAAAAATCACAGTGTTTGTCAGGTCTGTATCATTAGAAAACTATTGCTGATGTGCTGCAAGATATAGCTGGGGAGGTCCTTCTGGGTATTACATGGTCCAAACCCTGAAGTCCTGTATTAGATTTAGGAAGCTGCTTACCTTGCCCATGTCTTCACCAAAGTTACTGGCCAGCCTAGACTCACAGCAGTGAAGGTCATCAGCTCCTTTGTGTATACAAGGCTGAGATGCTAAACTGCTTTTCAGAATGAACCCTAGATTATCTCCCTGACCAGTGTACCTTTACAGAATATATTCCCAAGACCTAGCACAATCATTTATCAGAGCATTTCTGCTCTTTCTCCACTATAGAGTTTAGTTTATGGAAAATTTTGCTTGGAATAGTGCAATTTGGTTTCAGTTTTGCAAACCAAAACTAGAACTGAATTGGGTTTAGCTTCCATTTATTCTGAAGAACATCCCAAACTATTTTGCAGAGGCAAGTGGCTGAAGATATGACTCCATTCTAGCATCTGGTTTGTCACTCTGATCCTTATTGTGCTAAATCTTGTTGCTCCTAATTTCAGAAATAGAAATCCAGCTGTTACCATAATGAAAGGAGAGGGCTGTGCTGGCATTTTAATTTTTAAAAAGTACATTTGAGAATACATTAGTTTAAATGGGGGAACAGTATTGCAAATAATTGACCATGTTCCTATACAAAGTGCACAGAAAGTGTTAATAATCTAATGCAGCATCATGCACACAAGCACAGATGTTCCATAGCAAAGTTTTAAATAAAATTGGAAAAAATTAACACTTGTCCAGCTTTTTAATGCACAGAAACACTGTTTCAAATGCAGGGCTGGTTCTTAAATGCCTACTTTCCCCTGATTAATTGGAATTAGGTCCTGTTTATCTGATGTTCCAGAAGCTGGGCGCACATTGCAACTCACAGCTCTCTAAGCTTATGGGGTATACTTCCATCCACATGTAATTCAAAGTTAAATACATGTATATATTTTCCGACTTAGTCATGCAATTTGGAAGTACTAATAACTCCATCAAAGTCATTACCCCGGGATTATAAAAGGAGGAAAAAGGTCATAGTTGTTGAGGATCCCACACTGAGGCTTCTTTCTTGTAGGGTAAGATTTTTACAATTTGCCATAACTTTCTCCTTAGCGTTTTGTGTTACTGAAGAGAAACTATGACTCTGATGACCACTGAAAGGGGAGGATGCCTTTTAAAGGTAGGCAACCATTTTAACTTATGCACTGATGTCAGAACAACATTTTAAAATATCAGATGTTTGTTGAAGAAGGACCTGGTTTTGAAGAGCAGGCTCAGTGTTTGCAGGCACATCTTGTACCTTGAATTAATTCTGGGAAGGGAATCAGCACTTTTCTATTTTAGAACCGCATGGATACCTCACATTTGGCATTCACAAAGTTGAAGAATTCTTAATCACTTGTGGAAAAACTTGATCCTGTTTCCTTGAACTGCTTTGATCCTGGGCACGTTTTTAGCACCAGACCTCATCTACGTTCTTCTCATTGGCATCCTTACCCTTACAGTTAGTATTACAATAGGTCTCACCAAAGAAGTAAGTCCGTTAACTGATATATGTTCAAAAATAGAGCAGAAGAATGGAAAGTGGGAAATCATGTTGTGGGCTATTTCAGAAATAGAATATCTACACCGCCAAATTTCTCTAGATGGACTGACTTTTCTACTACTTGGAGAATACCAAGAGTTGTATGGCTACTACTGTTAATCAGAATTGATTGAATGGTATACAGGTAACCCCACTTAGCGCGCTTAATTGGTTCCAGAAAAACTGAGAGTTAAACAGAACGACTCTAAGCGAAACCTATTTCCCCATAGGAATGAATGTAAATAGAGATAATTGGTTCTTGCCACCATCACCTCTCCTCACTTCTCCCTGCTTGCCTGCCAAAAGTCGCTGATTCCACTGAGCACTATAGCGAAACTGGCTGGGCGCTCAGTGGAACTGGGTATGAATTTCAAATAAGCGCTATAGCGAAAGTGCGCTAACCGAAACAGTGTTAAGTGGGGGTTGCTTGTACCAGTATATATCTCAGGAACTTTTACTCTTTAAGTCTGGTGGGACATGGAAGGACTGGTTTGTTCTGATGGCAGTTCTTTAAGATTTTATTAACAAATAGAAAGCCTCCCAGTAAATTTCTAATGCTTGGTGAGTCTATAAATGAGGAAATAAACTGCCATACTAAGAAGAAGAGAGATCGGCATTTCTATTGGTTCTGCAGTAACATTTATAGGAATCTAATGGTTCAGATTAAAAAAGATAAGCATTCCATTTGTGAAAGTCAAATGATAATTGTTTTTCCTTATCCAGAAGTAAGGGATGGGATAACTACTTCTTCAATTAAACCTTATGCATTAGCTCTTCCATTTTTTTACAAAATTAGATTAGATTACCAAAAGAGTGATCTTCTCTTTAAAGCAGTTGCACTAGTTAGACTTTCCTCTCCTAGATACAGTCCTTTCAATGACTTCACTGTTCAAAGTTTGATAATTAGTTTATAGTCAAACATAGATTCTGCAGTAGTATGTGTATTTACTGAAAGGTGGTGTAGTGGTTAATGAGAATTTTCAAATGATGCAAGCTGTACACCTGTGTGCTTTAGTCTGAAAAAACCCAGAATGGTTGGGAAGTTTTACTTGTTTGGCATGAATTTTTGGATTACCAAGGTTTCTTTTGTCTAGCAAAAGTCTAACTCAACATGTCTATTTTTGTGCTTTTCATCTTTTAATGAAAGATGTGTGGTACAAAGCTAGCACTGAAAAGTATGCACACAGTCTCATAAGAAAATCATTGTATTTATATCAAACTTAGGGCTTGGATAAGAAAAGACGTTAGCATTCAGACATAGTTCTAACATATGCTTTTCATTTGGGTGAAATTCTTGTGGTTATCCAAAGGTGTCAATGATGACTTCACCACTTTTTGGTCTAGCTATATCACACTGGTTAAACACAACTGAAGACCAGATGAGAGATGCATATGGGGTTCTGTTTTATGTAGCTTATGTTGATTACTATGGAGGAATGTATCCTATAATTATAGAAAATTCACTGAGCTTAAGTATTGTAGGATTTCAGTTGTATTTCTGGTTAGTTATATGTACAGTAGGGCTGTGCGAAAATTTTCTGCCTGTTTCATTATGACACTGTTTTAACTCACTTTGAGCTTGAAACAGTGAAATTGAAATGAAAGAAGGGCTTCAAAAACGGCCTTGAAACAAAATGAGGCTAGTTGAAACATTTTGAAAGTGTCAAAATGTTTCAAGTTTTGAAGCAGCCAGCAGCCAGGTGGTGGGAGACGGGAGAACCACGGCTGCACTCCCAGCAGCTCCAGGTTCATCCAGGCGGGGACCATAGCCCTGGCTCTCCCCACCTACCATGGGAGAAGCTGATCACAGTGCAGGGAAAGGGAACTGAGCCCTGGCTTGGTTCCCCTCCCCAGCACTGCAATCAGGCTGGAGAAGGGAACTAAGTTGGACCACTGTTTCCCTCCCCAGCCCTATGACCAGGCTGGGAAAGGCAACTCAGTCCAGCTGGGCTGAACTCCCAACCCCAGCATGACCATTGCACTGGAGATGGGAACTCAGTTCAGCTGGGCTGACTTCCTTTCCTCAGCCCGATCATAGGGCTGGGGAGGGAAACTGAGCAATCAGGCTCAGTACCCTTCCCCAGTCCCAGGCGACAGCACTGGCTTCCCTCCCTCATTTGGCAGGTAGGTCAGGGGCCCTCAGCCTCAGGAGGACTGGCGCAGTCCTGGCAGCCCTCCCAGGGTTGGGCCCGATTTGCCTGATGAGAGAGGCTGTTTCGAGCGTCCCCATTATAGCCAATGGGCAAAACATTGAAACAGCCTTACTATTTTGATGAAGTGAAACACAACAGCTGTTTTGACTGAAAATGAAATTCGAAACAAAACACTGTTCCGTACAAACCTCGAAACTCAAGTCAAAATGGAACAGTGCCATTTCACACAGCACTAATTTACAGTTACTTCATCTAGATTTACAAGGGGGACCTAAATACTGATTAACTGTGCAAGTTTGAAAGTCAACTCTCTAAAAACCCACTAAGTCTGGAGGCATCTGTATTTTGGCACCTAGGAAATTTTTGCCACTGAGATTCCCAAGTGTCTAAATTTCTGCAGACAGGCATGCACAAAAGTACCTGAGTCTTCATAGTGCTGAGCTGCTCAGCACTTCTTTTATATATAGGTCTAAGCAGGGATTAGCAGGATTAACAAATTTCATAGATTTCATAGACGGGGCTGGAAGGGACCTCGGGAGATCATCGAGTCCAGCCCCCTGCCCAAAGGGCAGGAAGTCAGCTGGGGTCATAGGATCCCAGCAAGATAA
>NW_017728911.1:20619350-20621634 GCF_001723895.1 Crocodylus porosus
ATGGTGAAGGTGATCAGCTCGTGGTCACTGTCACCCAGTTTCCCATCGATCACTTGGTCGCTGATTAGGTCGTCCCCAGTAGCCAGTACTAATGCAAATTAAGCATTCCACTATCGATTTTCCTACTGGGCTTGATTTTACAGGTGTGCTCAAAGCACCTGACTCCTTGTCAGTCAGGACACAGCGAGAAGAAGGTGATGCTCACTGTCATGCTACCTAATATCTTGAAGGTTAGAGCACTTGCTTAGGATGGGAGACATATTAGTTTAAATCCCTCATTTATTTACCTGGAGTTGAAGTCAGGTTACCTGTATTTTAAGAGAGTGCCCTAACAACCAGGATTTTTGGTATTTTAAGGCTAATCTTTCTCAATGTCCAGTTGAAATAATGAGGCATTATTGGAGCAGAAAGTGAAGCTCAGTGCCTTGCACTTCTGGCCTATAGCCATTGGGTTGCAGAGCAAGTTTCTCTTTAGTCCAATGAACATTTGAGCATTATCCAAAGTGGAACCACTTCAGCAGGAGAGACTGAGGAAAGATCCACTCTGATATATCTTGCAGAACTGGCCTCTAATGACTAGCTTAGATGGCTTTTCTGCATCTCATTCTTTGACACCCAGCTCCCCATGCAATAGATTGGAGTCTAGGGTTGTGTGTAGATGAAATGGGGGCCCTAAATTGAAACGGTGAGTTTTTAAAAACACCTGTTCAATTTAGGGCCCTTTAAACCCCTGTGTCGTGCCATGCACACACCCAAATTTACCTGTCTCCAGTGGCAGGGAGGGAAGGGCGAGCTGCTGGGGGGCCAAGTGGTCCCTGGGTTGCAGGGGGGGGTGTCCTTCTGTGGCAGCAGTGCCGCCCCCCCACCCCAGTGACACGCTCCTGCAGGCAACTGGCTCAAGCAGCCCTGGAGGACACTGCAGCTATGGAGGGAAGCACCGGGCCTCTGAGCAGCACAGCTCAGGCAGGTAGCAAAGCTCCAGGGGAAAAAAAAAAAATCCAGCTTGCTGCTTTTCTTTTCCCCTTGGGCAGAGCCTGCCTTCCTAGGCTGCCTTCCTGCAAAGCCCCTGAGCTGCATGGAGCCTCGTGTTTTGCTCCATGGCTGTAGAGTAGCAAACTAAAACTCCTCAGAGGAGTTATAGTTTGCTGTCCCCCAAGTCACTTAAGGCACATGATGCCACCAAATTTGCTACAGTGGCTGGAATTACTGCACAATACGCCATTGACAGGTGCAAGCATCAACACCATTAAAGCAGTGCAAAAGCATTTAACCCACTTTAGTATCATGCACACATGCCCCTTGTTTTGTCTACACGCAGCCCATATGTCTAACTTAGGTTTGTGGATTCCAGTAAGTTACAGCTATCCTAGAACTTAGGTGTTATAAATCTAGCTGTAGGTTTCTCAAGAGAACAATGGCACTTCTGATTATTGTTGAATTACACCTCTGATCATAGTTTTCACAAGCACTCACTGCTACTCTGTTATTAATGCTACCCACACTAAACTCAACTTGTGGCATTTTAATTAATGTTTTTAATTAAACATTTTTAATTTTGGTTAAACTCTTGCTTCTCTTGTTGAAGATATACATGGCTTCAGAGAAAAGCTGCACTTTTTAGAGTCTTCAGGCCAAATAGAGTGACAGAACTGATTTAAAGGAATAAGTCTTTCAGGACTGGAGTGCATGGTCCCAATCAGGGAGGTGAAAAGATGTTTCAATATATTTGTTCTAATTGTCCTATAAGGAATAGGTTTAATGAAAAAAAATCAGTAGTCACTCCAGGAAACTGGATGGAGCATGTCAGATGAAGTATCTGGTTACAATAAGCTGCACTTTACCATTTGGACTGTTAAAGAAACATGCTTTGGAAGATGAATTTTGAAAGGGCTTTTGGCTTGGTCCTATCCTCATATTAATGCCAACTAGTGGTGTGTGAAGTGAGCCCTATTAGATTCGGGTTTGGATTTGACCCAAATCAGAGACAGTGATCCAAATCAAGGAATCTGAAAATTCAATGCTGATTGGAGAATCAGCAATTCAGACATAGACACAGGTTTAAATTTTTTTCTACATACCTTGAGGTACCAATGTGGCTTGTGAACGCTGTGATGCTGAGGTAGGTGGAGCTTCCCATAGAAGTGCGAGGGGACCCTCCATGTGCTTAGTGTTGAACCCGGAAGTGGACCAGAAGTATTTCCGGTCCATTTCTGGGTCCACTGGGAAGTGTGCGGCCCCTCCCCCCCAGTGCCTGCCCAGCTCGGCAATTGGCTGTGGGGGAACC
>NW_017728911.1:20621734-20650937 GCF_001723895.1 Crocodylus porosus
ATTAGGAGAGATTAAAGGGTCCTCTGATTTGATTTGGATTCAGGGATTCAGTCACCAAGTTGGGCTGAATCTCTGCTGAATCGAATCAGGGACTGAAGCTTTGCACCGCCCTCTCTCACAGCTGTTACTGTAGACCATAATTCTGATCATCTTATTAATAAGTGATTTTCACTACAATGTTTTTAACAGTAATCCAAAATACAGGTCAAATGATAAAATGACAAACCCTGGAAGAGTTTCTGGCTCTTTCAAATTAATTGTGCTAGATGAACTACTTCTACCATTGTTGAACCTCAATCATCAAATATAGTTGGTGGAAATGTAAGATTTTAAGTCCTTGTCAGGGATGCTATTTCTCATCAATGCATAGTCACCATTTTTCTAAGTATGGACATTCACTGTATACTTGTGAGATGTCAGGTGAGAAAGCTATTCCAGAAATATACATATATCTTCTGAAATGGAATTGCTCTCTTGCACTTTATTTAAGGAGAGATATGAAACCCCTTTGGGGCAAATGTTACTCCCGATTTAGAGAGAGACAAGGAAAACAAGACAACAAAACAAAAATTGAAAAGGAAATTTAGTTCTGAGGAATCATTTTCAGAAAATGAAGGCTATATTCTCAATGCATTCAAATACACATGGCAGAAAAATATTAATCAAATTGCTGGCCTGATTCCACAACCATTCATGACTCGGGATTCAATTCTGTGCTCCTACCTGATTGAGTAAAGCACACAGAACACACAAGAAATAAATGCATGCTTAAAGTTTAGCCCAATTCATTTCAGTGGAACTAATCACATGCTTAAAGATAAACATGTGCCGTTTACCTGCTAGATTTGGACCAGTGCCCTCAGCACCTTGTGGAATGAAGCTCTTAGTCCTGGAGTTTAATGGGGCATGTGTAAGGGCTGCATGTTAGGAACCAAGTTTCACATAGGAGAAAAAAAAAGTCAGCCCTGCCCTTGATTTGTTTCCTGAGCCTTATCTTTACGGGTCTTCATCCTACACTGTTAAAACAAACAAACAAACAGTGAGTGATTTGCCATTGACATTAGGGGTGTGTGATTCAGATCACTGTCCCTGATTCGATTAGCCTGAATCCGAATCTGAAGATTCGATGCTGAGTCAGAGAATCGGTGATTCGGACATAGACACAGCTTTAGAAGTTTTTTTTCTACATACCTTGAGGTAGCAGGCGTGACTTATGATCGCTGTGATGCTGGGGCAGATGGAGTGTCCCACAAGAGTGTGTGTGGGGGGGGTCCTCCATGTGCTCGGTGGTGAACCCGGAAGTGGACCAGAAGGACTTCTGGTCCTCTGCCAGGGAGTACACTGCCTCCTCCCCACCTCCCTGGCTTGGCGATCAGCCGTAGGGGGACCCTAGGTGCCCCCCAGACCCAGGGGCACCAGTCACTGGGGAAGGTGTAGAAGTGCTTCTGGTCCACTTCTAAGTCTGTTGCCAAGTGTGCTGGGGAACGCCCCGTGCTTCTGTGGGACACTCCATACACCCCAGCATCACAGCATTCACAAGCCCCTACTACCTAGAGGTATGTAGAAAAAACATTTAAAGCTGTCTCTATGTCTGAATCTCCAAATCTTTCCGAATCTCTCCAAATTGATTTGGAGGGTTCCGATTTGATTCAGAGAGATTAGAGGGTCCTCTGATTCGATTTGGATTTGGGGATTCAGCCACTGAATTGAGCCAAATCTCCCCTGAATTGAATCAAGGACCAAAGCTTTGCACAGCCCTATTAAATACGGCATTGTCTGGATGTCTGCGTTTGAATGAAGTTAATGAGAATTGAGAAGGGAAGTTGGGGGTTTAGTTGTGAAAGACACAAAATGAAGAAGTAAGGGGTGGTTTAAGGGTTCCAGTTGTTATCACCTTGCTTCCTAAAACAGCCTTGGCTATTTTCCCTTTTGTTATCATTATACTTCTCCCTTTATACATACATTTCATTAACTCACAGCTACTGATCCTACCTCCCAACCCTGTCCCCCAACCATCAATATTATTTGTGCCCTTCTCCTTGATGCAATATTCTCATCTTATCAGAATTTAGCAAACACTCCTAAAAATATCAATGCAAGGTGTGAATATATATATAGAATATATGTATATGCAAGTGGTTAAATTCTCTTTATCCTGACCTGTCATTATCAAGTATTGGCACCTCCGTGGGTTCTGTGAAGCCCTGCAGGATTAATATTTCTTTTAAACTAACATCTAAAGCCCCTAACTGCAACAGATACCAGAATGTGCTCTGCTTGGCTCTGAGACTTGCACTGCTTGCTAGTTAAAGAAACAAGAGAGACAAAGCACAGGAGGCAAAAGTGAAGTACACAGAGGACAAAGGTTCCAGATAATGCAGCAGAAGACCTGGACACAGGGTCTAAGGTTTGAAACTGGCTTGGCTGAAGCCTGTGGCAAAACTTGTATTTGGGCAGGACTTCAAATGGACCACTATTTCAATCCAGGAGTCCCAACAGGCCAAGAAAATGTGAGCTTCCAGTCACGAAAACTTGTCTAAGTGTATTCCAGCCATACAGTTGGTCCAATAAAAGACATCACCCACAAAAGTCCATGCAAATTACTGGATCATGTATCCTTCATATTTGCTTACAGAAGCAGAGTCCTATATAAATATTTATTTATTTTATATATGCTGGGTGTGTCCACATGAGATGCTACATTGCCATGGGGCTGAGCTACAGCAATGTACCTCATTGCTATGGCGACGTAGCATTGGTGGCCACTAACCATGATGCTGCTGCTACTGCGCAGTAGGGTTGAAAATGACCCATGTGTGGCTGGGACTGCACAGCAAGCTACCAATTGCATAGTCAGGGGCACATGTAGATATGCCCACTGTTAACCGTTTTCTCTTAAGGATAAAAAAAACCATTACACCATCATAACTACAGGGGACAATGGGGAGTATGGGGAAAATGTATAGAAAATAAAAAAAAACCTTCACAGGTTGCCAAGTCTGGAAAATTAATACATCCTGAAAGGAAGAAAAGTTGCTGCCTGCGGTTTTTGAGTGACTAATTCTTAAGCCCCACTTTGCACATCGTATGTGTTTTGTTTATTAAGTGTCAGTGATCCACTCAGCATGCTGCAAACATGTACAAAAACATTGTTGCTGAACCAACTTAAAAAGGCAATTGTTTAAGTAGTGACTTTCTTCTTTCTGGCTTTGACAAGCTATATTTCTATATGCTCAAATGTTTTATCAATGCTTCCCTTTATTATATGAAAGCTAAAATATGTCCTTACTCCATTAAACTTGCTTAATGGTGATGCATGTTAAGTACCTATATGACAGGATTTTTATGATTAATATTACTTGAGGCAAATCACCTTGCAGGCAGCATAAATTTTCTCTGTAATTTCTGTAAAGGAAATCATTTTACACCAGTGGAAGGAAATTGGATTATCTTCCAGTCATTTTTTCATATACCTATACATAACTGATCTTCCCCCTTGGTGAAAAAGTAGATTTTATTTTATTTTTTTTAAATGTAATGAGGTAACATGCAAGTGTTTAAACTCATAGGTAGATGTAAAGAATAAAGATTTTTGTAATATTTAACCTACTTTATAATTTATACCTGTTAATAATGTTATTGGATGGCAGAGTACAGGCTTAATCTTTGTTTGAAACTGTAACTTTGGTGTTTATCCTTTAGTTTCAGAAGGTATTTGACCAGCAATTATTCACCAGTGAGTGTGAGAGCTGTAGTGATTTATTTAAAAAAAAAAACAACAAAAAACTACCTTGATTACTAATCTAAAAAAATCCAGAGCTATTAATCACATGTTTCAATCTGTAGCAGGTTTGACACGGTCTACTTTTGCAATGTACATGCTGTGCTTTGATAGTAGATAACTGCGCCAGGGTCAGGTAATGAAGCCAAAGGGCAAACAGCTGGCTAATACCCTCCTGGAAGGTAGTTGTATGCTACAGTCGTAAAGACAGTATCAGAACCAATGCAGAACAGAACAGTTCAGTAAAAAGTCCTTTTAAATTATGCATGCATTTCAGCTCTTATTTTGTCAGGAACAGTTATCATACGTGTAGGACAAGGTTTAAGGGCAATATTTTCCTACGTAAAATGTATTATTATATTCATCTCCAACTCTCCTCAAGCAAAAAGGAAAAAAAGAAAGGAAAAAAACCTCACTGTGAATAAACTGTATCCTTGAGAACCTCATGTAAAACACAAGTAAAGTATGAACAAATGGAAAAAAGTAAACACATTAATTTGGAAACTATTTTTTCATTATTTTTCTTGTTTGTCATTTAAAAAAAACCCCTTCTTTCATCTTCCATCTCAAGCTGTTGTCACTGTTCTCAAATACCACAATATTGGGAATATTACAAAATACAATGGGTAGATTTTACTGTCCTTATATATGTTGGATAGTACTGTTCTCTCTGATTTTTTTTTTTCATTTAAAATACAGAATCTGCCCCTTACATAGTCATACACCATTTTGAAGATGCCTCAGCACCACCTACTTTTTTAAAAAAGCTGCTTCAGTACAGTATCATCTCTTGAAGGTGCACCAGCACTGTTTCTGCTCCGTTACACCTGGGCCTTAGGAGGTGATTCTTTACTCCTTGGAAGGTGTCTCCTGACTGCCTCTGCTTCATGCACTGGCACACAGCTGCCTAAATGCCATATCTTCTGTTTGGGTCTTCAGAAAGTTGTCAGTGGACTATTGAACCCCTGATAGAGTCCCTGCCACCATGGAGACGCTCCTAGCAGGAAGCAGGAGCACTTTCTTCCCCCTCCATCTGCTCTTCTGTTACCCAATGGTTCTAGACTGTGATGATGGTCAGTATTACGCTGCACCCAGGCATGTTTGATTTAGTTATTTTATCCTTTCCTTACCTGACAAGGATACATTTTTTGTACCTTCTAACTCAAAACTTAACTGGATTTTAATAAAAAGGTCCCCAAACCATCACATAACTGAAACACAGTGAAGACTGGTCCTTTTGGCAGTTTCCTCTTGCTGACTGGCAAATGCCTGTGTAGAGCTTCTGTCTGTACGGTGCACCTAGTTTGCAAGATGCTCAAGCCACTCTTTCTTCATCCACAGAAAGCTCTACTTTCTTTAAGATTTTAAGTCTACAAGGCTTACACTAACATATTGTGACATGCTTGTAAAGGTTTTTACAATTGCTGCTTTGGATGTGGTGATATTTTGCCTATATATTTAATATAGGAAGAGTGGAGAAAACTTTGCTTGCTTGTCTGTTCTTCTGTAGACAAGCAATGTCTGGTTAGGATGACTAGAACTCATTAGAAATGGAAAAAATGTTCCTGTTTTCCTGGTGGTGTAGACTAGGATTTTTGAAGAAGCTTTACAATAATTAAGCACCCAAGTCTTTAATTGAATTCGGTGAGGGATCTGGATGCCTAACTCCCTCTGGTGCATTTGAAACTCTCAGACATCATTAATAATACTGTTTGATTTCAATGGACCTAAGCCTGGGTTCTGTTTTGACTTGGTGGTCAGTTGTGATGGCAGCTAAATTAAGTGAACTTGGTAAAATATTTTATGCTGGGAATTACTTGAGAAAGATGTCCAGGGCAGAGTGTTTGACTCTTTCAGAAGCAAGATACTAGTCACAAATGGGAAGAGATGCATGTTTCCCCTCTGTGGAACATGCTTACCTCCAATTCACTAAAGTACAAGATGTGTGTGTTGTGTGAAACATACAGTGTTAAAAAGTAGTGTGGGTTTGAGATTCCACATGAGAAGGGGGAGGTGCAAACAGGAGCTTGAAGGAGAAGCAGGGAAAGGCACGCAGTCTGTGAAAATCCCTATCAGGAGACATCTGTGGACCTATTCTGCCTGACTCTAATTATAGTCAGTAGGGAAAGTAAAAAAAAAAATCAGTTCAGGCACATTGTTCCAATAACAGAACTCATAAAGGAGGACTTCAGTAGTTATGGGCACAGACAGAAGTGCAGCTCCCCGCTGTAACTGAGAATGCTTTGCAGTAAGTGTTCTGAGTTATAATGATCCCCTGGACCAAACAGAAGATAACTGTTGGTACCAGGGGGAGGGGAATCTAGCTGCTGGCTGCCAGCTGATTTCCCCTAGCAATGACCCCTCCTCCCTCTCAGCCAAGTGCTGTTTTCAAAATGGGAGTGGGGAAAGGGAGCAGAGGGAGCTCATTCTAGGCATTCCTCACCTGGTGCTGGAGGGTGGGGTGGTTGGATTGGAGCCCCACCAAAGCAAGCAGTGCCTCCAATGTCCCACCCTGCAGCGAGGGGCTGAAAAAGCCCCAGACCATATTCCCTCTGCTCCCTTTCCCCTTCCCATTCTGAAACATGAACAAACTGGGAGGCAGCACAGACAGAAGTTACTGAAGATGCTATATTCTGAAGTGTCTTTATCTGAACCCTCATGCAGTGAGAGTTTGTGGGTTCAGATTTTTGTGGGATCATGCTCTTTTAAAGCACTTTGCAGTTGTGCACTTTGTTTGGTCGTGGCTGCAGAGTGCTTTCAGGAGCCAGATTGAGTGAAAACCGTCACCTCTGTCTGCGCCTTATAAAAGAACCCTGCACAATTTGCTGATGAGTGATAGAGTAAAGCTGAGTGCAGTCTAATTTATTTTAAGGCCTGTACAATATCTCCTATATAATAAATACTTATTAAAAATTGAGAACAAGGGAAAACTACCCTTAGGGTAGGGGTCTGAAATTTCTGAGTGGAGAAAGTGATAGTTCTGAGAGGAGGAAAATAGTGTCTATAAGATTCCTTAACATTTGTAAATGCCAGCCATTGTCTCTAGGCCATTGGGTTAAGTAACTAGGCAAAATACATTATTATGCCCAAGTTACAGAACCCAGATTTTTCTTTGTAGCAATCATTTGTATTAAGAAAGACCCTTGTTAGAGTTCTGAGACTAAGTAGGAGATGGGGGGGACACACTTACGAGGAAAGAAAGGGATATATCCTTGCAATGTTAGAAATCGTACAAGTCATAAAGAAGTAAAAGGGGCTGGAAAGGACCTCCAGAGGTCATCTAGTCTAAACCCCTACCTGAAGTAGGATCATCCCTATCCAAACCAACCCACACAACCATTATCTAAACTCTACACAAGACTACCCTCAACACCAACACAACATAGACCTTACATTCTTACCTGTGACAACTAAAGCAGAGGAACCACAGCAGCCAATGTTCTGCGTCCACAAAATGTTGTCAATATATTCTCAAGAGATCCCAGGCAGAGAGTCATGCCCCCTGCTACAGAGGAAGCGAAAACCCCCACAGTCCATACTAAGTCTGACCATGGGGTAAAATTCTTTTCCAATTCCAAATATGGTGATCAGTTTGCCCTGAGTGGAGGGTCAAGACCCTCTAGCCAGGATCTCCAGCTTTTCTCTTAGCAAGAGAATAGGTGCACCCCAGTTGAAGTCCCTAGCCCATGAGTGACTGGTGCCTCCTGAATCTACCCATAGTAGAACATAGGCATAGCTACACCTAGATCTTCCCTGACCAGTGGCTGTCTAACCTCTTCTTGAACACCTCCAGTGGACAACTTCCCTAGGCAGTCTATTTTACTGCCTCACTGTTCTTAAAATGAAGCACTTTTTCCAGATATCCAATCTAAATATACTTTGCTGCAATTTTGGCCATTGACCCACATTCTCCTCTCTGCAACAAGAAAGAAAAGGTGGTTTCTCTCTTCTTTATGGCAGCCATTCAAGTACTTGAAGACTGCTATCAGGTCTCCTCATAAGCACTTTTTCCACAAGCTGAACATACCCAGCTCCTTCAGCCTCTCCTATGGCTTGCCTTGATCATCTTTTTGCCTGCCTGTGTACCCTCTGTAATTTCTCCATGTCCTTTTTAAAATGTGAAGCCCAGAACTGCACACGGTACTCTAGATGAGGCTTAACCAGTGTTGAGTAGAGACACTATCTCTTCTCGTGTCTTGTACCTAATGGTTCTATTGATGCAGCTCAAAACCACGTTCACCTTTTGTGTGGCTGCATCACACCCATGTTGAGTCTAGTCTACCAAGACTCCCAAGTCCTTTTCCATAGAGGTGCCATCCAACCAGGTGGTCCTCCATTTTTTATATTTGTTTTTGATTATTCCTCCCAAGGTGTAGCACCTTGCAGTTGTCTGCACCGAACTTCATCCTGTTAGCTCCAGCCCAACTTTCCAATCTGTTGATATCCTTCTGAACTGTGCTTGCATTCTCCAATGTGTTCATAATCCTACCCAGTTTCATGTCATATGCAAACTTGCTCAAGAAGCTTTCTGTCAGTATGCCAATTATTAATAAACACATTAAATATCACCTCTGTGGACAGTCCTCTGTGGGACTCCACTTGAAACCGCCTGCCATTCTGGCATGGACCCATTAATAATTACCTTTTGCTTACAGCTACTGAGCCAGTTATGTATCTGAATTATAATAGTTTTGTCCAGGCCACATTTCTCCAATTCATTTATGAGAAGATTATGTGGTACCTTGTCAAAAGCATTGCTGAAGTCCAGATGCACTATACTCACAGCATTTCCTTCATCCACTCAAGTAGTTACTTCATCAAAGAAAGAGATCAGGTTTGTTTGACATGATTTGATTTTCATAAATCTATGCTGGTTGCTTGTGATCAGTCTCCCCTCCTCCAGATGCTTGCAAATAGCCTTCCTTAGGATAATTCCAGTAACTTGCAAAGTACTGAGGTGAAGCTAACCAGTCTGTAGTTCTCAAGGTCATCTTCCTTGCCTTTTTGAAAAAGGGGACTACATTGGCCCTTTTCCAGTTTTCTGGTTCCTGACCTGTCTCCCATCACTTCATGAAGAACATTGCCAAGGGCTCCAAGATCTCCTCTTCCAGTTCCTTCAGGACCTGGGTTGAAGCTCATCCGGGCCTGCTGACTTGAATTCATTCAGACACAGCAAAAGTTCTCTGATCCTCTTTTTTGTTTCTCCTCATTCAGCTCATTCCCTTTCTTATTCAATTAATCCCTATTAGGTATCTGGCAGTTTAATTTTTTTTGTGAAGACTGAGGCAAAGTAGCTGTTGAGTGGCTCTGCCTTCTTTGTATCTTTGGTTAGGAGTACCCCCTGGCTTGTTAAAAAAAGGACCCATAGCTTCTTTGGTCCTTCTTTTCTGGCTAACATACTTATAGAACTTCTTCTTGTCTTCAGCCTTCTTTGCCAGGTGCAGCTCATACTTTATCTTTGCCTTCCTGGTTTTGTCCCTGCAGGTTCTTGCTATTTCTTGGTGTGCTTCTTTGGTGACCTACCCATCACCTGTATGCTTTCCTTTTGCATTTGAGGCATTTTAGAAGCTTCGTGTGCAAACACAGTGATCTCTTCTTGTGCTTCCATAGTGTTAGGACAGTTTTTCTTTTTGGGCTTCCAATACCTGTTAGAAGCTTCTGGCCCTCCTGGTTACCTTTATCTCATGATGTCATGCCTTTGAGTCAGATGAAAGCCACCTTTTTGATATCTAGGATCATAATTTTGCTGACCTCATGCTTTCCCTGTCTCGAGATTTGGACTCCCAGTGTATTATGATTGCCTCCTCCCAAATTTCCCATTACCTTCACATCCTCCACCAGTTCTTCCCTGTTGGTCAGGACAAGATCCAAGACAGATGGTCCCCTAGTTGTATCCTCCACTTTCTGGAACAGAAAGGTGTCCTCCACACAAGTTAGGATCTGGCTTGACATTTTATATTTGGCTGCATTGTTCTTCCAACAGATGTCTGGAAAATGTAAGTCTCCCATCAGTACCATCCCATAGCCTTTGGATAGATTTATCACCGGCCACATCCACCTTCTCTCTCTGATTAGGTGGCCTATAATAAATCCCCACCATTTTATCAGTGCTGTGTCTTTCACCTTTTATCTTCACCCAAATGCTTTGTTGTCTTCTATTTTGCCTGAGCAGTAGAGAGTATAAGGTACTATTCAGTCTTTAACCAGTTTCTATGGCTGGACCAGAGTGTCAGGGATGGGACAATATTCCTGGGGTTTTTTTGACCAGTGATACCAACAGCAAAACAGTATTTGGATTAACAGCATGTTACTACCACAAGCTTTCCTTGCTGATTGCACTTTAGCACAGTGGAACAGCTTGTGTGTTTATGTGACAAGAGATGGTTGTCATGGGTGACCTAAACTACCCTGACATCTGTTGGGAGGAGCAGTCAGCCAAATCTAATCACTCACCTAGGTTCTTAACCTGCATACGGGTCCTCCACCTAACGCAGGAGGTATACAATCCCACTAGGGAAAACGTTTTGCTGGACTTGGTGTTAGCTACAGGGGATGACCTGGTGGGGGAACTGTAGTTACAAGGTAACCCAGGGGATAGTGACCATCGATTGATAGAAATCACTATCCAGCGAAGGGTGGGTAAACTAACCAGCAGGGGTGAAGTGCTAGACTTCAGAAAGGCTAACCTCAATGTGCTCAGCAGATTAGTTAGGGAGGCATTAAAACTCAAGAGCATTGGCAAAATGGGGGTCCAGGAAGGGTGGTCATTCCTCAAGGGAGTGATCCTACAGGCATAGAAGGAGACAATCCCATTGCACATAAAAGGGGGCAAGGGGGCAAAGGGGCAAAGAAGCCCTCTTGTCTGAACAGGGAACTCCAGGAAAGCCTAAGGGCAAAGAAAGAAGTATACAAGCTGTGGAAACAGGGGGGAGTTACCAAGGAGGAGTATACCTCCCTGGCTCGCACTTGCAGGGAATTGGTTAGGAAGGCCAATGCAGGATTAGAACTTAGGCTGGTGACAAAATTAAGGAAAACAAAAAGTCCTTCTTCAGGTATAGAGGAAGCAAAAGGAAGGCACAGGATAGCATAGGATCCCTACAAGACAAACTAGGGCAATTGGTGTCAGAGAGGGTGGACAAAGCTGAGCTCTTCAGTGAGTTCTTTGCATCTGGATTCCTAGACACAGACCAAGACAAATCTCCCAACTGGATCATAGATGGACACAGGAGGGACACCAGCCCACCAACTGTTAGTACAAATTTAGTGAAAGGGAACTTGGAGGGGCTAGATGTGTTCAAATCAGTGGTCCCAGATGAACTTCATCCAAGGGCGTTGAAGGAATTGGCCAGTGTCATAGCAGAGCTGCTGGCGCAGCTGTTTGAGCACTCATGGTTCTCTGGTCAGGTCCCAGAGGACTGGAAAAGGGCCAGTGTGGTCCCTATTTTCAAGAAGGGGAGGAGGGAGGAACCAGGAAACTATAGGCCTGTTAGTTTCACCTCTATCCTTGTGAAAACTCTGGGAAACAAAAATTAAGGATCACATTCGTGGGAGTCCAGCAGGGGAAATGATGCTGAAAGGAAATCGGCATAGGTTCATTGCAGGTAGATCCTGCCTGACTAACCTTGTTTCTTTTTGTGACCAGGTCACAAAATGCTTAGATGCAGGAGTTGAGGTAGATGTCATCTACCTAGACTTTAAGAAGGCCTTTGATACAGTATCACATTCTGTTCTTGTAAATAAATGGACAGGCTGTGATGTAGATGATCACATGGTAAGGTGGGTGGCAAATTGGCTTAGGGGTTGCACTCAGAGAGTGGTGGTGGATAGGTCGATATAGACCTGGAAAGGTGTGGGCAGTGGAGTCCCATTGGACCGGTGCTATTCAATGTCTTCGTCAGTGACTTGGATGGGGTCATGGAGAGCATCCTGTCCAAGTCTGCAGATTATACCAAATTACAGGGGGTAATTAAAGTTAACATACCAGAGGGTAGGGAATGGATCCAGGTGGATTTGGACAATTTAGAAAAATGGGCAGAATGAAATAGGATGCAGTTCAACAAATGCAAAGTGCTGCACCTGGGCACAAAGAACCACTAATATACTTGCAGGCTGGGGGATGGCCTTCTCAGCAGCACAGCAGTGGAAAGGGATCTTGGAGTCATAGTTGACTCCAAGGTGAACATGAGTCGTCAATGTGAGGAAGTGATCAACAAAGCTAACCATACTTTATCGTGCATTAGCAGATGCATGATGAACAGGTCCAGGGAGGTGATGCTTCCCCTCTATGCAGCACTGGTCAAGCTGCAGTTGAAGTACTGTATCCAGTTTTGGGTGCCACACTTCAAGACGGATGTGGAGAATCTTGAGAGGGTTCGGAAGAGGGCCACTCGTATGGTCCAAAGCCTGCAGGCAAGGTCTTTTGAGGAGATACTGAGGTACCTAGATCTCTTCAGCCTTCACAAGAGAGGCCTGAGAGGTGATCTAGTGGCTGCCTATAAATTCATCAGGAGAGGGCAGCAGGGAATAGGAGATTCTCTATTTACCAGGGTAACTCCTGGCATAACTAGGAACAATGGTCATAAATTGATGGAAAGCAGGTTTAGGTTGGACATTAGAAAGAACTTCTTCACAGGAAGGGTTGCTAGAATCTGGAATGGGCTTCCAAGGGAGGTGGTGCTCTACCCTACCTTGGGGGTCTTTAAGAGGAGACTGGACAAGCACCTAGCTGGGGTTGTCTGACCCCAGTGCTCTTTCCTGCCCAGGGCAAGGGGTAGGACTCGATGACCTACTGAGCTCCCTTCCAACTCTAACATCTATGAATCTATGACCTTGAGAGCTATCTCAGTTGGAGTTTTAACACCCACTAAAGCTGTCAAAGGTGGACAGGTCAAAGGGTAGGGAGTAGAGTTGCACTGATATATCAGACCAATATCAGATCAGTACCAATATAAAGAAAATTGTCTGTATCGGAAATCGGCCTAATGGGTTGATAATTTGGCCAATAAATGCTTGTGTGTGCACGCAGCTGCAGCACAGCATGCAGGCAGTGAGGAGAGCTGCCTCCATCTGGTAAGTCCATTGTGGAGGAAGGGGAGGTGGGAGGGAAGGGCTACGGGGGGACAGATCAACCCCCCCCCCCACAGTGAGGGAGGGGGCAGAGGCAGGTACTGCCAAGCTGGGTCATGGGGAGAGCACTCATCGGAGGGGTGGGAGCAGCTCCTGCCATTGCTTGCACCCCGGGAGGGCATGGTGGGGGGTGTGAGACCCTGGATCTGTGTGGGGTGGGTGGGCTGCAGCTATGGGCCAGAGCCGGGGCTGTGCCAGGTGCTTCTTGCTTGGGGCTGGGCTTGGGGCGGGGGCTATGGAGGGAGCCTTAGCCACCCCAAATTTTGCCATAGCTCCCTCCCAGTGCTGCTGCCTGCCTGGCACAGCTCCGGCTCTTTCTGGTACATAGGGGGAAATGGGGGTTGAGCTGGAAAGAGTCAGGGCTGTGCCAGGTGGTCAGGCGGCAGTGCTGGGAGGGAGCTATAGTGAAATTTGGAGTTGGGGCAGCGGCTATGGAGAGGGCTGCAACAAGCCCAGCCCCTAGCAGGAAGAGCCCGGTGCAGCTCCAGCTCCCGCCTGCAGTTGCAGCCCATGCACCCTGCCTCACCCAGATTTGGGGGCACATGAGCACCCCCTCATGCCCTCCTGGGGTGCAAACAGGGGCAAAAGCTGCATCCCCCCAAAGAGTGCCCCACCCCATCCCGGTTGGACAGTGCTTGCCTCTGCCCCCTTCCTCACCACTGGGGGAGGTTTGATCTGCCCTTCCCATGCCCCTTCCCTCCCCACTCCCCTTCCACCACAATGGACTTACCAGATGGAGGCAGCTCTCCATGCTGTATCAGAAATAGGATCAGTATTGGCCAGTATGCCTCCTTAAAAATTGGATGTCAGTATCGGCCCCAAAAATCTGTATCGGTGATCCCCTAGTAGGGACTAGATGAAAAACATTCAACAAGACTTCTAGGTTGGTGGTTGAGCAATGGGCCAACCTATCTTTGTAAAAAATGAAGTTACAGAACCGCCAATATCCATTACAGCAAATGGCATGACAAGTAGGAAGGGGGAGCTATTCTCACCTTACACAATGTCTAAAGGTGCAGGAAGAGTTTGAATTCCTAAATGCCTAATGACCAACTCAAAGGGTTGTTACCATCTGTCTTCCTGCTTATCAATTAGCAGTCTCAATTTCATATATTTTAAGTTTAGAATATGATCTAGAGCCCAGTGGTATCAAGGCAAGTTGTCCAGTGATTTTGGTGGGCTTAAATTAAGATTTAAAGTCAACAATGAGTTTGACCTTCTGTATAAAGTCAAGAATTACTGGGACTAAAAACTTATTATCTCTGATCTCTGGCCACTCTTGTAAGGATCTTTTTCTAATATTTTTCCCCATTTATTCAGCTGATATGTTTCAAATGGCCTTTTTTTCTGTTTTCAGCTACAGTGGATAATTGGTGCTCCTGTCACTTTGCTGAGAACAAGTTGTGCTCAAGTGGGTGTGGAGATTAAACATAAGTTGCAATAAGAAGTAAGTGAAAGTGGTGAACATCCTCTGCCCCCCCCATGACAACATTTTTTTCTCTCTTTCTTTCTTTTTTCTAAAATTTGTGAGAAAATGTTATTCTCTTATTGGAAAACATGCCACAGAACAAAACATGCCATCCTACTGAATGGTCTCCAGCTGCTATCTATGACAAGTTCTTTTGTGCATCATAATATAGTATAGAATTAGAAATGTTGCCTTTGGCAGTGGTGGCTGCAACTACTATTACTACTGATCTCCCTTTTGAAGAGCATCTCTCAGGGCATGTTTAGGTTAAACATTTATCTTAGTGAAATACAAAGTATGTATGTGTTTTAAGAAAAATTAGGAAAGGGGACAGACAATGCAAACTCCTAAACCAGTTTAGAAGTAACTTTGTCCAGTATGGTTGAAAATTATCCCTGAAAAAGAGAGGTAAAGATCTATTGCTGTAAAACACACCAGTTTAAGTTTTGTTGTCCATCTTCCCTATTAAACTAAGATTGGGCTTTAAACTAAGGCTTTAAATTACGATTACTGGGGGATGGGGAAACACTGACTGGAGCTTGCCTGGGGACTAACATACAAGAAAGCTTCATAGACAGGGACACTAGGAGAGCCACTCTTGCAGAAGCTTAGGGAATAGTTCTCCTTCAGTATGACAGGAAGCTGGGGGCCTCAATAGAAGGACTCAGGTGCCTGTACACTAATGCCAGGAACATGGGGAACAAGCAGGAGTAGCTGGGCTGCCTGCTCTCCAGAGAGCAGTACAATCTAGTAGGGATCATGGAGACTGCCTCACATGATTGGAGCATAGACATAGAGGGCTATGTCCTGCATAGAAGGGACAGCTAGGGAAGAAATGTGGAGGTGTTGCAGACAAATCATATAGCAGGGTAGAAGTACTGGACTTCAAAAATGCAACTTTCAACAAGCTCAGGTCACTAGTAGGGGAAGTGCTATGGGACAAGGGACCGAAGGTGAAAGGTGTGCATGTGAAGAGTGGTCGTTTCTGAAGGACACAATCCTTGAAGCACAAAGGAAGTGCAGAGAAAAGGTAGCAGAAGGGCTGGGAAGCCTTCTTGGGTAAACAGAGAACTCATGGTCCTCTTAAGAAAGAAAAAAGAGGCTTATAAACAATGGAAGCTAGGGGCAGACCCCAAGGAGAACTATACAACAACGGCCTGCCCTTGTAGAGAACAGATTAGAAAGGCAAAAGTGGCAAATAAGCTTAAATTAGCAATGGGAATCAAGGACAACAAGATGTCCTTCTTTAGGCACATAGGAAACAGGAGGAAAACAAATGGGAGTGTGGGGCCACTGCTCAGCAACTCAGGACATCTGGTTACCAGCACTGAGGAGAAAACCGAACTCCAGAATGACTACTTTGCTTTGCTATTTCACTGGGCCAAGGGGAAAATCATGCCAGGTAGGGTACAGAATGAGCAGGGTAGGAATGACCGCCTTCCTACTATTGCTGTAGAATTGGTGTGTGATCAATTATAAAATTAGACATATAAGTCAGCAGGACTTATAATCTGAACTTCATCCATGAGTGCTGAAGAAGCTGGCCTAAGTCATCGCGGAAGCCCTGGCAAAACTCTTCCAAAACTCATGGCACTCTGGAAAGGTCCCTGAGGACTGGAAGAGCACCAACGTTGTGTCCATCTACAACAAGGGGAGGAGGGAGGACCTGGGTAACTGTAGGCTGGTTAACCTAACTTCTATCTCAGGGAAAATCCTGGAATAATTCATCAAGGAGTCTGTCTGTGATAAGCTGACAGAAGGTAGGATTCTGAACAACATCTAGCATGGCTTCATTGTCAGCAGGTCTTGTCTCACCAACCTCATCTCTTTTTATGACCAGATAACTCACCACCTGGATATGAGAGAGCAGGCTGACATTGTATACCTTGACTTCCAAAAAGCCTTTAATCTGGTATCCCATGATATCCTCACAAGAAAATTGGAGGATTGTAGGTTTAACTCTGAGCCAGGTGGGAGGGGAACTGGCTGCAGGGTAGGACTCGGAGAGTCCTAATAAATGGATTTGTGTCATCCTGGTGAAAAGTGTCTAGCAACGTCATGTGGGGGTCAGTGCTTGATCCAGTACTTCTCAATATCTTTATTAATGATTTGGACGTGTGGGTGAAGAGCTCACTGGCCAAGTTCATGGACAACAAGTTTTGGGGAAGTGTGGTCGCGCCTGAAGATAGGCTACAGATACAGGTGGATCTAGACTGGCTTGCAAGCTAGGTGGACTGGAACCAGATGAAGTTCAACATCGAGAAATGCAACGTGCTCCACCTGGGGACGAACAACTCACCACACACCTATAGGCTTGGTGGTGCCACAAGCGAAAAGGATCTGGGGGTAATAACAGACCATGGTATGAACATGAGCTGTCAGTGTGATGCTGTAGTCAGCAGGGCAAACAATACTCTGGATCAATTGATGCATCTTCAGCAAAGCTAAGGAAGTGATTCTTCCGCTCTACTTGATATTGTTGAGACCGCAGCTGGAGTACTGCATCCAGTTCTGGGCGCTGCACTTTAATAAGGACATGGAAAAGCTTGAGAGAGTCCAGAGAAGAGCCACCTATATGATCAGAGACTTGCACAGCAAGCCGTATGAGGAAAGGCTGAAGGACCTGGGACTCTTCAGCCTGAAAAAAGAAGGCTGAGAGGGGACTTGGTAGTAGCTTACCACTACACTAAGGGAGTACATTAAGGGCTCACTAGGGCACCCAAGGGGAAAACCAGGAGTAATGGCCACAAATGCCTGGAAGACTATTTCAGACTCAACGTTACAAAAAACTTCTTCATATTCACAGTGTCCAGACTGTGGCATAAGCTCCCTCCAGAGGTGGTACAATCAGCTACCCTGGAAATCTTCAAGAGGAGGCTGGACAGTCACCTTGATGGGGTCACTTGACCCCAGTTGTCCCCTGCCTGGTGCAGGGGACTGGATCTGATGATCTCTGAGGTCCCTTCCAGTCTTTCGATCTATGAAACTATGAATGACCTCTTAAAGGGTACAGTAATAATTACCTATTATGTGAGCTACCTCAAGATAGCTGCATGCTTGTTGATTCTTGTTCAAACTTTTAATTTTGTATCCAGATGTAAATTACACCAGTGGTCTTTTCATGTCCGAAGTCTCTAGTGGATTTGGAATCTCTGGTGATCTGCAGATTATTTTGGATTGTGTAATAACATGAACATTTTTGCTCTCAAAATCAGTTTGGATGCGTCACAGAACAAGCTTATATGCACAAGTCTTCATATTCTCAATGAGAGGAAATGAGACTAGCTCCTAGTAGTATTTCAGAATATTAGCCCAAACTGAGGTAGAAACCAGGAAGAACAGAGGCTAAAATGGAATGCTTTAAACATTTTTTATGACTAAATTAATAATAAAGCAAATTTATGAACTTTTAAAAGAAACTAGAATGAGATTTTGTCACTAATTCTTACTAGGCCTTTAGGATCAATTCATTTAATCTGAATTTAAAATGAATGGTGCTCTCAGGCAGCATCATGTACCATGTATTTGCAGTTTTAAGAAGCATTACTTCCGTCACTTTGTTACACGGGTGTTAAAAAGAAAGAACAGAGCTGAACTAATGGCGTGGTAGGAGTGCTCTGAAGTGCTATTTAAGCAACCAGTATTTCATTATCTGTTTTCCTTGATGGCAGCTGTGCCTGGGAGTTGAAGGAGCACTTTCATTTTTACTTTGTAAGTGGTAAGTGTAAATTATAGTCATAATGATAGCCTTCTTATCCTGTAGTCACGACCAAGCTGACCAGATAAAATGAACAAACTAAGTCACATACTTCACAGCCCAACACAAAATGTTGGGTGAAAGGAACTTTAATGCACAAAATCTTGTTATGGTATATTGTCACATTCACAGTTCTGCAAAAATTCAAAGAAAAATTTCAAGACCATATGGGAGTCTTTTGAAGCTGAGTGGCAAGAATTTTCTCACATCTATTCCAGATGGTGTAGACTCTCCTTGGAACTGAACGCCTCATGTAAAATTAGCTCCCTGTTTATTCTAATTCTAACAACAGTTGCAAAGGTGAAGAGGAGATTAATCTGGCAGAAAAGTCATGAGAACAGCAAGATGTCTTCCCTGCAAAATAGTTAATAGTGAAAGATGCAATTCTTTTGCTTGAGCAGAAGGAGATGACTGCAAATAAGCAGTTTGATTTACTACGTGTATTCAAACATGAGATGGCACACGCAGGAAAGGGATGTCTTTCCTTGCTAAGCAGGCTTCCGTTCCTTTATAAAAATCTTGTTTTGGGTTACAATCGAGTACAAATTCTGAATGGATTTAGGCACTATGTTTCCTAATCTGTCATTTCTTCATCTCTAATACTCTTTCTTGAGTAACAACTAAATTGAGTAGTTGTTTTGTGGTAACCAACAGTAACTAAGCTTTAGGATAAAATCACTGTACTCACCATAGCCTATAATGTTACATGTTCCAGAATATGAAAGAATGAATAGACCCTCCAACACTTCAGGCTTAAGAGCTAGAAAGGGACTGTGTGTGTCTTTGGCCTGGGGTGTGGCAAGTGAGCTAAGTCAGGCAGAAGAAAACTTAATTTATTTATTTTTTCTGACAAGGTAATTTTCTGTCTTGTAGAATGGTCCCAGCAGTGGAGTCTCTGATTACAGAATGCTTGCCAAGTTTTAAAAGCATAAAATGTGTGTGTCCAAAAGTCAATGACATTTTTACTGATAGAATGAGAGGAAAATTCATGTTCTCATTTTCTTTATCCAGTGTTTGTTCCCTCAGCGGTACCTTGAGTTGAATTAGGTACAGTGTACAGCATTGCCAAATGAAAGCAGTAAAAAGCAAAAACACAAGCTAAAACATCCTGCATGTAGTAGGGCTCTATTTATTGTGCAGCTTCTGAGCCTTTAGATTTTACCGGGGTCACACTTTTTTTTGAACTAGTGTGGTTAGGGACTTGCTGTAAAATAACTTTGGTATTTTCACTTGATCACATGCGTTCTGGAGTTTGTTCTCAAGAAGAAAAACTACAAAGATTACAGAAGTTGTGGTACAGTTGCAATATTTGGTCAAGCCATGTGCAAGATGGAATTATAGTTCCCTGCTTAGTAACATTCTGTGGAAGATATTGTTGAAACTTGAAATAATTCAGTTCAGAATTAAAAGCAAAACATTAAAAAATAATCTTCCAATAGCATCCCTGTTCTCCAAGGGTGTCTGAGCTATCATCTCCCTAACAGCCTGGCAGACAGGCTGACAAAAAAGAGTCAGTTAGGTGAGGGGGCAGGAAACCAGTCAGATTTCCAACAGAAATGAGCCTGGCAGACAGAGTTCCCGCAAAACTTGCACCATCCCACGGAATGTTTAAATTTTCCCAAATTGTCAAATTCTGATGAAAATGTTTCATCAAAATTTTCCCAGAGGCTCTATTATGGGATGCTTCTTAGTTCCAAATTCATTAATTTTATGGACTTGCCCTATTTTTAAATATCTTTACAGTAAATATTGTAGCATTGAGGTAGATGGCTTTACCAGAAGAGCCAAACATGATACAATTACTGTTTGAAAAAAAGGAAAAATGTAATTTTTTGACACTCAAGCTCTTGAAAAAATGGTTGGCTTTCTCTTTTGCTTCTGCTCTGGAAATCCTTCTAATGGGTCTTGATTTGAGTAATTTCGTGAATTTCAAATGAGCTTTTTATGAGAGTCAGAAATATCCACAGCAGTAAGGATTTGATAGATTGGGCTCTGTTTTTCTGTGGATTTTTTTGTTTTTGTAGTTGAGATGTATTACAACAGTTCTGTGGGCAGTATGGCTATTTGTGTCTGAGGTTAGTTAGAATTCAGAATGTATTTGGTCCATGTTTCGCTGAACTTCCCTACTGCAGGGTGAAGTACACTAGTAGTTTCCCCTGGTACCCTCAAGGAGATCAAATAGAGGGCCAGAGAGAAGATGGGGAAATACCCTCATATCTGTCCGGGATCAGCTTGAAGAGCCACGATATCATTCGAAAGGATGGCTTGGTGGCCAGTGTACTTCACCTGGGAGCAGCAGCTAAGGGGAATTTTGCCATTAACTTCAATAGTGGTAAGGATGAGAGCAGTGATCCCAAGAGAGTTAACACATTAAAGAACTAATAAACATCTTACTGAAGGTACTGGTAACATTTCAAGTGATTGTAGTGAATACAGAATTAATCCCTATCAGCCTCTGCCCAGTTCTTTTCACATTTCTGTTTCGTATGCATATGTAATATGTGTGTGTGTGTGTGTGTGTGTGTGTGTGTGTGTGTGTGTGTGTGTGCGCGCGCGCGCGCGCACGCGCGTGTGCGCATGGGCACGCTAATCTTAAAGGAGGTAAAGTTAATATTGCTAGTTCCCAGCAATCAAAAACTCTAACTCTAGACCCCCAAATCAGGAAGCCATTACAAAAAAATCTTTTAAAAAAATAATTTTTGTTTTAAATTCATGGCTTGTTTCAGTTTTATTTTTTAGGTTTTTCTTTGTAAACCGAGAACTGGAAACTTTTTATTTTTAAGTGCAAGCTGAAATTCTCATATATACCCAGAAGGTATGGTTTTAAGAAAAACATCAAATATTATGAAAGTCATCATACATTTGTGAGAGTTGGCATCACCATGTATTTGGTTTGGCTTAATTCAAAGCTCTGCTTTCTGTTAACAGTTTAATTGGAAAAAATAAGCACAAAAAGCATACTTTTTACTTTCTTAATTTAGGCCCAAACAGTCTTTGTTAATGAGCTGGAGACTGAAACTTCTTTTATGTGTCCCATTTGCTTTGTTCAGTTTAAGAAAGCTGTTTTCAATTAAAGATATTTATAAAGAAAATTATTTTCTGGCATTGTTTATATGCTATCAGTGAATTGTCAGTGAAGTAACAAGAGTATAAAGGAACAATGATACAGACCATTTCTATAGCACATCTTTTTCTGACAATAGCTGCAATGTGCTGCCCTAGCTAAGTATGAAACCATGCCATGCCTCAGGCTGTGAGCACTGCAAGGATACCCTCTCTCCTCTTAAAGTGATTCCAGTATGTACTGGATACTTAACTGTTCAAAGGGCATCCTACTGGTTAGGGTATACACTTAACTGTCCACCAACATTACATGTGGAGCCCAGGGCTCCATATATATGTTCATGACATGTATTTATAGATTTCACTGTGCTGCAAGATGCTTAAAGGCTGGGGTTGAATTACACTCTGAATCTTGGGGTGTGGGGGGGGGTGGTCTGTGGCAGTGGCGGCCAGAAGGAGCCGCCACTGCCACTGCCTGAGCTGCTTAAAAAGGCACAACGTGGGCCAGGGGCTCTTGTCTCTTATAGGGGGACTCTCATCTCTTATGGGGGGCTTAGCCCCCTAAGCCTTCCCATAATTCAAACCCTGCTTAAAAGTTAGCTCAAAATGTGGATATTTCCCTATGTTTCTGCATTCCTCAATCAGGCAAAACTTTTGGTTTTGGATTGCCCTGAGTAACTTTTTCAGCTTGGTCAGAGGTTAGGCAAGTGTGTTTCATGTGACCCTGTATGGGTAATCAAGGAACAGCTCCCTACTTAGTATAAACAGTGTCTTTATTATAGCAGTTTCTTACAGAGTTGTTACAGGACCTTCTGCTCTCCCCCAGCCTCTCTAACGCTCTTCTTCCTGTCTCCTCCCCTTCGCTTCCTGTTCCGCCTTTGGACTCCTCGTTTCTGCTGCTGCTGGTTTTACCTCTGAGATCCATATATATTGTTACATCTTTCCTTTCAACAGTTCCAAACAGATGATTAACTTATTCCCCTGGTTGGGCCAGAGGTTGCTAGCACCACTGAGACCGAGCCTTTACCGCTGGTCTGTTGTGTTCTTTAGGGCTCATACTCATCCAGGTATGCTGGTCATTGTACCAGCCTCCCACTTCTGGTTTGGCTGATTTTTCTGGGTGCTACACCTGCTTCTGTTCTGTCTGTATCTTTCTTTTGTGGGCTGGGCTCTGCTTGTGTATCTCTTTCCTTTGTGGAGTCCGTGTCATCTTTCTTCCCTATCTGGTGCTCACTGATGACTGACGGTTTGTTTCTTGTTGCATGGATTTATTATAGTCAGCCAGAACTTTCCCAGTGGCCTCACAGTTGTTTTGTTATACATTAACAACACTTGGTGACATTATTTCATTCTGATGCTCCCACTCAATAGATTCACAGGAAGGACATTGCAAGTGGCTCCACAATCCACCTGGAATCTTATAGGTCTTTGCTCTAGGATCATTGCTGCAAATATTGTTGCCCACTTTTTTCTGGAATGTGTGTATCCTATAAGTCTGTGAATCTGTCAAATTTACATTGAATGCTTCCCCCTCATCTGTAGTCTCCTGATCCCTCATCACTGCATGGACTGCTTTTTTTTCTATTTGGGTGGCTATGACACTGATCCCTGAAATTATTCTTTTTTCCACATTTTTGTACTCTTTTCCATAGGCTAGGTATTCATCCTTCCACCTTTCACGTAGCTTCCCACAGGACCGCACTGAATCCTATTGTTGGCATTTGCAGTTGGCCTGTCAGGTTCCTGCTTTCCAGAGTCCTTTGGGTTGAGCCTGTGAATAGGGCTGTGCGAAATGGCACTGTTCCGTTTTGCCTTGAGGTTTGAGGTTTTGCCTTGAGGCTTGAGGTTTTGAATTTCATTTCGATTCAAAACAGCTGTTCCATTTTGCTTCATCGAAACAACAGTAAACCTGTTTTGACTCTGTTGTGACATTTTGCTAGATCCAGCTGTGGATGGGGAGTCAGCCCATTTGGGCTGACTTCCCATCCCCGGTGCTAGATCAGGTAGGGGGTAGGGAGTCAGCCCAATTTGGCTGATTCCCCATCCCCTGTGCTAGATCAGGCCAGAGGCAGGGAGTCAGGTCAGCTGGGCTGACTCCCCAGCCCCCTTGCTGACTCTTTGTTCCCCACCTGATCCAGCACGGGGGATGGGAAGTCAGCCCAACTAGAATGACTTCCCATTCCCAGTGCTATGGTCACAATGTTCCGACTTTCAAAACATTTTGACTAACCTCATTTTGTTTCAAGGTTGTTTCGAGGCCCTTTGTTTTGTTTTGATTTTGCTGTTTTGACCTCAAAATGAGTCAAAACAGTGTTGAAATGAAATGGCCGGCGAAATTTTGCCCAGCCCTGCCTGTGAACCTGCTCTGTACATGTGGCTGTTGATATTGTTTTGATTCTTTGTTTAGACAGTTCTCCAAGTGCCCTTGCAATTTGGTGGCACTTTTCCAAGGTTAGATCTACCTCTCTTAGTAGTCTCTCCCTCAGGGAGTCCTATGTGCCACACACAATCCTATCCCTGATTAGGGAGTCTTTCATGTTTCTAAAGTTACATGAAGATGCCAGAGTTTTCAGGGCTGTGATATAGACCTCTATTTCTTCCTCTTCCTCTTGGTTTCAGGTAAAAACCTGATATTTCTCTACAGTCTCATTTTTTCCTGGGGTAACAGTATGCATCACATGCTTCTGTTAACTATATTGGTGTGTCAGGGTTCCCTGGCATCAGTGTTGCACTTACTTCATGGCCTTTTTCCTCCATTAGGTAGTAAAACAGCTTTACCTTCATTTTCTCTTCTTTATCAGCCATGGCTAACTCTGTATACAAACTGAATTCTTGCTTCCATTGTGTCCATGCCTGTGCCAAGCTCTTTGTGTTGAAATCCAGCTGTCCTGGGGGCTTCAGACCCTCCATGCTTCTCACAATCCGTTTGAATCACTGCTGGGGCCCAGGTCTCTCTTCTCTTGGGCTTCCTCACAGACCTTCTGCTGCCACCATGTTTCACGTGACCCTGTATGGATAAGCTCCCTACTTAATATAAACATTGTCTTTATTATAGCCGTTTCTTACAGAGCTGTTACAGGACCTGTTGTTCTCCCCCAGCCTCTCTAACTCTCTTCTTCCTGTCTCCTCCCCCTCACTTCCTGTTTCTCCTTTGGACTCCTCCTTTCTGCTGCTGCTGGTTTTGCCTCTGAGATCCATACATATGGTTACAGTGGAAATGGATACCCAGCCAGCACAATGATTGGATGTAAGATAAAGAAATGGCTTTGATATAAATGAACCCTGGATCTGAACTAAACTAGTGCAGTACCTCTAGACAATGCATGAACACTACATAGTGATATATAACTGTAGAACAAGGAAGACTCTGGAGGAGATTAGATGAGCTGTCAACAGGCTATGAACTAGAGAGCCTTGAAGAACCGCTGACTGGATATGGAAGAGAAGGACACTGAACTTGGATATGGGGTTAAACCACACATGGTTCAATTGAAGTAGAAATGGAGGAAAACTGGATTTTAGCTCTCAAAATTTAACTTGTAAAAAATTTATAGTCTTTAGCCTGTGTTATTGACAACTGGAAACAGGACAGTTTTCTACCAGACTTGTTGACTAGATTGATGCTTAAATGAAGGGCAGGCAATTTCTGAGCAAGCACTGAACTGTTTGGTAATGGAGTTTGTGTTTGGCAACTCCTAAAAAGGCTTCTTTCTTCCATGGCCCAGCCTTTCTTATGCTGTTAGTTGCTGTTGTTTTGCAATCCTGGCAGTACTTCCATACATCTGTCTCAGGCTAGTTAATACATGCATGGTTAGTTCAATACTGTGATATGGTGAGTCATGAAAGAGGCCTAGTATTCCTGGAGTTAATGCTATGAAGCCTCTCTCCCTAGGATGTATTCAACAGAAGTCTTCTGGTATATTTAGATACCATCTGGTCTTTGGGAAATGGTAACTTTCTGAGAAGAGCAGTAGAAATTCTAGCATTCTTGTACAGTAAGCTTCTATTTCAGATAATTTCCAATATCTACTTTAGTGATTTTAAGCACCTTCTCTAAGGCAAATACTTGAATTGTAAAAGCATTCAAAAGATTAATCATTTTATCAGAGAAATAATAATAAATCCCTGTTACAACATGAAAAGAAATCCAGTGCTCAGTGAGATGCAAGTAAGGCTGCAAAAGAAAGCTTAAGGAGTAAGGCTCCTTAAACTACACTTCCTTTAGTGGGAATGTGGTTTAAGGAGAGTGGAGGAGCAAAACCCACTGGGCATTACAGTGGATCTCTAGGTCTAACAAAGTTATATCGGCGAATTGCATGCACAAGATCACTCTACCTTGGGGCTATTTAAATGGCACCCTGCAAACCTCATATATCACCCAAGAGTTTAAGTTACTCCCACCTGGATGCCACTCCCCACCACTACCCTGGCTAGAGCAGCACCTCTCTCTGCCCTTGCCCCAGGGATCAGGGCAGTGCACCTAGGCAAGGGGGCAGATATGAGGAGCCGCAGCAGGAAGGTGGGTAGTGCAGTGTTTCCCAACCTTTTTCACCCCATGGCACACTTACTTAAATAAAAAAGCACCGCGGCATGCCGGACACAGAGCAGTGGGGAGTGGTGGGGTGGTACGCAGCCAGCTGGACACCACCCGAGGGGGGTGGATGGTGCACAGCCAGCTGGATGGCATCTTGGGCTGCTTGCCCCCTGCTTGGCTGGTGCCATGCTCCCCTTCTGTCTGTGTCCACAGCAGCAGCAGGCGGGGGGTGGCTCCACCCCAAAATGCTGTGGCACACCTGGCCATGCGTGATGGCACACCACTGTACCACAGTACACTGGTTGGGAAATGCTGATGTAGTGTAGTTGGGGGTGCAGAGAGCATCAGTGGAGGGTGTGTGGTGCAGCAGGGGGTGTTGAAACAGCAGTGGGGGCAAGAAGAACAGGAGTGGGAGGGTACACAATGCAGCAGGTGGGTATGAGGAAGAGCAAGGTGGGGGTGCATTGTGCAGTGGGGGGAGATGCCCAGTGAAGTGGGGGGCAAGGAGAGCAGTAGGAGGGGGCACCTGAGCACTCTATAAAGTATGGTGGGCGCACACACACACACACACACACACACACACAGAGCCCATGGTTTGGGCTAGTACAGCTCCCAGCCCCTTAAAAGTTGGATGGCCTTGCTCTAAATGAATGAAATGAGGAAGAGAAAAGTGTGTACAGAATAGATCTGAAACGACTGCTGCCATTTCAATACTGTTGTTATCTAATAGCACCTTTGTCTAAAGTTCAGAACTAGGTGTTGCATGGGAGTGTTTAACAAAGGATACCCCAGAGCTGTCAATGGTTAACTGTGGGAATGAGCTGAAGAAAAGCAAAAGCATCACAGAAGTATACTAAGAAGCTTGAGGTTTAGAAGACAAGTATTTTCATAAGTGTTCTTTGCATGAACTGCCAGACTTTGGCACATACTGCACGTGGGTTTGCATTTTTAGGTCATTCCAATTAATCAGATGTGCACATGGGGGAAGCCAAGGCTTCTGTCAGTCTGGTTAATGAGATCTTAAAATAATTTTAACTCATTTTGTAACATAGTTTGCTGTTTATTGTAAATCAGAAATTGTGTGTACTGGGCTCCTGTGAAACAGTGCTGTTTTTGGTGATTTCAGGATATCAGGAAACTGAAATGTTTGTATCTTATTTAAATTGCCTGTTTGGGGAAAAAACCATTCAAGAATGGGGAACAAATGAATAGATAGGAATAATTTATGACATGAACAGGGGGATTTACTGGCTTTTTTGCTAAGAATCAGACTGGTTTTAGTGCAAAAAGCATACAGTGACTGGGTCTCCAGCACTCATTTTCTGTATGCACCTAAATAATCACTGAAAGATAAAAAAGGAAGGCTGGAAAGGAGGGACTGCAGGAGATAACCTAGTGCAACCCCCTGCTGGAGGCAGGATCATCCCAGCCCAGTCTAGATAAATATTTATCCAACTTGCTCTTAAAAATGTCCATGGAAGGAGATTCTACAGCCTCTCTGGGTAGCCTGTTCTAATGTGTAATCACCCTCAGTGAGAGAGTCCTTTTTCATATCCAAACTAAATTTCCCTTTTTGTAACTGAGACCATTGTTTCTTGTCCCGTTCCATGGAGCCATGGAAAATAGTCTGTCATTATATTCCAAGTAACCACCCTTCAGGTATTTGAAGACTGTTATTAAATCTCCCCACAGTCTTCTATTCTCCAGACTAAATAGTCCCATTTTCTCTAGCTTTTCCTTGTAAATCATGTTCTCTAGACCTCTAATAATTTTTGGTGACCTTTGTTGGACTCAATTTTGTCCAACTCTTTTTTTTGAAATGCAGTGCCCCAAACTGGACATAGTACTCAAGGAAAGGCTTCACCAGCATTGAATTTCAGATATAAACTGAATAAAGAGCTGTTGCAAATACATCAGTCAGTTCATTATATTTTTTTGGAGTTTCATCGCTAGGCAGATGGATAAATTTTAGATTTAAATGATACATAGGCTTTGTGCTTGCTCTTTGTCCAGGGAGGAATTTCAGTCTAAATATATCAGTTTAATCTTTTTAATGAAACAAGATTAGATTATCAATATAAAAATTATTAAATTATTGATATAGTCTCTTTTTGAAGAAAGATTGAATTTTATTTTCTACATTTTAAATCTAACAGGACTGGCATAGTGGAGTAAGCTTGGCTTAGTAGTTCAATAAGTGCCAAGAACAGGATAAAAGGCAGAATTTACAGTCTTTACAAAACCTCAGTTGATTTTAGTGAAATTAGCACTTGTCTTTAATTAAAGATCTAAATTAGCCGTGTAGAACCTAAGAGTTTTATTAGTGTATGTATCAATTGGGTTTAAAATATAAGAGCTGGCATTTTGTCTTTGACCACATACAATACATTTCTGTGCTTAAAATTTAAATACAGCAATCCAGAGCTTTCATTTGAAAAAAATGCTGTGCTTGATTCAGTACAAACCACAGTGCGGAAGCCAAAAATATTTTTTGCTGAATCAAGTTCATGCTTTTAACCCTGCTTATTACATACACGCCATAAAAATCTGAGTCAGTCTGACCAAATTATCTTCATTTTTTTTCATGTGTTCTGGAATGGCAGCTCCTCTCTAGGTGTTATATTACCAGCAAGTAGTTGTATTACCAATTGGAAATACAAAGAAACCAAGAAGATGGAATCCTTCCCTCCACCAGCTGATGGTGCCTAGCCCCCCCTTGAGGTGGGCTACAGTTGTTACTGGGAAGATGTATAGAAAATTACTAACTCCACTCCCTTGCTACATAATGGAGAAGAATGCTTTATATTTGAAATCTTGTCTAACTTTATCCTAAATATGCAGTTGGTCCAATAAAAGATATCACCCCCCAAAACACTTGCCTCTCTATTTGTAATTTATATAATTATACAATTTATCATTGTGAAGGAGCGGGGCCTAGGGGTGGCCGTGAACTCCCTAGCGCCCCCTACCGTCACGTTAGGGTGAACGTAGCACCCTCAGAATCTTGCCCGCCATGACTTTGATGACTAATATATATAGTATGGAGGCTATTTCCCTAGTGGACAGTACTGGTGTTCCCATCCCTACTCCAGAATGGGATATCTATATGCGTCCCGCCTTAAGGGCTATGCGTGCCTCCAAACCTCCCCCTCAGCACGCCCCAAGCCTCGCAGCTGTCCTGGGGGACGTTTGTATGGTCCCTCGCCCCTCGGGTGCCCTTGTTCTCTCTCTCGGGCCCCTGGGCTCCTCGCCCACCTGGCACCCCCTCGGGTCGGGCTCCTATCTCCAGCCCGCTCCCTGCGCCCTGGGCCTGTCTCACTGGCCTCCAGCTAACCGCTGGCGCCCCCTGGGTCCGGCTTGCTAGCGCCGCCTAATACCGGCGCCCCCCTGGGCCGGGTTCTCGCCGGCGTCCAGCTAATTGCCGGCTCCCGCTTGGGTCTAGAGCATTACTGCCGCCCTCTCTACCGGCGCCCT